>NC_134858.1:105162150-105482650 GCF_049852395.1 Peromyscus maniculatus bairdii | reverse complement strand
AACAAACAGGACCCAGACACTGGGGCCTTTTGCACACACTAAAAAATATGCTGAGAACAGGTACACACTGGAGGCATGTGTGCACTTAGGGGACACACACACACACACACACACACACACACACACACACACACACACACACACACACTGGGGGCACAAACCCGGACGGGACTCTCATCACTCATACCCTTTCCTAAGCCTCCACAGGAAAGCTCCTTACTTCGAATCTGAAAAATGCTGGTGGTCATCACTCCAGGGTTTTCTGACCTAGGGTCCGTGATCCGCAGATCTGGTGTCTGACGGGTGTTCTCAAGCAGGCTCTGGCCCTTTCCTGTACCTCAGGCTCCTCTTATTTCACTGCTCCGGGAGAGGGAGGATGCCTGACATCTGCAGTCCAGGTTCCCTCTCTATGAACGCAAGCACTCCAGCAACCACAGGAGCCAGCATTTACCTTCTGTGGGCCTGAGCAAACCAACTGTGCAAACAGGACTGGCAGCCTGACATGCTGGCAAACACGGGCAGGCCCTCAGCCTGAATGGTCATGAACTTCTAAATAAGTGTGCTGTACTCAGGAGAACAGATGCTCTGCTCGGGTCCCCGGTCCATGTGGGCTACCTCCTCTACTAGCTTTGGGGAGCACTGGACGAGGTGATGATGGTTGGAGGAATACTGGCAGGGCTGAAACAAACCCCCATTCCAGTCGTTCACCGCGTCAGGTCCTCACAGGCCCCTGCTGCTTCATAGATGGGTCAACTGAAGCACAGATAGTGATTGCCTCCATGACTGCGAGGGCCAACTGCATGTAAACAGGGAACCTGGCCCAGACCCAGCCTACGTCCCCAGCAGCGGGTCTTCAGGGAACCGTTCAACTGCCCCCTCTGGCCCCAGCCATAGGTTTTGGGCTGTTTGTCCCAGGGCTATGTAAGTCACCGGGACAGGTGTGCCCTGAGTTTACAAGTCCATCCTGTTTTGAACATCCTATGGTGAACTGTTCCCCCGAGACTGCTGAATGAATGGTCAACAGGAAGCCAGCCCTCTCACATTAAGGGGCCCTCGTTCATCTGCCCGAGGTTGTCCATTGAGATCTATTCAGGGCATCCATCGGTTGAAGCCTTGGTCTGCTCAATGGCTCCTCCCATGGTCTCAGGGGAATCCTGCATATGTTCTAGGCTGAGGCCCTGAGGTCGTGACTACTGAAGAAGTTCTGTGGGGGGAAAACCCGCATTCTTAGACAAGGCCAAATCAGGGCTTTTGGGTCCCAGGGTTGGGAGGGACATTTTTGTCTCCTACCCCTTGACCTAGAGTGGGGGTGTCTGCCGGGGCAAATCCTCTGGGGATTTATGAACTATCAGGCAGACTTGGGGCTAAAGGCTTGAGTCTCCCCACATGCTGTGACTTATCCCCTCCATTTTCTCACGGACGGACGTCTGGCAGGTCCCAGACGTGACAATGCCCAGGGCTCCCACATCCTCTGTTTAGCAACCTCCAGCTGGAGGGAGGAAGGCCGGAGCTTCTAGCTCCGTCAAGGACTCGCCGAGCAAGGAGCTGGTGACGGCAATGACGCCAGGAGGACAAGAGTGGAACAAATTGCCCCAATTATGTAAGGCGGCCCTATTTCCCCCTTCGCAGGGACGGGAGAGTGGACAGCTGTGTTCTTCCTTACCTCACTCCACTGTGGCCTGGGCTTCCCAGAACTGCTAGGGAAGGCTCAGGGGCCAGACTCAGTCAACCACTCTGCTTTCCTGCCTGTACTCTGGGCTGGGCTGCACCCTACCCTCTTGCCTCCACCACCAAAGAACCCCAAGCTCCTCCAGAATCTAGCCGTCGCCGGTCCTGCCACACCCCCAACTGGAGTACTCCCCAGGATTGTTCTCAGTGCCCCTCCCATTTAGTCCCTAGAAGCAGGGTAAGAAATAGGCCAGCTGTGTCCTCTGCATGGCCTATGGACCGTCCTGCTTCCAGCCCTGAGCTACAGTTACTTTACTTCCCACCCTAGAACTAGAGAGGTCCCAAGCTGGGGTCCCAAGGTGCTGACCACAGCCTGGACTCCTTATCTCTTCCCAGCGTAACCTAGGCAGTTCCTGCATAGGCCCCTGGAGGACTGTCCTGCAAAGCAGGCTGGGAAACTCTTCCCGTACAGTGCATTCTCAGCAAGGCTCAATGGAGCCCAGGCTATCGGCTCTTTATGGTTATAATCCTGGCAGGTTTAGGGCTGCTAAACTGCAAATTTATCTCCTCCATAAACCCAGATAATGGAGGAGCCTGTGTGTGGTGTGTGTGTGTGTGTGTGTGTGTGTGTGTGTGTGTGTGTGTGTGATGTGCATGCACACAAGCAGAAGTCTAAGCATGGCTATTACACACGTATTAAAGGGCACACCCATGTGGGTGGTACGTAGCAGTGTGTACACACTGTTGTGCACATTAGAAGAACAATGATGTTCCGATGGGCAACACATGTCAAACAAATGTCCTAGTGACTGTGTGTCCTCAGGTACTTGGAAGACCCATTATGCATGTCTCTAGGTACATGATGTCCTGATGTGCTTGCGTCCAGGTTTATGTGTGCATGCTGGGGAAAAACACCAATGAATGAGAGGAGAGGCATTCCTCCCATGAATAGAGCCTCAAGTCCCAGGAGTCTTTCTGTTCAAACCCAGTAGGTCTCTTTCCCTTCTGCCCGTTGTCTTAGAGACCAGAGCTCCACATTTGCCACATGTTCAGCCCCAGGCAACTCAGGATCTCCCACTAGGGATGCCAGGCTGTCACAGAAATTCAGGGATGGGGACACAATAAAGGAACTGTCAGACAAAGCATCCTCTCTACCCACCCCCATTTCCAGCAAGAGTATCTAGAAACAGCATGGAAATGGCTGACGTCCTTGCTGGTGGTGGGCTAGAGAAAACCACCTTTTCCTGAACACCTCCCTAGTCCACAGCTTAGCTGAGGCTCTGTCTCAACTGTGGGTGTGACTGAACTCCATATGTAGACTTGTTGAAGCCCAGAGTGTACTTTTAGGGACTCTGATGCCTCCCAATGGGCTCAGCTTCTGATTAAGATAAAGCCCCCTCCAACCCAGGACAAGCCTGGACCTTACACCATGCAATGAACTCAGATGATGCTCTCTGAGGCAGGTAGGCAGACAGGCAGGTAGGCAGACAGGCAGGTAGGCAGGCAGGATGAGAGCAGCAGGAATCAGGCCCATATGCTGCTAGTGCCCAGTTAATGGGTTAACAAATTAGCAGGTCTCCCCTCTAAAAGGTGATGAATGAGCAGCAGGCCAGGAGAGCTGGAGGATGGGCCACCTCCCCCACAGCATACCTTAGCTTCAGCCCTGCCTAGTCGCTCTGGGGTGCCCAGCTCTGCCATGCTGAGAGAGATGTGAGTTGGGGATAGAGGCTGACTACAGGCTATGGGCAGGTTGAAGACAGAAAAGGTAGCCCAGCCCAGAACATGGATCTGCAGGACTGAAGGAAGGCTCTATCTATGGACTATGGTCCTACTGTCTGGGAGGCACCTTTAAGAAGTGGGGGGAGGGGGGACACAGCCCTCCTCAGACCCCCTTTGGGTTGCTTCCTACACACACTGTGCCTTTACTGCCTCAAAGGGGAAAGCAGGCAAGTGGATACACCATCCTGAGTCAAGATCCCCACACTTCCTACGTGACACCTTGGACTTGGGGACTGATAAACACAGAGAGAGTCCTGATGCTGGGTCCTGGGGGGGTCTGCTCATGCACTGGAGCTGCTTCTCCTACACAATGACAGGGCTGTAGCCTCTCAAGTGCATGGACCATGGAGGAGCCATGTAGTTGGAGGTACAGGCTGCATGTAGGGGAAGGACCAGCTTCCAGAGACATTAAGTCCACATGCAGAAGGGCATCGAGCAGAAGTAGACCTTCTGGTCTCAGCTAGACGTCTCCGATTGAGAGCTGTGCTGAATGGTCACTTCTGAGCTGAGGGCCCAGTGTCCTCCATTTGTCCCTTAATCATCAGAGTCCTCTTCCATGCACCTGACGTGGCGCGGGAGTTAACACATTCCGTGACAGGAGACTGTACGGGTCCTTTTGAGAGCCTCTGGCCAGGGGAGACAGCCTCCACGCAGGACCCAGTCTGCCTGTGGGCTCCTTGTGCAAACAGCCCCAAGCCCCCCGCCTGCACCCTCACCTCCCGCATGCCCGCCCGCCCTCCGCGTGTAAACAGAACCCGCCCGCTCTCTCCCAGGGGCTGCTAATTCCTCACCAGAACTGCTCGGACGTGAAATTGGAGTGAGACAATGTGTGTTTAAGGAAATGAATCTCGAATCTTAAGAGGCTCGGGGAGCCCGCCCTGCACCCCCATCACCTCACCCACCCACCCAGAGCTAGGAAAGACACACTTGGCATCCGGGAAGAGAAAGGCGGAGGTGACATCCAGTGCCAAATTAACCGCCGCCACAGCCAAATATTGTACTTGCCTCCAATCTTCTTTTATTTTTTGAAAGAAAAGGCTTTTGCAAAGTGAAAGAGGCTGTTGGAACACTAAGGCTGATGATGGTTTTTAACTGGCATGCCAGCTTGCGCATGCCCGGCTCAGAGCCTCACTTTTCACTTGCACCCCCATGCTCCCCTAAGCACAGTCACACCCACAAGGCACCGGCCCTTATGTCCCTGCCCTTCCACACCAGCCACAGGCTGACGCCGCGGGAGTGTTTGGCCAGTGCGGCACACGTGGACATGGAATCTACCTATGGGCCATCTTCAGGCCTGCACAGGGCACTCTCGCATAAGGACTATGCCCAGTGCGCTCATCTCTGCCCTGTCTGCAAGGCTTCAACAAAAGGAACTCATCCACGGCCTTGGCAAGGGCTCTTTGGCCAATCCCTGGTGGCCCCCAGTGTCTCTACCACGGACAGTCACCTGCCTGAGGTAGGCACATCATCACTGTTCTTCTCTCTACCAGGGGCTCTATGCTCTGTCCCCTGGCTGCCTAATGGCCCTCTACTCTGGTCACTTGGTTGGACAAATGTCGCTAGTGCCGGTCCCCTGGGTCCAGCCTGGCCCCATCTGTCATTAATTGATTAACCCATTGAGACAGGCTGAGCAGACTCCCCTGCTTGTCCCTACACAGCACTATTTCCTTCCCTGACTCTTTGCCCGAACACTCAGAAAACTTTTTTTTCTTTGAGTCAGGGTCTTTCTCTGTAGCTCAGGCTGGTCTGGAACTCATCATCCTATCTCTGTCTCCATATTCAGTGATTACAGGCTTGGGTCACCAAGCCAGGTACTCAGACGACTTCAGTGGAGCTTTATTGGCAGGGCAGACTTGACTGTGTCTCCCATTGCCTCAGACCCAGGCTGCCCTTGCCTTGGTTGGCCTGCACAGTGAGACTCCCAGCTGGACAGCCAATGAAGCTTGGCCCTGACCCATGTGTGTGCAGCCCGGAGCTCACACCATGCTCCAGTGCCACTCTCAGATCCCTTTATATTCCAACTGGAGGCTTGGCAGTGTGACACTGGTTGAGAGGGCCCTTGGGGGCTCACCTGAGGCCTCAGAGCTGGTAAGAGACAATCCGGAAGCTGGGCAGGAGTTACCTATCAGGTCAAGTTCTCATCCCTGTCTCTGGTACCACATATGCCAGGGCCATTGCTGCTGAGCACTTGCCTCTGAGTCCTTCCCTAGGCCATGCCCAAGTAGAAGGGAGCAGTCCTACTGTGCTCAGGGTAACTTAGGAGAAGACAAAGACTTGGTTCCCCTGTCCTCAGCTTGGGACATCTCTGAGGGGTTAGTCCATTCTAGGTGGAACCAACTTAGGCTTTGGTTAAGAGTGTCACAACCAAACTTCTTCAGCTACCTAATCAACCCTGCTTCACTTGACACATATATGTGGTCCTCAGTCCTGCATGCCATCTCATCTCAGGTTCTGACTCCAGGAACTGGCCCAGCACAGCCGGTAGCAGGAAAGGTTCAAGGAAGCAGATTCTGGAGTGGGCACTGTCCCACCGTCAAAGAGAATCTCAATGTGGAGGGAGGTAGGGTCCTAACTATTCTGGTATGTGACAGGTACAACTGATCAAATGCTCCCTCATCATGAACTGAGGTGGGATACTTACAAATGGGTGCAATATTTCAGGCAGTTGAGAGGCCCAGGGAAGTGTAATTATAAGGACTGGGAATGGGATGGCTGTTGCTGTGGGCTATTGGTACTTTGGAGAGACAATCAAAGACTGAGTGAGATTAATCATGAATTTAAGGTGAAATGTGTAAGTCAGAAGCCCCTTTGGCTGGATATAAAAAGACTCTCTCATCTCTTGCAGCCAGAGGCAGAGAAGCTGAAGGTCAGGACAGGGCTTAATTATAAGAGTCAAGGACCCAGAGGGGGGCTGCCATCACAGTTCCAGCAGGCCGGCCGGCTACACAACACCCAGGACCCTGACTGGAGTCCTGAGTCATGGGATGGGGACATGTGGGACCTGGGACACTGCACTTGGGAACCTTGAGGTCCCATAAACTCTGAGCCTAGAGAAGAGACTCACCACCATTCCACTAAAAGCTGAGATTTCCCATGATGAACTGGTTGAAAAGGCCTCCTGTGTTCACGTCTAAGAGTTCATTTCCAAGGAATATGACCCAAGACAAAGGCTCTGCTCCCTCCCTCTGATCCCTCTACACATCACTGCACCCAACACCAGGCTCTCCCTCTCATCCTCGCTATCAGGCCTTTGTCCGTGCTTTACTGGAAATCTCTTCTCTCTGCCCTCCCTTCCTCCAGAGCCCTTACTAATTCCCCCAATAGTCTATCTACCCCACCAGGTCCTCTTAACCTCTGTGACATATACATGTGCATGCCTGCACACACACACACACACACACACACACACACACACACACACACACACACACACACACACACAAGTCTATAGCATGTTACCTGCTTTGGTATCTTGATATTCAAAAATCACCTGAACAGGCAGAGCCACTGGACTGCCCAGTCCTGTCTGTCAAAACCTAGGCCAGTCTACAGAGGCTCAAGAAGGCCCGCCATGGGGGAGGCAAGGACCTCCACACCCCTACCCTAGACCTGTGCTTCACACCTCCCAGCCTCAAACTAAAGCCACACTCCCTTCAGGGAGGTCCAATTATTAGGCCCTTTCATAGGCAAGGAGAACAGAACTCTAAGAATGTAACTCTGCTGCCCATGGTCTCAGAACAGAGGACTGAACTCGGTCTATCTGATTCTGATGACGATGACAATAATTCTCTTCCTTTTATACTGAAGATCTGACCTATGGCCTTGTGCATGCTAGACAGAGTCTACTACTGAGCTAATAGCCTTAGGCCCCTCCCCCATCTCTTTTTTACCCCCCAGAGACAAGGTTTCTCTGTATAGTCCTGGCTTTCCTGGAACTCAATCTGTAGACTAGGCTGGCTTTGAACTCAGGGATCTGCCTGTCTCTGCCTTTTGGGTGCTGGGATTAAAGGTGTGTGCCACCCCCGCTTGGCTCCTTTCTTTATGAGACTCAGTCTCACTAAGTTGCCCAGGCTGGTCTTGAACTTGTGATTATCTTGTCTCAGCTTCCTGGTACCTGGGATTATAGGCCTAAGACAGCAGGTTTAGCTGTCTGTATCTTTCTGATTCTTATCTCCATGGTTTCTGTCATTTCTGGAGCAGGCCAGAGGGCTGGCAAGGGGCTCTGGCACCATAGAAGAGTTAGCTCACCCTGGGTGAAGAGATGGGAATGGATTTCATGGAGCAAGTCTTGGGTTTAGCTAGGCAGAGGTACATGGGAAGGTGCTGCAGAAAGAGGGAGCTGTGAGGACAAAGGCTGACAGGTAGGTAACAGGGAAGGTGGGGGTGGGAAGGGAGCCCCCGTTTGGGGTAATGGGAAGGGAGGTGTGGCCTGTGTGAAGGTCGTGGTGGACACGAAGCAGGCTTGGGTCCTGCATCTGTTTCATAGCCTCCCCCTTTACTGAGTCCCATATCCATCCCCCCACCCCCCAGGTTCCGGTGCCTGCTCTGAATGGCCAATGAGGCCATCTGATTGGCTCATCAAGGGCAAATAATAGCTTTTGCTGAATTCAGCTGCAGCCAATCAGAGGCAATCAAGCACACAAGAGGCCTGATGGGCCATACGGGCGGGCGTACCCACACGCACCAGAGCTGGCCCCTCTGCCTAGCTGTGGAGCCCTCCTCCTACCTCATATGTTTGAGAACTTGGGGGGAGTGTGTGAAAAGAACTGTGTTCAGGGGGTCTCAAAAAGAGAAGAGGAAGAGCCCAGCTGGACTTCAGAGCATGAACTGGGCACCTGCTGGGCACCGAGAGCTAGAAAGCCGTTAGCTGCTGGGGGCAACATGGGAAGAAGACACTCCCTAGGCCAGCACAAGGCAGCCGGGCTCACAGGCCGCACAGCAGCTGCCCAGGGTTTGTCCCTGGGTGTCTGTACCGAGTCCCTGCCTCTTCCCTGAGGAGAGTGGAGCCTCCAATCAGGCCCCGGGAAAGCAATTTTTCAATCTTCAATTGCAAACACTAATACTGCTGCAGCTAATTTTACAGATTTCCACTTCCAGGCCTCGCCTTTGTCCCAGAATCCCTTAGCCTGGGAGATTAGCAGTTTAGAGACTGTAAAAAAATAAGGTATTTTAAAATTCAGCATAAAACTCTCTCTTAGACTCAGTGAGCTTGAGAGAGAGAGAAGAGAGAGAGTTTTGTTTTGTTTTTTGTTTTTAAATTGGAAAAGAGCCTGTTGGTGAGGGAGGAGCCAGGTCCAGCTCCCACTAGCAGTGGACTCCAGCCGGAAGAGGGATGCTTTCAAAACCTTTTCACCAGCCTCTGCTCTGTGTCTCAGATCTGCAGCCATGGATGGATGATGGGGAAAGAGTTGGGAGACCTGCATGTGGGGGAGCCTGCCAGCAGTACCCTCGGGCCCCTGCTTGAGCTCTGCATGTGTCCCCTTTGAAGCTACCCAGGCTCTCCCTGACCCCAACCCAGAAGCCTTTCCAGTGGTAAAGACAGGCTTTGGTACCAGGGCTAGGAGAGGCCAGTGGCCTGCTGCCCATTTTACCAATGAGGTTGATTCTCCTCCAAAGCAGACCCTCTCTGGTCCTCAGTTAATGGTTTCCCCATTAAACCAAAGTTCAACGTCCCCGGCCACATGTTCATCCAGTGCACATAAAGTTTAGAAATGGATATTGTCTGCCCCAACATACCCCACGCCCCTCACCCAAGCCTTTCCAACACAGACAGGCACAGGATGCCCTCAGCGGAACTCATTCTGCCAGCACCCCTCTATTGCATCTCTTGCAGATGAACAGCGTAATCACTCCGCTCTCCGGGGGCCACAGGCTCAGAAACGTCCTAATGAAAAATAAATGTATTTACAGGGAGACGTCAAAGCCGCCAGGACGAGTCAAAGTAATATGCCTGTGACTGGCACGCGGACTTTTATTTCTTTCCCCTCCACGCTCCAGAGCTGCTCCTGCGGCGTGGAGAGATAAATATTTTAAATAGCGACACTTTGGCAATGCACGGTTATGCAAGACAAGGAATAATTAGAAAATAAATTACTTTTTTTAAGCACAGCGTTACAAACATCGGGCGCATCAGATTACTGCTTTACGCAGGCCGAGGCAGCGTGGTTTGAGGAGGCCAGCGCAGCCAGGACCTCAGGGAAGATCTCAGCCTGTCCCCAAAGCCCCCAGATGGAGACACTCCTCCCGCCCGCTCTGGGAGGCTCCCAGAATTGAGCTGAAGACCACACTTGGC
Source organism: Peromyscus maniculatus bairdii (assembly GCF_049852395.1). NCBI lineage: Eukaryota > Metazoa > Chordata > Mammalia > Rodentia > Cricetidae > Peromyscus > Peromyscus maniculatus. The sequence goes on along the minus strand of NC_134858.1, from coordinate 105,472,911 downwards.
AGCTTCCAGAAAATCTCGGCGATGGAAAGGCTTCCTCCGGCGTCTCACCAGCAGTAGGCACGGACTAAAAATAGTTTAATCTCCTTGAAAGCAAAAGGAGCAATCAGCAAAACAGACACTCGGGACTGCATGCCCCACTCCTCTTCATGCTCTGCTCCATCCATCCCAGCCTGTCCCCAGTGCCAGGCATTGTCAACTTCTGACAGGTTCCAGGAGGGCAGGGTTTCAATGTCCTCCCTCCCTCCCCCCACCATGGAGGATGTCGATCAGCCACCATCCAGTACTTCTCGTCACCAGCCGGGCACCCTGTGTGTTGCTTAAATTTGGGGACACTCCAGGAAAGAATCAGGGCATGTAGTGTCAACCCCCTACTTTCTAGGTGAAGAAACTGAGGCACGGAGCGATCACTCACCAGAGAGGGCCATGTGCAAAGGGGAAGGACTCAGTAGAAAGGAGGCTGGTGGCTTTTAATCAGCACCGAACCAAAGTCTCCATGGTTGGTTCCCACAAAACAAAGGGCAGGAAAAGGCAGGGGCTTGTTGGGTGGGGGAAGGGAGAAGTTCACAAGATGGGCCAGCTCCCTTCATGGCTGAGTGCATCCGCCACACAGATGTGTCTTTACCTACTGCAACCAACACAACAGATGGACCTCATCATTTCTACCCCTGACCTGGGATGGAGTCTGGATCTAGTGTTCTGGCCCCAGCTTGCTGTGTGACTGAGAACCTATCTTAGCCCTCTGGACCTCAGTTCCCCGGAGGGACAATTCTCCAATGCCTGCTGAGGACTCATCAGGGCCCCTCCTCATTCAATCCCACCTATTTTGACTTTGTCTGTCTGCCCTTCCTCCATGGCTAACCACTCCAGACCAGGAGCACAGAGAGTGGCAGTGGGTTCTATATCACCACCCTATTTTTCAGGAGAAAAACCAAAAACAGGAAGGGAAAGTTCAGATGCCCAAATCTATCCTGAAGAGGTCAGAGTACAGCCAGGCCTGTCATCCCAGCCCTACCCCCAGGATACCACTGTTGAGATGGGGAGGTCCATCAGTGGTAGAGGACTTGTCTAGTACAGATGAGGCCCTGGGTTCCTTCCCTAGTCACACGCGTGCGCGCGCGCACACGCACACACACACACACACTCAACAAATAAACCACCCAGCACTGCCTCTTTAGAGTTCTTAAATGCCTCTGTCCCCTCTTCCATCCCTCACCGAATGAAGCTAGTACAAAAAGCAATAAAGTAGACTCCGGCAGGTGGTCCAGCCAGCCTAGCCTCTGGAAATGCCATCAGAGAAATTGGAAGTGAAGTCTCTTTTCCTTCTGAGCATCTTTCCCTGTGACCAGCAGTTGCCTGCAAAAAGTCATTCCATTATCGTAGCTCTGAGCAGTTTAAGAACAGCTGGTGTCCCCACCTAGCCTGCCCAGCACATCTGTAAGAGCGAGGAATGCCCCCCAGCAGCTCCTGGAACCCTCCACCTTGCTCCTAGCTGCCCTTGGGTCCTGGGTGCTCCGGTTTATCTGTATCCTCAGGTCTTGCCTCTGTCGCACCACGTCCCTCTGTCGCTGCCTCTACGCACTTGTAGCTCGGTTCTGAGACCTGCACTAGCTCCCCTTTCTCCATCGTCTCGGCATGGTTCCGGGGCTGGGACAACCCTCCCTTTCAGAGATGAGACAGTTGAGGCGTGTGTCATCTGATTTGAGTGGTTTGCTCTGACCTCTCTTAAGACCCTACCCAGACTCACTTCTTCAGCTTTCAGGTGAGCTCCATTTCAATAGATGGAGTGGGTGACTCGAGGAAGATCCCAGGAGGACAGAACTGTTCAGATAAGGGCATGGCACTGGGTGCGGCCCAGAGACTTGGGGCTGCATTGAAAAGAGAGGTCCTGCACGACTCAGAGCCAGCTGAGGCTTTGGGAACTGTCCCAAATGGTAATGGCCTCCTGGCCACAGGGGTCTTATTTGCTAGATTACAGTTACGAAGGCACTGGGCACAGGGACTTCTCAAGGAACAACTGAGGCCCTGTCATCCAAGACAGAACATGCTCTTTCAGGAGAGCCCCCACCCCAAACTATTGAATGAGCGAACCAAGCCTGTTAGGGCCTTCTCTGCAAGTAGAAGACCTGAAACTCAGACTGAGGGGTGTCGAAGCAGAGGCAGGGAGAAAGCCAAGGTGTCTAAATGTCCCTCTGGGGGCAGTAGTGCCCTTTGCCCCTCTGTGCTGTGGGATGTTCTGTGTGGCAAATGTGTTGCTCTGATTGGTCAATAAATAAAATACTGATTGGCCAGTGGCTAGGCAGGAAGTATAGGTGGGACTAACAGAGAGGAGAAAAGAAAGAACAGGAAGGCAGAAGGAGTCACTGCCAGGCACCACCAGGACAAGCAGCATGTGAAGATGCCGGTAAGCCACGAGCCATGTGGCAAGGTATAGATTTATGGAAATGGATTAATTTAAGCTATAAGAACAATTAGCAAGAAGCCTGCCACGGCCATACAGTTTGTAAGCAATATAAGTCTCTGTGTTTACTTGGTTGGGTCTGAGTGGCTGTGGGACTGGCGGGTGACAAAGATTTGTCCTGACTGTGGGCCAGGCAGGAAAACTCTAGCTACACCTCTGTCCTCTCTGAGTCCTTTGCTCCCAGGAGCCTCACTTCTGTCAGCAGTGGGGACTCCCAATATTGGGGAACCCTAAGGCCCAAATGGGATAGTCAAAGAATCTTCTCTTGGGGGGACCTGCAGCCCAGGAAGGTAATTTGACCAGTTCTCATACAGTGAGCATCATAATCTACAAGTCCCTTTACCACACCCAGGGCTCCTACACACACCACTTGGTGGTACATTGACTTGAGATCTCTAGGGTTGTGTTAGTACCCTGCTCCAATCACATGATCTGCTGGGTCTGTTTAAGGATGTACAGAGCAAGGGAACCCCAACATGGAGCAGGGGACATGCACCTCAGCACCAGAGACCAGTCTAGCACAGGGAGAATGTGTGAAATGTGCTATAAAGTAAACACTGGGGTGGACCAACAAGTGTGTCTTTTACATAATGAGAACTGGGTTCTTGCTGTTGGAGAAAGAATTCTCTAGAAGGAAAGGAAGAAGAATTGAATGAGCTTCTGGGTTGCTGTACTGGAGCTAGTCTACTGTGGCTTCACAATTTGAAAATGTATTGAAGGACAGATAATTATGTATGTTTTTATGGATGCTTACCTGGGTGAGTGCATACAGACACACACACACACACACACACACACACACACACACACACACACACACACACACATTTCTTACTCCTGATCACAAGAGGGCCTAGAGGCAGTAATAACACACAGCAGCAGTGAGCACACACAGCACCCAAATCTTGATGTCTAAATTTCTCCAATAAATGGAACTAGTATTCCTTAGAGTAGTTCAGAGTCCAAGGGTGGGACAGGAAAAATATAAGATGTGCTTTGAGCATCTCGTGATGACAGAAATTAAAATGAGGTATCATGCAAGGATGAGGGCATGCCCAAAGAGCACAGGAGGCAACCCAAGAGAGGTCCAGAGATGGAGCAATTTGCACAATAAAACTAATAACGATATTCCTGGATTATATCTATAGACTACAAAGAGCATCCACGAGTCCACACTGAAATAAATAATTGAAAAAATAAACAGAGGAAAAGAGACAGCCCTTCCTTACAGAAGAACTCCAGTTAATACATGCAGAAGGAATGAGAGAAATAGAAAAGCACCATTTGAACACTCCAGTAATAACCGCTGCAGGCAAGCTCCAGCAATGGGATGCTAAAGCTGACAGCCAGGAGTTTGAGAGAAATGGGATGTTTGCACAGCCTCAAAGTATCTCCTCCAAGAAAGGTTTTTAAAATTATAAATGGAAAAAACAGCAAGTTTACTATGGAGGAAGCACGAAGATACTCCCTTAGCCAAGTGGCCAAGGCCAGCATCACCAATACCAAGACACGCTGACATCATGGAGTCCTAATACAACACACTGAAAAGGAAATACATCTATGTTCTTCTTTTTCTTTTCTTTTCTTTCTTTTTTTCGAGACAGGGTTTCTCCGTGTAGTTTTGGTGCCTGTGCTGGATCTCGCTCTGCAGACCAGGCTGGCCTCGAACTCACAGAGATCCGCCTGGCTCTGCCTCCTGAGTGCTGGGATTAAAGGTGTGTGCCACCGCCGCTCGGCCATCTGTGTTCTTCTTTAAAAATGTAAACCCTCAGTCTAATCGTGAGGAATCTTCAGGAAAAAAATAGGGGGAAGGGCACTAGACAAAACAACCCAGGAGTAGTTTTTTGTTTTATGTTTTTCATAGATGATGATATTATTGAATTATAACCCAACGATGGGTTTTGCTATGTGGCCTCGGTTGGCCTCCAACTCTCCATCCTCCTGACTCAGCCTGCCAAATGTTGGGATTGCAGGTGTGAGTCACCACATCCACCTTTGGCTGGTACTTTTAAAAGGGTGTTAAGACAGGCGCTAGAGAGCTAGCACAATGGTTAAAATACTACTCTTCCAGAGGACTTGGATCCAGTTCCCAGCACCCATATGGTGGCTCACAACCATTCACAACTCCTGTTCTAGAGGATCCCATGCCCTCTTCTGACCTCTACAGGCACCAGGGATACACACAGTGCACACACATACATGCACATAAACCTCCACACACATAATTTTTTTTTAAGTGTTAAGGAAGGATGGGGTGGGGAGATGGCTCAGTAGGAGACGACCCAGGTTCAATGCCCAGCACCTACATGGCAGCTCACAACTGTCTGTGACTCCAGTTCCAGGGGATCCGACACCTTCACACAGATGTACACGCAGGCAAAACACCAATGCACAGGAAACAAAAAATAAACTAAAAAAAAAAAAAAAAAGATAAGGAAGAACAAGCAGAGATACAGAATCTGCCACAGACTAGAGGAGATTAAAGAAATATGGCAGCTAAATATAATGGACTTTCTCAAATTTAATCCTGGGAGAGGAAGGACACGAGTGCGAAATCTAGTACAACTTCGCACTGCGTCTTCGCTTGGGAGAGCTGTGCTACATCAGCTTCTGAGCTGACATTTGTACTATGGCTCTGCAAGGCAACTGGAAGAAACTGGGCAAGGGATGGGCTTTTCTGTACTATCTTTGCAACGTGTGTGCGTGTGTGTGTGCGTGTGCGTGTGCATGTTTTCAAAGTAAAAAGTTTTTCTAGAAAAGGGACACTCCTGAGAGTTAGCAGACACCGCGGCAACAAGGAAATAAGAACAAGATGTTATTTTTAAAAAGGTGCAAAAAGACATTCTGGAAACTTAAAATCCGGTGGTAAAACGTAAGTTGATAGAAAGCTCAGAACGCAAAACTGAGAAATCGACAGACAAAAGTACAGACATGGAAGACCAGAGAGGAGGAGGAATAGGAAGGAAGGGAGGGGAGGGGGGAGGGAGGGAGGGGAGAGAGGAGTCTGAGTTAAGAGTTTGCAAAAACAAAATAATAGAAGGATAAAGGAAAGGAAAACAGAAAAAGGAATCATTGAAGAAACGTCCCAAAGTGAAGGCCACGAGCATGGAGTTTGCGGTGCCCACTGAGTGCTAAGAATGAAAGTAAATACCATTAAGATAAGTGTGGGTTGTTTGAACACTGGGCAGAGGGGGAGATTCTTATGTTTCTGGTTAAAGAAACAAAATAGGCCATATACGATGGGTCAGGACTCGAATGCTTTGAAACTCTGTGTCAGGAGGCTGGAAGGAACTGTCTTAAAGCATCAGAGGCAAATGGTTTCCAGCTGGACTCCAAGCCACCTGATCCTGTGACGTGTGCAGGGGCAGAAAGGCTGAGGCCTGCAAGCTGAGAGCCAGGTTCCCATGAACCTTTCTCAGGAAGGCAAAGGAAAACATTCTGTGCTAGACAAAGAAAAAAAAAATCAAGAAATAAAAAAGAGGCTTCAGGACCCAGGAAAGAGGGGACACGTCCCAGAGAGGTGAGGACAACCCCAGGGACCTGTAGGCTTGGAAAGCAGCCAGTCTTCACTGGAAGGCCTCAGACAAGAACTTCTTGTCTTGTGAATAGAACCTGGAAGTATCTGCTTGAATGGAGAGGAGGGTCAGGTAAAACGGCGGGAACTGGAAGCAGAATAAGTCCAGGTTCACAGAAAACCGAGCAAATACAGTAACAAACAAAACCCCGAGAGTTGTCATCTTTAGGGAACAATTGTGTGTGCCATGATGTACAGTTCTGAACAGCACTTGTCAGGTCAGGACAAGATCAGCAGTGAGTTCGAATCTAACCATAGGGGGGTGGGGCAAGTTCTCGTCTCCCACAGTGGGGTGCCTGTGAACAACCACGCAGGAGCAAGGTAAGTACGTCATTCTGAGATATGGAGCTCGGAGAAGAGAAGTGGTAGCCTCTGGGGAGTTGGAAAATGCAGAGGGGGCCGCTGTGCTTACACAGATTGCCTGGTGTAACCATTACTTTACACCGGGTGCCTTGTAATGCAGACTTAAAAACCCTAAATTTTGAAATCCACCTAGAAATGTAAGGGGAGTAGAGAAGGCAGAGAAGCGGGAGAAGGAAGCAGGACAAACAACTGAGGCAGAAGCATCAGACCGGAGACCACCCTGACCTTGACTCTGGCCTCAGGACAGGGGCTGCAAAACGGGAGACCCGACCATTTTCCTTAGCCTGACAGTGAAGTCAACTTGAGGTGTTAATTCTCTGGTCACAGATATAGATGACCAAAAGACCAAGTTGGTGTTTGTGACCTCTGTTCTGGGGTCCTTTCTTTGCATTGTCTCAAAGTGAGAAATAATCAGAAAGGGAGGGCAGCCACTGGAGTGATGTGACAGCCACCCATCCCAGGGGGTGAGGGACAGTGCCAAGGAAGGCTGGAGACACTCGGGCCCGTTCACAATTGCTGGAGTTTATGCCAAAGTCAAGGGGCCTATCTCCTCTGGACTCGCGGGCAATCCTGCCCGGGGAAGGGCTTGGGAATGAGTGGATGTCTGGAAAGTGGGACTGAGCAGACTGCCAGTCTGGTCACCCTCACAGTCCTTCTGGTACGTACAGACTCACCATCTTCCAGCTCCATAGCCTTTTATTCAAGGGACAGAGTGGAGGCCAGGTCCTGGGACAGGAGGACCCGAACGTGGTCTGTACTGGTAGGCCTCAGGTCGAGTACAGGCTCAGATGAACAGTTTGGAAAAAACTCAGAGCACTGAGTTCTTCGGACAGTGACGTGCTGGATCGAAACCCTCTGGGTGGGCTCGGTTCTCCCAGCAAACCGTGTTTGTCAAAGGGAAGATGACAGGATTTATGGCCACTCTAGGGTCCCATCACTGTCCCAGCCTTTATAAAGCCCGAGGATTTCCCTCATATGCTTTGGCAGCACCACAGCCCCTCCAAGGACCCTCCACAACTGCTGGTGCCCCAGGATGTTGGCATGGCCCCAAATACTAACACTTTCACATCACATGTTCACTGGTACTTCATAGGGGGTTCAAGGTTATAAGAGCTCCCCTGAGCCAGCTCTTGAGGTCAAATCTTGGCAAGATATGATCTTTTAAAAATTAATTGATTAGTGTGTGTGTGTGTGTGTGTGTGTGTGTGTGTGTGTGTGTGTGTGTTCATTCATGTATGAGAGTATAAGTGCATGTACGCCATGATGCATGTGTGGGAGCAGGAGGGCAACCCCAGGGGTCAGATCTCACCTCCATCTTGTTCAAGCCATGGTCTCTTTGTTCTTTATTGCTGGGTATGCCAGGCTAGTCGGCCGGTGATCTCCCCAGGATTCTCCTGTTTCTGCACTCCATCTCACTGCGATCACACACCCACACTACTGCACCCGGCTTTGTGTGGGCTCCGAGAATTCAAACTCGGCTCTTCACTCTTGTCTCTACCCACTGAGTTATCTTCCCAGCCTGGGACCTTTCGTGGCTCTGCCACGGGTTCCGATAGCAGCTCTGCGAATGTGGGGGATATGTCCTACTCAAGCAGCTAGTCTGAGGTGAGAGGTCTCATTTAATGAGGCAGTTCATTCAACTTCCTGGGAACTCCCAATCTGTCCCGCAAAAGCTGTGGTCTGAGATGTAAACAGTCGTGCAGATTCCCAGGGGTTCCTAATCAGAAATAGAAGCTGCCAGACCCTCCTTGATGCAAAGCAGTGAGTTTTCAGGGCCCAGTTTCCTGTCCACCCCGCAAGCAGGCTCCAGACCTCACTGCCTCCTTCTCCCTGAGTGGCTCCTCCACCACTTAGCAATGGAGACAATTTACATAATGCATGGCATGCGAGCGCAGTAATGGCTGGGGAAGCAGGGTGGCCCTTCGTGGCTCCCTTAGTGGCTCCTAGGGAGGGGAAAGACCTGCTCCCACCCCGCTACCTCCTCCCTCATGGAGCTGGCCTGTAATGCTGCTGGGAAGCAGGGCCTTTAAGTGCTCAGAGACTGCCAAGAAGAATCTAGAAAGGACGTACCCGGCCTGAGACAGGGACTGGAGCGACCTCAGGACAAAGCTACACACTGGAGGAAATTTCCAAAGTACTCAAGTTTGGAACACAAATCCAACCGAGCCATGCTCCTGGAGTCCACACCCCTGCTGGGCCCAGGCCCTGCATGCTGATCCTTCCTGGAAGAGGCCGCTCCTACAGTCAGGAAGCTTTAGCTAGGCTGCCATGGAGCCAGGCTGCAGCTGCCCAGGAGGCGGCCACGTTCAAACACAAAGGCAACGATGGAAGGGGGAGAATACATAAAAATTACCGGCATGGTAATTGCTTTTTATATAAATGTTCCTTTTAAAAGTTTTCCCCAGTGGTAAAGTCCCTCTTTAAAAAGAATAAATTCACTGCACACCAATTTATTCCACGCCTATAGATGGAGCATAATGAAAGCTCTTCCATCAACACCTGATCAAGAGGCAAGTGGCTGCCTCTTGACCCAGCTACCCGGTCTGACTGCGCAATGATGCAGGAGAGTACTGGGGTGGGGTTGGGGGGTCTCTGAGGAGTGAGGGCTGCAGTCAGCCTTGAGCCCAGCCTGCAGGACTCTGGCACCGAGCTCGCCAGTGTCTCAGGAGCTGTGCTCAAATGGAAGATGCAGGGCAGGGCAGCTGCAACCCCAGTGATGTATCTAATAGGAAGGAAGGAGGGTGCGGCTGTGGTGACTGGGAAACGGGAGGGCCCTCATTCTGTAGGGACGGCATAGGCACTAATGCAGGGAAACCATTATAGGCATGAGAGCTGCCTGAAGGGGGCCCAGCCATGCCTGCAGACTAAAGAAGTGCTGCACACATCCAGAGGCACAGGATCGGTGCCCTCCGGCCAGCCCCGCCTCCCCCCCACCCCACCCCCACCCCCGCTCCAGAGGGACAAGGTCCCAGGTGGCTTTAGAACCCAGCCTTTGTACTGGATTAAAGACATCAAGAGCTACCCTGCACAAGGTCCATGATCTCTACCGTGGGGCCATTTCATCCTGAGCACAGACAAAAGACGGATGCTATCCTGTCCCTCGGCAGGGCAGCTGCACACAGTATCTGGAATGACTTGGGGAGAGCATGTGTGTAACGTGTGTTCCTCATCCACAGCTGAGATTTCTCAGCTTGGATAATGATTCGGTTAAGTAGTTCTCACCTGCTTAGGTGACAGAACTCTTGGCATCTGCCTCCTCCAGTCCCACCCTGCCCTATGAGTGCCTGCACACACTTCCCCAGGCGGCTCTCAGAACCACACACTGATCCATACGCACGCTCCTGCCAGGTCACACTTGTCACGTGGAATGCATGCAGACAGGAGCACTCGCTTCTATGGACGCACAAACACTCCTTTGTTCATGCCTCTCTTGTAGCACCCAGGCACAGTCTCTTCAGTAGGAACACACATGCATGCTCGCACTCCCGCTCAGCATCATGCATACTTTATCCTCTCTTCCACACACTGGTCAGTTAGGTGCCTCTTCATACCGGTCTCAGCACGAAGGCACTGTCTGTCAGTGAGCCACCAGGGCTAAGGGCCTTCCTGGTTGTTCAGGTGGATTGTGAAAGGCCTGGGCATAACCCTGCCCTCTGGCTATGGTTTCTGTACTCCATGAATGAAATCACAATGGTGGGGCCCTAGAGGTTCCTGGCAGCCTGTGTGTACAGGTAAGGATGCAGACGCTGACGGGAGTGGGAAGGCTTAGACACCACGGGCCTTGGCATCAATCTAGAGGGCTTCCCGGAAGAGGAGAGCTGTGATCTTGGTTTCAATCAGCAGAGAAGTGGAGGAGGTGGGTGAGGAAGAACAGCAAGTGGATTTGGAAGGAGTCCAGTGAGGGTCAGGGCACAAGGCACGGGAGACCCAAAGGCCTAAGCAAAGCTTCTGCTACCTCCACTCAGAGCTTCCACCTTAGCTAAGACTTTGCGTCACCCCAGAATGGCCCATACTCCCTGGCTTCGGCCAGGCGCCAGCATATCTGTGCAGCAAGTTCTCCAGAGGGCCTCTTCCCAGCCCGTGTCCTCATAGAAGCAATGAGGGATCCCGTGCATGGATTGCATTCTGGCAGCCCCATACAGGCCTATCTCTTCCAGGGCAGCTAGCACTGACTGACTTTCCCCATGTGGGGGCTCGATGGTACCCAAGGCCTTGTGGGACAGTCGGAGCCCCAGTGCCTCCTTCCCAACTTTAGATGTCCACCTTTGGTTATCCATCTACAGAAGAGTATCCATCATCTGTTGTTACACTAGCCGATCATCTGTTGTTACAGCCATGTAGCGTCTACATGCGTAGTATATACTGCAGCCATGTATGTGCACAGCCTGTTTCCCATCCTGCTGTGCACCCTGAGGCTAGGCGCCGAAGCCTAAGTGCCAGTCATGTGGATATCCAGCCAAGGAGAGACAAGGACAGGGCCTTAGGGGTCTAGTCAGGATCCAGCTACTTCAGTCTCCTCCCTATGTGGAACAGATGAGCTAGCCTTCAGAATCACCAGGTTCCAAGGATAGCAGAGAGGTGTAGGGAAGACTAGGGCTGTGGCTCTGTTATTTTCTCCAAACACGGCATCTCTACACACAGAGAGAGGACAGCTGTACTCGGGAAGGGTGGGGAGGACACCTCCATTTTCGGCCTGGTAGTGGGAAACGCTGCCTGTGCTGCCCCTGGGGCCGGCTGTGGTTTGTCAAAACCAATTACTTCTCTGCCTCTGCCAAGTGCTTGGGGCTCCATGAATCTGAGTCAAGAGGCCCCATGGCTGCCACCGATCCAGCAATGGATAAGAATGGGAATGGGGAGGAATACAGATTGGGTCAACTGTCCCCCATGGCCCAAGATGGAAACCCACTAGGCTCTCTAGCCTATCCCTCACCCCCCACCCTGAATCATCAAGACCAGCCCCTGGCTCTAGATCAGCAGCCCCATCGCTCTTCAGAGATGGGTGTGGAAGCTGGGGAGGAGAGCAGAGGTAGCTCCAGCTACTTCCTGAAGCTACAAGGGCTGGGGCTTCACAGAAGCGGAACTCTGTTGTCACAAAGCCAGCTTCTCTCCCAGAGGAGAGCCCATGAGTTCACTAGAACGTTCTTTGCATGTATGTGCACTGAGAGGTGTCTTGCTTTGTGGATAGGCATTGGATAGGCATCTCCAAAATTCCTGAGACAATAGAACTGAGGAGGCTTCACTTCAGGGAAGTGCTGTCTATCTGGAAAGGTTTTGCTCAGACCCTCCAACTCTGCCTCTTCCTCAAGACGAGGAACCCCCAGCCAGAAGACCCTGATATCCCTGAAGCTTCCATCTAAGGAACCCCTGATCCCAGATGTATCCTGACCCACCAACCCCATCCCCCATTCCTGGGGCCAATACCTGGGAATAGCCCAGAGTTTGGTGGCTTTGTACTTCCTCTAGTTTATGCTAGGCAAGTGGTCATACTCTTCACTCTTCTTAAAGGGCCCGAGAAGCAAGCATGTGACAGGATAAATCACATCGGAGCCTCCGGGAAGTAAAGGCCCTCCCCTTAACCTCTGCCTCCGGGATGTAAAGGCCCTCCCCTTAACCTCTGCCATCTCCTCCCCATGGTGTCTCTGCATTTGGCTCCCTGGACTTCTGGCCAAGAAAACCACTACCCTTCATTTGATCATAGATGCTATTTATTCCAGCCCTGCTCAAGCTTGGTGGCCTTTATGCCTTTCTCAGTAAAATGTCTCCAAAATATGTCATGATCAGCCGGGATGAGAAAACCAATTTTCAAAATCCTGGGTTGAGCTAAGCAGAGAAGACACCCTGATATCTGAATTTTTTTAAAAAAAATCTGTGACCAACCCTTGGAACTGCAATCAATTTGTTCTGGAGATATGGAATGAAGACACCTCACACTTACAGGGCTCCTTTTCCTGGCAGAAAGGCCCCGAAGCATACGCCTCTCTGTAACCAACACCTTTCCTGCTTTCTGCTCCCCACAGGCTCCTACATCTCCCATGAAGACAGAACCGCTTGAATCTTCATATCACAAATAGGGGGCAGAAGTTCAAACAGGCAGGAGGGCATGCCCCAGGTCCCACAGCCCTGTCAGCCCCACCTACATTATTCTTCAGTCCTTGCTCAGGGCACAAGCCCAGCTCCGCCTCAGTGTGAACCAGGGCAGGTTCTGTCTTCAGAAGACACAGACCACCAAACATGTCCTTCCCACTCCAAGCTCTTCCTCATGCCCTGGAGATGACTTTGGCTGGTCCCCACAGTGACCTCATGTCTTTTCAAACGCTAGAAGCCAGAGGCCCCTCCCCCAGGCTGGTATCACTGACTGGTCCCATCCAAGGATATTCTTCTAGACACCTGTCTATGGACTTCCCAGAAACCTTGGCAGCACCTTCCTGAGGAGATGTCCAGATTCCTAGAAGCCATCCAGCAAGGACCCCTGCCTCAGTCTTTCCCTGCAGAGACTCCAGGGGTGCAGGCAGGCATGTTTGTGCCCAGGCCCCTTCTGGGTTTTCCTATCACGGTATCCTCACCTGCTGAAGGTGTTCTGACACAGCACCCTCCCAGACAGCAGGAGGAGGTGAGGGCTGGGGGAGGGGCTGAGGAAGGCTCTAGTGCCAGCTCAGGAGCTGCCAGGGCTGGGGGGGGGGGGCGGCTAAGGCTGTTGGTGCTCAAGGCAGGGGTAAACAGAAGTCCTACCTGGGGAAGGTGTCCTGAGGCAGCCACCCTCCGCCCTACTTCCTGCATGCCCTCTCTGATGCCCATGCCCTGAAAGGGTGGTAGACCTTAGCCTGGCTGGCCCGTAGGCAGCAGATCCTTCCATAGGTTAAATGGTTTGTAGAAAAACTCCTCAAAGATGGAATTTCTTTTCCATTAAGCCTCATTGGAGAGTGGGCCTCTCAGGGCAGGGCAGAGGAGCAGCAACCATTTCCCATCCAACACTGCATATCCCCACTCGGGAAAGCACGCTCCAGACTGCATGGTGTCTGTGTGTGGGTGTGTTGCCGCACACAGATAGGGAAGGTAAGGGCAGAGGTAGGGAGCAGGCTACGCTGAGAACAGGGTACAGAAAGGGAGTCCAGACAGGGTCTGGCCAGGCTCGGATGCACCCGCCTCTCTGTAACCAATTATGCTCAAGCAGCGGCCTCATCACGTTTCAGACACCCTCCCAGGAGCCCCCCCTCAGCCCCATGCATCCCCGCTGGGTGCCGAGCAAGAGGACCATATGGAGGGAATAATAAGACAATTAACTTTCCATTAAAGAATAATATATGTGGGTTTTTAGGGAGGCAAGCGACAGCAATCCCTACCCAGCGGCATATTTCACACCCGAGCCCCTTACCACCCCCACCCCCACCACAACACGCCCCCCATCACCATCATCTGCACCAGGAGGGAGGAGGGTGCCACTGGGCCCCCACAGGAGGCAGGCGGCTGGGTGAAGGGGTGGGGCCTGCAGAGCCACCAAGGAAATGGTTCTGGCGTGGGGAGGGGGGCAGCCAGTGGGGATCTGGGAGGGAAGTGGTGGGGTTCCCTCATCTTTCCCCCAGCGGACTCTCGGGTGCACTGCATACCTAAGGGGCTGCTTGCTGCCTGTCTTCCAAAGGCACGTGCAAATCAGTGTGTGGGCCAGGGGTCAAAACCTTGGCCTTTGCCTGGCCCTTCTGGGACTGCTTCAATCCTCTGATACCTCCCCTCATCCAAGCTTTCTTCTTCTTTTGCTCCCCTCCTATGTTTCTGGGGTTCCATGCCACTTCAGGGCACTGTTAACCTGGCCTTGGGTGCCCAGCACACACTCTCCTCAAACGGGAACACACCACATCTTCAGCAAATACTAAAGCCTGCGTATGTGTTTGCAGAGGTGCCAGCTGGGGAGGGGGCGGGGGGGGGGGGGAGGGCAGAGAGACATTTCTCAAAGGCACCTATAGAGGACCCTAGATGCTTCCAGACTTTGGCCCATGCTGATAGCCAGCTCCAGATGTGGCACTCTGCAAATATTAATTACACATTCCTGGGAGCGCTGAGCTGACAAGCAGGAGGAATGGCCAGGGGCGGACGGGATGCAACAGGACTGTGGTATTGGCACTGGTGTAGAAATACTATTTTTGGTCCTCATAAGAGGAGGTTGAGGAGCCACAGACACCATGGGCCTGAATCACCCTGACTGGAAGCTGTCAGTTGGGGGGACCCGGCCTGGGACTGGGGACTTCCGAGCCTGGGGTCCTGCATGTGTTGTGGTTAGTCTGGGAAGGTGCTGACGGTGCCGGTTCCTTTGCCCTCACACTTGCTCTCCAGCACGCCTGGCTGGCCTGTCTGAGCTCCAGCACTGGCTGCTGGAGATGACTGACCAGGACCTTGGGCATCCCTCCTTCATGATAGGTCTGTGAGGACAACCAGTAGCTCGGCTAAGATCATCATGCTGGAGAAGGCGTTTGGGATACAGGCAGGGTAATAGGCTGCCTGATCAGCAGGTGAGATGCATGGAGGTTGAAATGGGCAGCATGTTTCCACAAGAGATGCTGTGGTTCCCAGACATGGCCATCTCAGGTCCCTGCTCCAAGCCGGCCGGCTCTGTCAACAGTTTTCCCTCACGCTTAGCCCGAGCGGCAGGTCTTCTCCCTGTAAGTGACTATCTCACCAGGTCAGAGACCTCTTCTCCCAGGGCTGGTACACCTGATGACAGCCCCCTGCCTGAGGACGGTCTTTCCTGCTTTGCTTTTCACGAGGTCCCCAGAGCTGTTCTCCTCGTACCCTAGCCGTCCACTCAGAAGCGGGAAGGTCCCTGACTTAGGCTTCAAAGAGGAGAGACCTGCCCTTCTCCTCATGCTCCCCTCGCACCCCCCAAGCAGCTGATGAATTATTCATCCTGATATCCTCATTATGCAAATGAGCTTGGAGCCCAGGCATATGTTCTCTACTCTCCCCCTAGGATGGGGACAATATGGTGCTGATGGGGGAGGGTGGCGAAGGGGCTCGGGGGACCTCTCTCAGTCCCATGGGCCGTGGAGGGGACAGACTGCTTAGGGTCCATAATTCCACGGACTGTACAAGGCAAGATTGGCAAAGGCTAGGGTGGGGCTCTAGAGCCCAAGAAAGTGTAGCTTAGGGGTGTCTGGCTAAATTAAGGAAGAAGGGATGGGAGGTTAGCAGCAGACTAGGTGCTGGCCTCGGGTTGGATGAGGGACTGTGGCAGGATCCTCACAGGCAGCCTCCTTACCCTATGGTGTGGCACGGTATCTAACCTATAAATGGGCCACAGTCTGCCCCCAGCCATACCCCCATGGGGTTGTGATAAGGTCGGGAGGAGGAAAATGCCAAGGCAAGGAAAACTCTCCCAAATGCCGCTGTCTGCAGTTTTCTGCTCTCTCGCAGCTGCCAGCCCTTGAGGCTCCAAGCTACTGGGGGTGGAGCAGCCTCTAAGAGTGGGGCAGGCAAGGAGTGGAGCCATGGACGGCTCCCATCACCCCAGTGGCCGGGGTCTGGGGAGCTCAGGATTGGCTCAGAAGCCTGAGGAGGGGCAGCCCCAGTGCGGGCCTAGGACGTCAGCACCAGTGAGAGGCTCAGTGATGGCGTCGGGAGCTGGGTCACGGCTCTGCACCAACCATCCTCCTGACCGGTCAGAACCAGACACAAGCAGGGCACCCCAGCCCTTGCATTGGAAGGAGGGAAAAGGGTCGGGGTCAGATGTGAACCGTGGAGCAGGTGGGGAGCCCACGGGCTAGATCATTCCAGCTCCCGCAGGGGTGCTCTCTTCCGCTGTCCACCCGTCCCCTCCCCCATGGACACATCTTGGCCAAGTATTCTGTGCCAAGAAGCAGTCCCCGAGCTGTCAGCGGGAAGAGGCTGAGGAAGCAGGTGAGGAAAACTGGAGCAGGGCAGAGCCACCGAGAGCGGGCAGCCGTGGGCAGCCGAGGGGTCGCCAAGAGTAAGGGATGCTGGTTCAGCACTCTGCCCGCTTGCCGCACCGGACACGGCCCTGCCCAGGATCCCCCAGCCGCAGGCATCCTCTGTGCGCCCAAGAGGAGAAAAACCCAGAGGTGGGTTGGAGCAGTCAGGAGCCCCAGCTCCGCCGCAAGCCAGCTGTGGTAGCTTGTTCACTGCCCGGCTGGTAAAAGTCACGGGTAAAAGGGCCTGGAATTACCCACACTCCATCCAAAGGGAGAGAAAATTACCAGCGAAGAAAATTCTAAGGATTTCTGGATGGGGGTGTCTAACTGGCCTGTCCATTGCCACCTCACTACCTCATCTTCCAGGCAAACCCCCCAGTGAAGAAGGGCGATCAGAGGGATGCACATGATAGGTTTGCTGTCAGACTGCATGTCTGGTCCTCACCATCCAGGAAGCTCGCTGGTCCAGACAGATCCACATCTCATGCATGTAGTGTACATTATTTTTTCATAGACAAATGTTCTGAGTTGCTCATAAATATGGAATCCTGGAGGGCTCTTAACTGGCATTAGGTATACACAGATGTACTAAGGCCCCATAGGAACCTTGGAAAAGCATGCGCTACAAATTCCAGGGACCTACCATTCCTCCATTAGCCTACACAGTTGCACTTGGCAGTGCCCACTTATAGCCTGGTTAGTGCGGAATGCTATTCCTGAGCCGAAATTGACTCCTGTTCCGGAACAGCTTTTCCTACAGTGCTTTCTCTGGAAGCTCTGGCAGCTCCCAAGTGCAGCTGAGTCATTGAGAGTTCACAGGAAGAGCAGGATGGGGGCTACTGCAGTTCAAGCCCAGCCCCAGCAAAGGGAGGTGCAGAGGCCTGGGCGATCTCAGGAAGAACGCTGAGAAGCTAGGAGCTCAGCCCCTCAGACCTGGATGCCCCTCCTCACCATGTCCCCACTAATTAGCCACCTCTGTTTAGCATCATTTATGCCAGGGGTCCTACATCCAGAAGCAATGTAAATATACTCACTCTGAGTTAGCTAAGCCTGAAAAAGGGCTGAGGACGACTCCTACAGTCCCTGCCTACTCCAGTAGTGACATCTCCTGACCCTGGCACTGGCCAAGGGGGATGGCAGAAACACTAATTACTGAACCCTAGACCTAGACTCAACCCCCAGTAGTAACTGTCTTCTCTGCTGTTCCCAGGCCATCTCTGGGAAGGAGAGCCCCATTATTCCTCTGCTTGATTCTGGCCAGGCCCTCCCTGGACAGACCCCAGCGAAGAGATACCTTACTATTAGAGCCGCACACCCATTACTGTAAGAGCTGGGCTCTCCCCAGCCTCCGCACGCCACATAAAGAGCTCAAGCCTGTAGCCTGACAGCAGCACATTTTGCAGCCTTCTGGGGGTGACGGATGGCCGGCTCTTCACATCACTATTTCAAACATTAACATAATCTCCCAGGATGAATGTGGTCGCTGGCGCCTAATCAATCACCCCTCCCGCACCTTGATCCCTCATTCCGACACTTAACATCGGCTTGCCACTTCATCCGGACTATAGTGCCTGGAAGAGCGGCCTCCCACCCTCTTCTCGGGGTCTTGCTTGGCTTGGCCATCCTATTCACTTACTGATGAGACTTCTGGGCCTCTGCATACCCTGTAGCTATGGCCCCTCAAGGGGCTGGGCTCCTACCCAAGGCACTGCCTCAAATGCAGAGTTCACCAGCCTTGAAACCTGAAGAGTCCCAACACCCTTCCAGGCACAAGGCTCATCAGAATGGGCCACCACTCCCCGGTACCTGGGGAAGGTCAGACTGAGACCCCACGGAGCCGCTGCTTGAGATCTAGTAATCGTTCACTATGCCAGGACTTCAGCAATGTCACCTCCTCCTCATCCCCTCATTGCTCCCTCATTTCCTCATTCCTGCTGGGAGGAAGGTCCCTGCAGGGAAGCAAGCGCACCAGCTTACCTCTCGGAGCTGCTGCACGCCTCCAAAAATCCGCATCACGCCATCAATCTCCTGCTCCAGGCGGCGGGCCCAGTACTGCATCCTGCATCCAGAGGAGAAAGAGATGTCAGGAGAGGCCCTGCCGGAGCTGCAGCTGCAACAGCCCATTCCCGGTCGCCCAGGGGAACCAGGGCAGCTACTCACTCCACTCAATTTTCACCAGAGAAGGAGCAGACCCAAGGAGCCGGAGTGAGCCTGTGATTTTTCCCTTTGATCTCTGGCCTGGTGGCCTAGGGGTTTCCTCACGCTGCCTGGCAGCCAGGGAGGAGAGGAGCAGGCATTGTGGATGCGCCGAGGGAGTTCAGCAGTTGGGAAGAAGCCTGTAGGGAGACTATTGTTCACCAGAAAGACCTGTCCTTGATGTAGCTGTTCTGAACTTGGGGACTTCCGGACACCAGGGAGGACAGAGACATGAGAAAGCCAGATGAAGTTTGAGGAAAGGGAGGGGACACTGCTGTCACCTCCAACCCATCATGTAAACAGGGGCAGGTGGAGGTACCCACTTCCCTGGGCCTCATCTGAGCAGGGGACACAGACAGCTTCCAACTCAGATGGCCCTTGCCTTCCTAGTTGAGAAGGAGGTAGGAGATGCTCATCAGAGACCCAAGGCTGGGTGTCTACCACGAGCCCAAGCAGGGCTCCTGTACAGATCACCCAGTTCCTTTCTGGGGGTCTGGCAAGCCACTGAACTGCAAGCTTAAACAGGCTGCTTATATGCTGGTACTACCATATGATCATTAAAAACCATCTCTGTCTCTCCCAGCTTCCTCTTCTGGAATGTGGAGATAATTTGGGGCCATCTTTTGGAATGGTACAAGAAAACATAAGAATAGGTGAGCCAAGGATGCTGTAGAGGAACCAGTGTGAGTGGACAAGATGAACAGGTATCCATATGATCCTATATTCTCAGCCCTACATCCATTTAGCACACCGTAGACAAGGCTCTTCCAAGAGGACCCACAAGGGACCCACCACAGAGACGTCAAGAAGCCAGGGGTTCATAGAGCACAATGGAGTAGGGAGATGTCAGGAAAGTTGCAACTGTCCCCAACACCCTTCGCA
The DNA here is from genome assembly GCF_049852395.1 of Peromyscus maniculatus bairdii. Classification (NCBI taxonomy): domain Eukaryota; kingdom Metazoa; phylum Chordata; class Mammalia; order Rodentia; family Cricetidae; genus Peromyscus; species Peromyscus maniculatus. The sequence continues at coordinate 105,453,521 of NC_134858.1, read as the reverse complement.
GGGCCAACAACATCCCCTAGAGTCACTTAGGGCCAGGACTCTCTTCTGGCTCCTTGTCCCACATTCCTTCTCAGGCCTGTGCTGGGAGGTTGGGCTCATGCCATTGTGTGTGCCCGGGTCGGTTGGCATGGGAACTCAGAGCAGGAGGCGGGCAGATCACTAATTGCAATTTGCCAAGCTGAATGTCAGGACCATGATGGAAAAAAAAAATCAACATCAAAAGAAAGAGGTATTAGCTTCAGCTTGTTGTGGGCTGAGCCGCAGCCCGACTCTCCCAACTCTGTGCCCCACCACAGAGGACAGCCTCGCCTCGGGTTTGCATAGAGGCCAGGCGGTAAGCCTCAGCTGCCAGCCTGCAGAGGGAAAGGTGCTGCTCTCTGCCTGACCCCTGTCCACCAGCTCTGATGCTCTGGTCCTGATGCCACATGGACAATGTAGCAGGTGGCTCTTTTGTGTTCCTGTGACTACAGAGCCTTGGGGGGCTAATAATGGATAGAGTCTTACACAGTCCTGTATCTGGATAGAATGGGCAGAGTCGAGGGCCTGATCTTCAAAGACATCCATTATCTCTGCCCTGACCCTAAACCTGACCTCAGCCAGATACCAACCACAATCCTTCCTGGGTGAATATGCAGAAGGGCACCCACTAAGTACTAAGTATAGTACCAGCATGCCATGTGCTCTCTGGCTTCGATCTTCAGAGACAAACAAAATCCCCAAGTCACAGATGAGGAAGTCAAGAGTTTAAAAAGAGGGTTTAGCACCGGGCGGTGGTGGCGCACGCCTTTAATCCCAGCACTCGGGAGGCAGAGGCAGGCGGATCTCTGTGAGTTCGAGGCCAGCCTGGGCTACCAAGTGAGTTCCAGGAAAGGCGCAAAGCTACACAGAGAAACCCTGTCTCGAAAAACCAAAAAAAAAAAAAAAAAGAGGGTTTAGCGACCTATCTGAGGTCACTTATCCAGGAAAGGGTGGACACAGGACTATTTGTAGAAGTTTGCTAGAATCACAAGAACTGACATGTGCCTCTCTCTCCAACTCAGCACATCAGCCACAGTGGGAACACTTACACCACAGAAATGGGCAGATGTTAGAAATCACAGCGCCACCATCAGACCCAGGAGCAAACTGATAAGCATTTTAAAATTCTTTCACAGTTTCATACAACATATTCTGGTCACATCTATCCCCTCCACCTCCTCCCAGATCTATCCTTTCCTCCCAACTTCATGACTTCTATTTATTTATTTGTTTATTTATAGATAGGGTCTTACTATGTAGCTCTAGCCAACTCTTTTTGTAGACCAGGCTGGCCCTGACTCACTTACTTCTACTTCCTGAGTATTGGAGTTAAAGTTGTGTGCCACCATGCCTGGCTCCTCTTTTATTTTCCTTTATTTATTTATTTTTAAATAACCACCAAGTCCCATATGTGCTGCCCATATACTCATGGGTGGAGGAGCATGCCTGCAGTGTGGTCAAACTGCCTGGGATCATACCTTTAAAGAAAACCAATTCTCCCTCCCCCAGAAGCTATCAATTGTTAATAGCTGACAATATTTACCAATCCACCAGTGATTCCACCTAGGTATGGACTCTTCACTAGTATGTGTATGGACCCTTGCTTCTGGAATCTCACAGATAAGTAAAAGACAATTAATTAGAAAAACAGGCATGGATGCCAAGTTTTCACTTTGCTCAGAAAACACATTATTAATATAATCACCATCATTTCATGTAAAAAGGCTGTTTCAACACTAAAATCATTTTTAGAAGAACCAAATCTTTGGACAAATTCAAATTCTTCCATAAGACATACATATACTGGCTGGGTGGCGGTGGTGGCGCACACCTTTAGTCCCAGCACTTGGGAGGCAGAGGCAGGCAGATCTCTGTGAGTTCGAGGCCAGCCTGGTCTACAGAGCGAGATCCAGGACAGATACCAAAACAATACAGAGAAACCCTGTCTCGAAAAGCCAAGGGGGGAAAAAGACATACAGATACACTCCCTCTCTGGCTTTTTGTCTCTGTCTCTCCCTCCCTCTGGGGTTTAGGGGCAGCCCTAGTCCTTAGTCTGGCATAGTCTGGTTTCCTGGGCCTCAGAGGCCAACTGTAGGCCCCCAGCTTGCAGCCTATCAGTACAATGCTAAGGAAAACAAGTTACTCTGATTCTTCACCTAAACCAAACCAAATTAGGAAGGCAATATCTGTGTCCTGGAGCTAAAAAGGACTTGACAGATAATCCATCTCATTGTCACACAGATATGACTTTGTGGGTTCTAGGGTTTGGCCAGTGGCCAGTGCCAGCTGGGAGGGGGGCCGATAGACAGTACTGAGGAGCTGATGAAGAGAGGATGCCTACAGCATTCCTGCCTTGAGGCTAGAAAAACCACATACCAAGCCAAGTTCAACGCTGACAGAGGCAGAGCCGAGCTTAATCCCACAGAAAGGTATGGGGGCTTGGGGAGAGATGCACCGGAATCCATAGTCTCACTCACTCAAAGGTGAATGGATCAAATCCTGCCTGCGTTCCTGTGGGCTTGGACCCACGAGTCCATGCCAATGCCCCTGGCCAGACAGTGTTGTCTGCAAGTCATACTCCAACAAAGAGGCCTAGCTGCTATCTCCTCAGATCCTGGGGATTTTCCAGCCTCTTGGCTGAAATGACACTGGTATCTCTAAGTGCTTCTAAGTGCCAAATTAGCAGGATGGGTGAAGGGAGAGAAGGCCTAGAGGAGGAGGTGCGGCCGGCCGGGGGCTGCAGCTCTTCATGACTGGTGTGGGGCAAGGGTGGAGACGGCCTCTTGTCCTCCCGTGTGCCTGAACCGGGGAAAGTAAAGGCATTGAAGCCCTGCTTCACAGATAAGAAAACCAAGACACCTGGCGAGGCGGGTACAGAGTCATACACTTAAAAAGAAGGCAACTCCATTAGGTCCATCAGCCCCTCCTTCCAGGACAAAGCAGCTCATGAGAAGCCCCAGGAGAGACTGCCAGCTGTGGAGTCTTGGAGAGGTCTGTCCCCTTGGAACCTCGACTTTCCCACCTGTCAACGAGGATAGTAATAATTGTCTGAATAGTGGAGTGGGGGGCCTGGGGAATATAACTCAGTTGGTAGAGTGCTTGCCTAGCACCCGTCAATCAGGAGTGGTGGTGCACGTTTGCAGCTGCAGAACTCAGGAGGTGGAAGTGGGATGATCGGAAGTTCAAGGCCAGTCTAGAACATACCCACAGGAACAACTGATAAGCAGCAATCATACTGGCCAGTCCCCTAAGGGCTGGACAGTCCTACAGTATGGCCTTTATCCTCCAGATCTAAGGGCCTACTGAGGGCATGGGAGAGTGTGTGGCAGCATATGGAGTCGGCCTAGCAGGAAAGAAACTGCCTCCAGGAGCTGTGGGGTCTCGGGCCTCAGTCTTTAGAACCAAGAGGAGTGTGGGGGCAAGTGTCACTATCAGGCAAGAGAGCAAAATCAACCATATGTGAGGGGAAAAGCCGGTGCTGAGAATCCCTTTAGTGGACAGAACCATCCAGAAGCCCTCTAGGGGGCTGGGAGGCTCTAGGTCCAACCTCAGGTGGGGCCATCCAGCCTCCAGGCTGGCTGCAAATGCTCACCCCGAGGACAGGGAGGAGGAGAGGGGGCAGGAAAGGGACAGGGGAAAAGAGAAAGAGCCCGTGTGCAGATGCAGCAGCATAGATTAAACTGTTGTTGGCTGTTAATTTTATACGTGAAGTTGTTGATCAGAATGTGATTTAATTGTACAGTATAATCCGGGCTTTTGGAATAAATTATGCAGAAAACTCATCTATAATTAAACAAATCAAAAAACCAGAGACAGGTGATCCTGCAGGTTCACCCTCAGAGGGCATGGACGGCGTGGGCAGCCTGGACCCTGCAGAGGGACCAGAAAGGAGGGGAGGGGCTTGCACAAGAGCAGACACACGCCCAGAAGAGGCCAAAGCCTGCCGGGAGCAAGGGATTGAGACCCCGGAGTCCTGCCTCTGCGGGCCTTTCTTACCACACTCGGAGGCAAGTTTTGCCATCAAAACCCTGCTGCCCCTGCCCGGCATCCTGCCCGGCATCCTGCCCTCAGCAGAGCAGCCATCGATTGTGAAGGCAAGGGGTGCGCCCTGGGGGTGGGACAGCGAGAAGAGGAGGAAGGCAGGTGTGAGGACGGGGCTCAGCTGGAGCAGGCCAGGGTGTGGGGGAGCAGGCACAGCGGAAGCTTCTGGCGGCCACGGGCACGGCGAACCAAGCTTGGCGCTGGTAAGGGCCCCGGTTTCTTGCCTCTCTCGTGACAGGCTGGCCAATTATTCTCCCAGCTTTGGGGGAGGCAACAATTTCAAATAAAGTGCTATTCAATTATTCTGATTATATTTCAATTGGCCTGCCACCTCCACCTCATCTCCTTCACAGGCTTCGGAGAGAAAGCAAGACTGGGCAGGAGGGGGAGTAGGAGACGGAAAGACAGACCAAAGATTCCTCAAGAGCCCCCGGCAGGCTGTTCTGGCCTGGGGGAGATAAGCTGGTGGTATTCACAGTCCACTACTCCATGATGGCCAGGAGAGGTGCCCTTCCCCCCAACGGCATTCAAAGCTCTCTAAGAGCAGCTGTGAGCATCCTCCCCTCCCCTAAGCTCCAACCTACCACAGGTGGCAGAAAGTGCAAGGCTATCCTCAAGAATCGTGGCACCCGCAGGGCTACCTCCCTAGGGCATCCTTTCTGACCATGTGTGCGGGTGATCTGTCATACCTGAATGCCTAGGTCCAGCCCTTGCTATTCCAAACTCTTAAGCCAGATGTGTGCTCTCGGGTTTTCCCATCTGGAAAATGAAGATTAAGCTGACTCTCCTGTCCACCTCCCAGGCCCAAAGAGGAGGCAAGTGGAAGTTTGCCTCATATAAGGAAGACTAACAAGGACAGCTATCTCTCATGTAAACACCGGTCTTTCTGGCTGTAGGGCTCTTTTCCCACCATCCAGTCTCCCTCCGATGGGCCCCCAGGATGGCTACACTCTCCCAGTGTCCTGTTTCTGAGAGCCTCGGGAAAGAGAAGGGACTGCCGGGTCCACTGAATCCCTCCTTCTGCTGGGCCCCAACATTTCTCAAAGTTCAGCACTGGGGGAGGACCCCACCCCAATTTGATCATGGATGCCAAAGCTGGCAGAGGGCAACAGTCTGGTCAAAGTGACTCATTCTCCAGAGGCCAGGTGGGCCAGGCCATCCAAGATGGTAAAACCAGAGATACAGCCCAGGCTTCCCACAGCGTGTGTGTCATGCCGTGGTGGGAACGAGGCCAGAGCAAGGTGGGACTGTGCATGCTGGGCTGATTCCTGGAGGTATAAGGCCTCTCATCTTACACATCCCCCTCCAAATTCACAAGCAGATAAACGGAGGTACAGGACTCAAAGGGGACTAGACATCATCCACCTATGTGTGACTCAAGGGGACCCTCAGAGTGAGAAACTCGAAGCTTCCTAGAGTTCCTCCCCACCCCATGCAGCCCGTTTGTCACCAGGGACTCACAGACCCTGGGAAGTTGGCAGAGGCTAGTACCACCGATGCTTGAATTAGTACAAATCCACCGCCTCGTCTACTCATCTACGTGTGTCTTGGGACCCTGCCCAAATACTGCTCCTTAATGAGGTTATTAATTATGGGGCTGTCCCTTCCTTTTCTTTGCTGAGAAAGAACTTTTCCTTCTAATTGGTGCTTGGCTGGGAGGCAGCAAACTTGTACCCTGGCCCTGCCCCCACCCCTCCGCACACTAATGGTCTTTTGGCTTTAATTAGGGCACTGGGTCCACCCAATATTTACTCCTAACAGCCTGCTGGGGGTTGGGGGAGGAACAAAGGAACAAGGGCCGGAGCCAGGGAGTCTTGTCACTCGGAGCCAGGAGAGTCCAGGTGGCCCACTTGGCCCAGAGGGACATGGAGGAGATCCAGGGTCACAGAGCAAATACCACACACCCTATCTCACCAGCAATGGCGAGGAAGCTGGTACGTAAGCAGGGAGGAGGACTGTGAAGGGGTGACAGGAGGGCTGGGAAAGAGATTTCCTGGTGGCAGTTAGGGACAGTGGTGAAGGTCTGAGTCTCATTTCTGCTTTCCTCAGGTTTTGCTGCACAGATATGACTTCCTCCTTCAGGTCTCGATGGAGTATCCTAGTTAGACCGAGAAACCCCTAAAGCAGACTGCTCTGGCATCCAGGGGAGCAAATTCCACTCAGTAACCGTGGCACTAGCGGGAGAGGGGCTGGAGAAAGCAGATGGACCAGGGAGAAGGAGGAAAACATGGTGTGGGAGAGTTGTCAGCTCTGATGAGGGTCCTGGCCCTGACAGGGCAGGCCAGAGAATGGCCTTGGTGGGTAGAGACCTTGAGGCCATCTTTCTTCCAACCTGTCCCATGTACCAGGCCATTCTCTATATGCCACATACAAATCTTAGTTTTCCTAATCAAACAGGGGTGCCCCAAGTTCCCCCAGACCACTCGAGGATTCATGTCTCAAGAGGTATGGACTGAAGTCTCCCAGGGACTACACTGCATTATCTAAATTAACCTCTTCAGCAGCCGGACCACTATCTCCAATCCTCAGCAGGGGAAACTGAGGCAGAGAGCAACTGAGTGAAGTCCCTGAGGTTGCATGGCTCATGAAAGCCAATCAGGATGGCTGATATCTCTCCTGAGGACACCAGTCTTGAACGTCCAGCTGCTGATGTAACATGGCCACTTGGGTGTCTAGCAGGTCTCTGAATGGGTATGAAGTTAAGATTCTGTCCTTCCCTCTAGGGCCACTCCCCTCTTCCAGGCTCTTACCTCTGCTGCTGGTTACCCCTCTATTTAGGCCATTGGAGGGACCTTAGCTTACCTTAGTTCTTGGGGTGACTAGGAACAGGTTTTTCTCTCACACCCACATCTAACTTGTGAAAATCCTTCTGGCTCCACCTTCACAGTGTGCCCCGCCCACCCCCACTAATCACCTTTCTGCCCCACTCCCAACCCCCACCCCCAGTCTGGCCGGGGCGGCCATCATCTCCCTTGGACCAGCGGCAGCCAGCTCACTGGTTGCTAGCTTTTGCCTTGGCATCTCATCTCCCCAGTTTCTTGATCACACCTAGCCGGGGTACCCTTTTGGAATAGTGTCCCCCCTGTCTACAGCAAGCTTCATTGTGGGCCCCAGAGGAAAGCCAAAGTCCACCAGTAGCCACATCCTTCAGTGGCCTTGCTCAACGTGGCTGAACACAGCCTTGAGCTCACAGCACAAGTCGTGGAACACACCATTTCCTCAGCCTAGAAGAGTCTCTCTCCAGTGGCTCACAGTCCTCTCCCCTTCTCCAGGCCTCTGCATACACACCACCAGCCCAGTGAAGCCCACCCTAACTCCATTTTAAAATGCAATCTCTCCCCTAGCAGCAACTGGTCTCCATTCCTCCTGGAGGGTCACTGCTTTAACTAGCCATTTCCTCCTCTGTAAATGCTCTGCCTTGGGCTGTGAGCCGGAGGGTAGACGTTCCAGATCTCTGGCCTGGAGGAACAGGCCCTTGACTGAGCAAATATACTTCCCCAGAGACCAGCTGACCTCCCAGGAATGCTGCTCCAGCCTCTGAGTGGCCAGCTCTAGGCACTCACAAATGAAGGCTGCCCCAGAACTAGCCCGGGAGGCCCGCCCTTCCCTTGGCTCCTCTCTGTATAAATTATTAAGGCTCATTTATGATGGGCCTGCCCAAGCCTGTGGCTTCCCTGCATAATTCATGGCTGTCTCAGAAGGGTGGCGTGCTGGCACAGACACTTCTTCCAGGAAGCAAGGAGAAAGTGCAGAGGAATAGCCCAGATGAGGAAGGACTGTCCTCCACCCTGTCACCCTGCCCCCCGGTTCCCCCCCCCCCCGAAGGCCACCCAGTGCCTTGACCTACCCTTTGACCCATGGTGCTTTCTCATGTCCACTTGGGTTCTGGTGCCCTGAGCCAAAGTGTACAGGCTTCATGCAAGCACACAAACTCCGCTGTCTGTGCCTCAGTTTCCCATCTGACAAGTTTGGGCCACACGAGCGGTTTTCCACAGCCCTGGCAGGGGACCGTTTATTTTCCAGCTAACTCCTGTACAGAGCCGCAGCGTCTTGTTCAGCACCGGACTTTAGCTTCCCTGCACTATGCTGAGAAAGCCCTGGTGTGTGTGATTTAGAGCTCGGTGCACAGGGTAGGGTCTGGAATCCTTTCCGGAGGTCCTGGAAAACACCAACAACTTCCCCGATAGCTGAGGCACACGAGTGCCAGCACCCAGGTGTCACTGTCTGTGACGTTCTCAATCCCAAGCTGGGACTCAACAGTGAGCAAGACCTGCTTATGAAGTTCCTGAGGCCTCAGGGCAGGGCAAGGGTCTTCAGCCATAGTTACAGGAGGTAGGTTCTCTGTCAGAGGCTTCCTAGGCCCTCAGCCCCCTGCACCAGGCACTGCATGCCCCCTCTTCTGGTGCATTTTCTATAGTCAGGCCCCACCCAGACCCATTTCACAAACTGGTAAGCTAAGGTCCCTCAGATGGGCTCTTAGGAGGTCCCCTATGGCCACCACCCTGTGTGCCTAGCCAGGTGCTGTGACGGAGTGAGTAGCCTAGCTGGTCTCAGAAGGTAAGAGCAGGTCAGAGACACCTGTAGCAGTCACCAAATAAGTCAGGGACAGCACATGAGTGACATCCTCCCATCCCTGCCCCAACCAGTAGCTAAAGCCTCCGCGCACGGGGGTGTCAGGACAGACCCCATCCACATTTCACCAATCATTCTGGCCAGATTCTGTGAATCACCAGTCCCCACCTCCCCTCCTGCATGTCCTTCCCCTCCCCCAGTATGAGTCAATTCCTCACTGAGCTACAAATAGCTGTCCTCTGTTTGTCCTCAAAGTGGTTCATGTCTTGAGGAGGACAGAGACCCCCCCTGAAGATTCTTTGTCCCTCATTAGTTCCTTGGCCCCCTGAAGACCTCCAGACACTGGGGAGAACCCAGGCCAAGACTTCAGAGGCCAACCTATCAGGGACAGCTCTGGTCTCAGGCTTTGACTCTCCTCCATCTGGCCCAGTCACCTCTGACAGAAAGCCTTCCTGGATTTCACACACACACACACACACACACACACACACACACACACACACACACACACAGAGTTCTCACCATATTTTAACAAGTCTCACCTTAAATTGAAACTGTAGCCTGGGTCTATAATCATCCTTTTTGTGGAGCATAGCTTAGAGCCCGGCAAAGAAGTCTTTAGGGAAGATCTGGGGACAGATTTTTCCCGAACTGGTACCTGGTCTGACCTCCTCCCTCTGCAGTGTGAGAAAAGATGCAGCAGGGGGCTGGGAGGGAGGCCTCACCCTCAGCAAACACCGGAACACACAGGAACTAGGGGTGTAAAGCACCCACTGTGAGCTAGGTGTACTTTGTGGGTGCTACCAAGATTAACAGCCAGGTGCAAACCAATTCATGCTCCTTCACAGACATGGACACTGAGGCTTGGAGAGGTGGGGCCACTTGCCCATGACTGTACAGCCAGTTTGTACAACCTGAATTGGAACCTGGTAAAGTCTTGCCTCCGAGGCCTGGCGTAGCCCTGAGACCACAGGCCTCCCTCCCTTCAAGGTGGATTTCATTAGCCAAAATTAGGGAAAGGGGGCAGGTAAAGGCCGTCCTTCCTTGATTACCATTTCCACCCCCGCAGAAGAGACTCTATTGCCTCCTCAAGCCACACCAAAGCTGGGTGGAATGGAGAAGCCTGAGCCAGGTAGGAGCAGAAGACCCACTTCCTCACGATTTGCTTCCTTGTGGTGACTGACTTCTGCAAGTAAGCCAAGCCACCAGCAAGAGCACACAACCTGCCGGCCAGCAGGTGACTTGGAAGCTCAGTGGGAGTCTCCCTCTGAGAACTGTGAGGCTTCACAGCTGCAAAGAGGAAGGGGCTTCCTATGGGTCCCTCCTCCTCTGGTATCTGAAAGGAGTGACCAGGCATACTGTCCCTCAGGGTTGACTCAAGGACAGGCAAGAAGGTGAACCAGCAGGACTCAATCCTGGCAAAATCATCTGCGGGTGTCTCCAACCTTCTGCAGACTCCACACTAGCACTTTCATTCTTCATTCGCCATCCACCCATCCATCCATCCATCTATCCACCCATCCATCCATCCACCCACCTACTCACCCACCCACCCACCCATCCACCCAGCCAGCCACCCACCTACCCACCCATCCATCCATCCACCCACCCACCCACCCATCCACCTATCCATCCATCCACCCATCCATCCAGCCAGCCAGCCAGCCACCCACCCACCCATCCAGGTGGATAGTGAGCACCTACTGTGGGCACAGGGAGAGACGCTGGTGAGCAATGCAGGCCGGCCCCTGAGAACTTCAAGCAAGACAGGAAGACATCTGAGTGTGATTGGGTGGGCCCCATGAGTGGAGGGAAGAGGAGCCCCGCAAGCCTGAGGGACAATGCATGGTTAAGAGTCTGATCTGAGCCTGGGTCAGGCTGGCATAGTTCCACTGGGCTGGAGGGCAGTCCACACAAAGGGCATAGCCTTGCAAAGCTGAGCGTAAGCTCTGCACAGAGTGATGCTCCAAGAGCACCACCCACTATTCGTGGCACCAGAGCAGGCTGCTCCCTCACAGAAGCTGCAGAAGTCCAACCCTCAGTACACGGTAAGCACTCAAGTGCCGGGTGGAAAGGGTGGAAGGCTCCCAACAGTGAGGTATTAGGAAGACAGACCTAAGCAAAGAGTGCTAAACTCGGGAGTCAGGAAGCAGGACTCTACTCAACTTCTGGTACCCAACCTAGGCAGGTAATAGACTAGCCAGGACCTCTCTCCAGACAGAGATGCTCGGTACTCTGTGTATACCAGGAAGCTAGGTCCTCTGAGTTGGGAAGAAGGGAGAAGAGACTGGCAGCCAAGGACTACATGTCTAGGACTCCACTCTAGTCAGTCACTCCACAGAACACAAACCTGTGCCCATCACAAAGAGGTCCCGCCACTGAACCTGTTAACCCACGCTCTTTTTTTTTTTTTTCCAAGACAGGGTTTCTCTGTGTAGCTCTGGCTGTCCTATAACTCACTCTGTAGACCAAATTGGTCTTAAACTCACAGAGATCAGCCTCCCTCTGCCTGGGATTAAAGGCTTGCACCACCATCACTGGGTGGGCTCATGGGTGGGCTCATGCATTTCAACATTGTAGCTTTTACTCTATAACTAGTATCCTTATTCCTGAGGTGGGGGTAGTAGGTTCTGAGGCTTAGTCCAGGTAGCAGAGGCTGGCTTCGAATTTTGTACATAGTTGAGGATGACCTTGAACTTCAGAGTCTCCTGTATCTACCTCCAGAATGCTGCTGGGGTTACAAGCCTGTGCCACTGTGCCCAGTTTAGGTGGTGCTGGGACTTGAACTCAGAACCTTGCACATGCTAGACAAGCACTCTACCAACTGAGCTATCTATATTCCCAGGCCAAGGCTAGAGCATTATTATCCTCTACACTCTTTACCCTGCTGCTCCACCATCAGACCCTCTTACTCACAGAAGGGCCCACAAGGCTTTTACCATTTCCAGAATTTTTTCTTACTCTCTGGTGCTCTATGCAAATCCCCTCTGTGGGCTTCTGGGGATCCACAGCTATATCAAAAAGGGGCTTCATGGGCCATCCAGAGGCCCCACTTCCCATGGCACCTCCAGGATGGTGGCCAGGCAGAGAGGCGCGACATGCCATTAAGACATCAACTGTTGAGAACAGGACTAAATGACTGATAGAAACGCATCCAATCCCCTTTCAAGAGGAAGCAACTTAAGCACAGAAGGACTTAAGAGTCGGACTCGGTGATTCCTCAGCTCCTCTCTACCCCAGCCCTTGTCCCTGCAGAGTTTCTAGCACACAGTAGGCTTGCACATCAGGGACAACAAAAACCAAAGCTACAGGTCCCTCCAGATGGGCACATGGAGCCTCCACCTTGCTTCATTTTAGAGTAATGGCCTCATCTGTACGCCACCAGTCTGGAAATCACCTGTGAAATATATTTCTCCCGGCACTAGCTCAGGAACCATGTAAATCACTCGATTTAATGGCCTCTGGGATTGCTCACTGCCACCCACTTCCCAGAAGCTCTGTGCTAGGAAACTGGGGCTGTGGGGCAGCAGGCCGGCTGGCCCCCGTCATATGGTCTGGCTTCCGAAGGCATGCTAGGCACTGGGAGGCACTGCCCAAGGGGGTAACAGTATCTAAGAGCAAGAAAGGAGAAACAGATCAGCCTGCCAGGGGGTGTTCAGCACCTGGGGCTGGAGCCAGATACAAGGCACACCTCTCTCAGATTCTACCCTTGTTTGCTGCCTGGACCCCGAAACAATGGCTTATCTTCAGTGGAAGGTGGGTCCATGTGACCTTCCAGAGCCTCCATGACCCCAACTGAGGAGGGTTCAGGGCCACTGGAATGGCCAGAGACAATTGGTGGCCTGGAGTATGATGTACCCACATTCCCTGGGGTATCATCTGTTCAGCTACACTCACATGTCTTCCTCACTGTCCATCTTCCCCACACACTGTGAGCTCCTGAGGCAGGGACCCAGTTAGCTCAACACAGCCAAGGTGTGGGGAGTGGGCTTCCATAGTGAAGGCCGTTGGGGGCGGGTCTAGAAAGAGAAGCAGCCCATGAAGTGTTCACCAGGGCAGGTGGGGCTTGGGCAAGCATCACTGTAGAACAGGCTGGAGGGAGCTGGGCAACCTTTTCAAGAGGCCAGGACATCCCCCTAGGGAATGTGTAGGGATTTGGGACCAGCATGACCTCTGACCATGGTCAGGGAAACTCCCTGGAGCCAGTCTACTGTCCCCCGCCCACCCTTGTCCAGCAGACCGGGTATTTACTTTCTTCTCTCCCCCAGGCCACAGTTCTCCACCTTGGCTAACCTGGAGGGCTCTAGTTCTGGTCTGGGGAAGAGGCTCAGTTGGCAGGGTGTTTGTCTAGCATGTATGAAGCCCTGGGTTTGGTCCCCAGCATCGCAAAAGCCTGGTGTCATGGTACATGCATGTAATCCCAGCACTTGGATCTGGACACAGGAGAATCTGAAGGTCATTCTTAGCTACATAGCGAATCTGAAGTCTGAAGCCAGCCTGGGTTACCTCGTCTCTAAATAAATAAACAAATAAAAAATGGAAATGCTGAGGCCCTACCTCCACATTAAATGCTGCAGTCCTATGGGTCTCTGGCCCCCTTTCCACCCTCAGGGAAGCCACTGCGACAACATTGCTGGAAGACAGGGACACAAACTGTACTCCAGCAGCAGCCGGAACAGGCCCACAGGAGGCCCCATCCCAAAGCATGGATAAGCCTGCTTTAGCGTCCATAGACATGACCAGTTTGGCCCTGGGACCCCCTGTGCAGATCATGAGCTACCTGCTCTGCAAACATTTATTGAGCACTCCAGAGGCACGATCCAGGAGCTGTAGATGGTGGCCCTGGGCACAGTCTTGATGGACACATGTGGGAAGAAGGGGATATTGAAATATCCTAGAACGTCCATGACCCTCACGGGGAGATATGGGAGGCTTCAGAGGACAATGACTCCTCACCAAGCACTAAGAAACAAGCAAACATTAGCTGGACGACAGGGGTGTTTGCTTGAGGCTGATTGAACCCTCTGAAGCCCTTCTCAATTGCCCCATCTTCATAGCAGGTGGAAGGCAGTATCTGGTACCCTAGTGGGCAGAGATCCTCTCCGATGCTACCCCCAGACAGTGGGTGCCAGTGAACACCAGCTTATGATGCAGGACATGAACGACAGATACACAGATGGGGTGACAGAGGAGTGTCTTCACCAGTTGCAGGGTTATTGCTCTGAAGGGGCCTGGATATGATGAGGCCCCTGAGGCTCGGAGGGGGAAGACAGGGGTTTGTGCAGACTCTCACCGTCAGCTGGGCAGGGCTGAGGCTAAATTGGGACAGGAGGGACCTGGAGAAAGGGCAGAGGGGATTCCTGAGATGCTCATGCCCACGTCCTTGGTGTTTCTGGGCCTTCCTGACTAACATAAACAATTGGATGCGCTGCCTTGCTCGCTGCAAGTCTCCCTGCCTGCCCGATGCTGGCTGCAGCTGGGGCAGAGGGACCACAGAAAGGTAGAGATGGAGGTGGGAATAAGGAATGAGCCTTAACTGCTCTTTCCCTCTATTCCACACATGCACACTGGACACAATACCACCAACTTCCAGCAGGGGTCAGAAATAGGTGGGGATCACGGGAGGCCTGTAGAGGACAGAAGGGCTCTTGGCTGAGCCCAGGAGAGGTCATATCCTTCCCTTTCTGGACCCCAAGCAGCTCCAGAGGGCCATACCCTCATATGACAGGTGGGGATTAATGACCAGAGGGGCACCACCCTAATCCGGGAGCCAGAAAGAGCCCAGGGTGCCCAACTCGGACCAAGGACTGGTTCAATGAAGAGCACAGAGAGAAATGGTAAGATAGGTACCGGATCATGGGAACATAACTGTTTTAGAGTATGGATTTTATCATTCATCAGGAGAACCAATCAAGGATACGCCAGGCTTCTCACAGCGCCCAGGCACAAATACAGTCCCATTATAGGTGCAAGTATAACCCTTCCTGAAACTGCCCTTCTTCTAAGATGAGGAGGAAGTCTCACAGACAGTACCCAATGAAGTCTGGGACTTCCATGGCCATGGCCATGGGATACTTATGGCAACCCATTAAGACAGGCCAGCTGCTTGGCCCCACAGCAGCAGGATATGCCCCCTCTGCCAAAGGCTTGATAATACCCAGGAGCTTCCTGCTGCCCAGAACAGCTTGCCCTTGCCTTAACAGAGAAACAGAAGTGGTCTGAATGGCCTCCTCCAGGCCATGACTGGCCAACATCACCTTGCACAGCATATCGTCTTGATGGGTTGGGGGGTCTAGGCTATGCCTCAACTGCTAGAAAGCTCAAGCCCCATCTCTTAGCAGAACTCGGTTTCTCCACCTGTAGCCCACAGGAGTTAACTGGACAAGCTAGCACACCAGTGTCACTGACCCACAGCTCTACTGTAGGTGGGGGCAGAGCTGCTCCACTGGGCCTTCTCATTGCTGAGCTGCCTCCATCTCCAGGGCTGCCCCAGGCCCAGGGAGAAAGCCCCCATGACAGCCCACCAAGGTTTCCATCAGAGAGGGTCCGACCTTGCAGATGGCCATGTATGATGAGACAACATGGATGTAACAGTGGTACCCCAACCATCCTGCGGGAGAGGCCGCCTGGAGCTACATGGTCAGGATCTGAGTGCTTGGTTCTGAGCACAGAATGGCAAACCTGACCTACCACTTGCTGTCTGTGAGACAAGAGCATCACTTGGCCTTACCGGGAGCCTCCTTTTCTCCTGTGTGTGAAAGAGGGATGTGCGAACTGGCCTCGACGGACAGCATGTACCAAACACACTACCAGGGCCCAGCTCTCGGAAACTGATGCTGTGGGTCAAATAATTGCTTTCTTGACTATGCGCCCCGTTTCCTCTCATTTCCCCCCTCCTCTCTGCTTTCTTAGATCCTACCTCCCCTCGTCTAACCCTGTAACGGCCACGGTCTCCCTACCGTCCATCAAGCCAGCTTTCTTCCTAGCAGAACCCAAGCCTGCAGAATCTCCACCTCCAGCCCCAAGGTGACCCCATCCTCAGCTCAAGGGTAAATCCTGATTAGCCTGAACCAATCACAATGTGCCTTCTCCGTTGCCAGCGATTGGCTTAGAGTGGGCATGTGACCCAGTGCTAGCCAATGAGGTGGAAGGGGAGGTAGGCTAGGGGCTTCTAGGCAAGGTTTCCTCTCCTCTTAAGAGAAACCTACAGGAACAATCTCCTGATGTGTACACAAAGTCTGGGTCTGACATGATGCCTGGAGCTCTGGCAGCCATCTTGTTGTCAGTAGGGAAGTTGACCAAAATAGTCAGCCATACCCAAATCAGGCCAGCCAGGCAGAGCACGGCAGAAGACTCGGTTCTCACTGACAGCTCATGACTCCTTGTCAGAGGAGGAAAGGCCTAACCACAGGGCAAGTCCTCATTCTGGGGTCGCCAAGGTGTACACAGGGGCAGCCTTGTTTCCTCATTTCCGTAGCCAAACATGTCCCGCAGACTCAGTGTCCAGGGCGGTGACGTCAGCACCATCCCTCCTCCTCCTCCACAGGCCCCGTAAAGCGGCCCAGCCCTGGTCCAGGTGCAGGATTATAAGGAGAGACACACAGAGTGGAAGGACCAGACGGGCATCATTCAGGAAGGCTCCTCACCCCAGCACTGGGGCCCCGAAGACCAACCTGGTAGCGAAGTCTGGGCGAAGCCAGGAGTCAGGGAGGCCAGGGAGTCTACAAGACCTGCACGGGGCTCTACCTGGCTGGAGAACAGGTATTCCCGGGGCCGGTGGCAGCCCAGGCAAAGATCTGAATTCCAGGCTGGAGTGTACGGCATAGCTAATCGCCATAAAGCGACGTGGAGGGGAGGGGCGGGTCCCAGGGACGAAGGGGAGCCCACCCAGCCCCTTGCGCACAGAGAGGACGGAGAAAGGTCCTTCGGTGAAGGCTCCGCGTGGAGGGCAGCGGTCCTGGCAGTGCCTCCACAGTTCTAATAACTGAAGGTGGGGGGCAGGGCCCGCGTTGGGGAGCTTTGTTGTTTGTTTGTTGGAGCTGATGGCAGCACCGAGCCTGACCTTTAAGGCTTCAAATGCAGCATTTCAGGCAGCGCCAGCGGGAGAAGGCAGTTGCGGAAGGAAGCTATCAAGACTGAAATGCCACGTCAGGCTGGAAACTCGAGGCAGAGCGGGGGCTTCTACCTGTCTGAGGAGCACACCCACCCCTCAGTGCCCACCCTCCTGCCTAGTGGTGAGGATGTCCTTCCCAAGGAGACCCGGAAAGCTTGGGTGACTCTGAAACGGCACAGGGGACACTGGTATCAAGGTCTGCCCCCACCCCCACCCCCAATCGGGAAGTGGGGTATCACACTACAAAGGCACTCTGCTTTAAGTTCACCCAAGCGGACCCCCAACTGCTCCCTCACCCCAGGCCATAGATATGGCTATTTAAGACAAATGAT
Source organism: Peromyscus maniculatus bairdii (assembly GCF_049852395.1). Taxonomy (NCBI): domain Eukaryota; kingdom Metazoa; phylum Chordata; class Mammalia; order Rodentia; family Cricetidae; genus Peromyscus; species Peromyscus maniculatus. Next base: position 105,436,445 of record NC_134858.1, on the reverse strand, counting down.
TTCATGTCCCAGTACACAGATGGCCGCATGGGAAATCACCCTGCAAGCTGCATGCACTGAGCCCTAGTCCACAACATAAATGTGGTGTCTGGAGGCTCACTTTCCTCTCCTTGGGCCTCTGTTCCCCTGCATATGAGATCAGGACTTGTGGCTCTCCTGGAGCTTCTGTGGCCGTGTCCCTCAGGAGTCCAGGAAGCACACAAGGCCCACGGTGCCCCACTGGTTTTGCCCAGGTTCCTTGACCCTTCAAAAACACTGCCTGCTCAACAGGCTCCTGAGCCTGTTGTAGGCGCCTCTGCCCTTCCTTACAGAAGCCCCTTCTCAGAGTGCCCAGAACCCTAGGCCATCTTGCCTCCTAACACACAATAAAGTTAAACTTACGGTTCTCTCAGACATCAGGGCTTATACAGCCCCAATGCCGTAATGTGGGGTACCAGGACAGCCAATCTCATAAAGATTCAGTGCACAAAAATCATCCTTGAATCTTACTAGAGACACCGAATAGAGCACACAGGGTCAACAGGTCAGACGCTGAGTGGTGACTGCTGACTGCATGGGCATCTTGCATTGGGCAGGGACCCCAGAACCTGCTGCAGATGCTCCTTGTCCTTCACTGTGCAAACGAGAAGTGTGCAGAGAGGGAAACCCACCAGCCCAAGGTCACACAGCAGAAGTCTTCCAGTTTGCCTCACCTCCTCCATGTGACCCCTAGAGACTTTCTCCACACCAGAGCCGCTTGCAAAGCCACTCGGCTTCTCAAAGTCCCCCCAGAGCTCCTTAGAGGCCCAAGTCCTCCAGCGAATCTTAGATACCATTCATTTGCAGAAATCCGAATTCCAAGGACACAGCCTCTGTGCGTTTCCTTCGCAGACTGTCATTCTGCCAGTTGGGAGCTGATCAAACTTTCTAGCTCAGCCTTAACTCAGGCTGTTCCTGACATAAGAGTTTGCAAAACATGGGTCTTCACAAGCAGGAGGCTTTGTTTCCCATTGCCAGCCTTCGCCCACCAAGTTCTGGCATTCACATCAAAGGCAGGTACAGAAGGTGGATACTGCAAGCACATTCTGGCTGCAGAGATAAACTGTCATGTGCTTGCACTACACACACACACACACACACACACACACACACACACAGAGGCACATGAACACATGCTCACATTTGAGTTCATATGTGCTTGTGTGCATATACCTGCACGGTGCATACAAACATGTATGCACATATACACCTACACATGTGCATACAAACACCATGCCAGCACCAATACGCCTAGGCACACACCTACTCACAGGCACACGAGTAGGTGTGTAAACAAGTATAATGTACATCCAATACATGTGCAAAGCCGTACATGAACACACAGGTGTAGACAATGCTACCCATATGCACTCAGGTCAAGGTAAGGGCCCTGTACAACAGGAAAAGCCCCAGAAACCATAACTGGGCCCAGGTACCTATGGGACCCGACTGGATACTGGATGCTATAGGTAAGGGGACAGGTGCATCAGGGCAGGCACAGCTATACCTGAGCATCCTTCTAGATCTAGGGCCTGGAAGGAGGTCTATCCCTCACGATCCATGCCATCTTGACTCTAGGAGGTAGCACAGAGGCTTCCAGACCCAGAGACGCCCAGTAAGTACCCAAGGTCACGAAGCTGCTGGGGGGGTGTGACACTCTCAGGGGCACACTAAGAGGGCACTGCTCAGAAAGGCCTGGCCATCTATTGGGAAAGGAATGTACCATGGTGGAAGCAAGGAGCCTAGGGTCTAAGGGAACAAAGGGAGAATGATGGGGTGGGGGTCTCCTTCCCTGTTCCCTTTGTTTGATGGGGAGAGATAGTTAACAGCCAGTAGGAAAGATTTCCTCTTCTCCTCTTTCTCTGCTAAACAATTAGGCTAATCAGAGCTCAAAGTGGGTCAGTCAGAAGCCAAGAGGCTTCAAGGCACCCAAGGTGCTAGGCCCAGACAACCTCACGCACACAGAGAGCAGGCAGGCTGGGGGTAAGTCCCGCCTCATCCCTGCTAGACTGGAGTGTGGAGAAGAGCTGGAAGGCAGATCCCCACACCTGTCTTCTTGGAGTGCTGGAATGTCCGAGTGGAAGATCTGAGAAGAGGGGAAACTGAGGCCCAGCGGGGAAGGAGCTCTGTCCAAGGTCACTGGAGAAGGCTGGGCTGGAGAGGCACCTCAACCCAAGTGAAGAGTGCCCTGTCCCCACACACAGCTGAGCAGGGTCTCCTAGTACACAAGGCTACGCTCACACCAGGCTCAGTCACCGGCACCAGCAGGGGACAAAGAGAATCAGACAAGACCAGATAGGTAAGGAAGCATGTGGGGCCATGGGGAACAGCAGGACCGGGACAGGGGACAGGATCAGTGGTGGGGACAACCACATGAACCGCCCGAGTCTCACAGGGGCAGCGCAGGACCTGTCTGCATCAAGTCACACTCAATCTGTGTGCATCCAAAGGACAGAACTCTTGATTCCTTAAGGACGTCCCAGGAAACCTTAGGGACTGTGGAAGCCTTTACAGGCCTTTCAACCTCAGTGGTCATCTGTACTGACACTTCCCATACCCCTGAGGCCCTTAGTGACGCCAACGCAGAAGGCTCTTTAGGTTCCAGAGGACGAGAGGAAAAGGGAAGGTAAAAAAAAAAAAAAATTTAAAAAGAAAAAAAAGAAAGAAAGAGCACAAACCACACATATACTTCCCTTTGGGAATACAATTATTGATTCTGTAGCTTCTTGTTTAGACAGTGGGCACCAGGAAAAATAAACCTGACATGAAGGGAATCTCCTCAGCAAGTTGCAGGCTTGTGTCTGTGATAGGAACCTCCTCGCCATCACCTTGGGGACTTCAGGCACCATGCCCCTCCCAGGCCTAAGGTCCAATCACCAGGAGACACAGACCAAAGGTTCCCAGGCAATTCTGGAAGGAGTTGGGGGCTGCAAGTGAGAAAGGACCTTTCTCAGAAAGAGACCGTTCCCATGCCATAGACAATGCTACCCTGCAGGGCCCAGGACTACCAGCCTTGACTCCTAAACCTGCCGGCAACCTCTGAATAGCAACAGGCCCTTAAGAACCTAGAGCCTTCTGCCCTAACCCCACACGGTCTCAAGCACCTGGAAGGTCAGAGTCTTCTGAAATTCCACGGGCCTAGCAAAAATAGCTGGGAGGCTCCAACTTCATATACACATCAGATCCCAGGCTCTACCCCCCACCCTCTGACCTTTCTTTCCAGAATCATCATAGAATGTGGAAATGGAGTCACCCCCCCCCCCACACACACACACTGATGCTCAGTGCCCTGCCCGGCAGGCTTTGCCACACTCAGCACCAGGACAAGGACAGATCTGGGGTGTGGGGACATTCTATGATGGCCAGTGCACACAAGGAGGGGGACCGGCAGGGCAGCCTTGGCCAAGGATGGCCCCTCAGGCTTGCAGAAGACCCAAGGGAGAAAAGTGGGACAGAGCAGGTCACGGGGGGGGGGGGGCTGTCACCCACCTCCCACGTCCTCAGCCTCTTCACTGTCTTCCTAAAGACCTGAGATTTGAGCTCCTCTCCCCACTTCCTGGACCCCCGTCCAGATGTCCCCAGGCCCCTGGCAGGAAGGGTAACATTTCTGACCGAACGATCTTCTCTCAGTCCTTATAGGAAATGTGGGCTTCGGGCAGACCCTGCCATCTCTCTGGGTCTCGGTATCCCAGTCTGGGGGGAGGCCATGACAGGAGTTCTGAGGACAAGCTGGTAACAGTGGTGACAGCCCATCCTGGGCGGAGTGAGGGGAGTCCACCATCACCCCTGCCCCATCCTCCACTGCCAATCACCAGCGATGGTTGGATGGGGGGGCGGGCAAGCAGAGACAAGGCATGGCAGCCTATGACTTTAACCCTGTGCTCAGAGGCCACACTGGTCTACATAATGAGACCTTATCTCAATAAATTTAAAAAAATAAATAATTTTTTTTTTTAAAGAAAGCAGTTAACCCGGTGTGGGGGGCACTGTGAAATGATAGGCAGCGAGGTCCCACAGCCATGGCTTGTGAACTTGATGCACATATGAATAGTCACTGCCCTGATGCCCAGGAGAGCTGTTCCTGCCCACTGATGGCTGCCCTTCTCCCACTGATTTTCCCCACTAGGCTCTTAAGATCATCTTATTTCAGCAGGGGAAATCAAGGCAAGGTCGTCTCAAAAGAGAAGGTCAGGTCTTGAGACCAAAATGGAGCATGCAAGGCTTACACCCAGCACGCCTCCAAACCGTGTCCTCCAAGAAGCTGGCAGTGTCCACTGTAGACATTCGAGGTGCTGAGAGCTGGTAGGGTCTCCCCACAGTCGGCAGAGGGGAGAAGGCAACACTGGCTGCTGAAGGGCTCACTTGATTTACCTGTGGCTCAGTTTCATTTTGGGGTCTCTCCCTGGGGACATGTGTGTGCTGGAAATCTGGAAGAAGACTAGCCCCTCAAACTATAAAGGTACCCGTTTTAAAGTGGGCTTAGTTCCTTCCCAGGAGGTGAGCCTGACATATTTGGCCAGGAGGAGCAGTCTAATAAAAGTAGGGTGTAAGCCGGGCGGTAGTGGCACACGCCTTTAATCCCAGCACTGGGGAGGCAGAGGCAGGCGGATCTCTGTGAGTTCGAGGCCAGCCTGGGCTACAGAACGAGATCCAGGACAGGCACCAAAGCTACACAGAGAAACCCTGTCTCAAAAAACCAAAAAAAAAAAAAAAAAGTCGGGTGTAGAGGGCGCAGCAACCAAAGGTCTCCCTCGGATCCTCAGCACCAGCAGAGGTGCAGGCACCTGGCAGCGCCGCATTTAGCAGCAGCAGGCCTGGGAACCTCGCCCCTCCCTCCTGCGAAAGCTGCGCAGGTTGTTGGAAAGAGGGGGGACCCGCACATGCAATGTTGCCTCCCACCAATAGGGAGAGCCACAGAGAGGTAGAGGCCCACTCCGAGGCCCAGACAGACACACGTCACCCACCATTAACCACGGCTAGACTGACGCACGCCCTACCGTGAGCACTGCCCCCCATTTGTCCACTCAGAAGAGAAGCACTTACGGACTCTAACGGACATTCGTTTGTTGGGGGTACAAACCCCTCAGGGCCCCTCACTGTTCCTCACCCAAGCCGGAGAAGGAAGGCACCAAAGCGACCCATCACTACAGCAGAGCTGGGTTACGAGGTGCAGCCGGGCGGGCGGGGGGTTCAGCCGGGCACTCCATACAGCACTTAACCAGCACTCCACTGAGCAGGGGACAGCGGAGCCCAGGGACACCACAGAACAGGTACCAGGACCCAACAGAGAGGACAGAAAGGCAGGTTGGCCAGGGTGGGCACAGACTGATGACAGGATAAATACGGAGGTGAGGAGAGAGAGAGAGAGAGAGAGAGAGAGAGAGAGAGAGAGAGAGAGAGAGAGAGAGAGAGAGAGCTGGAGTGTGGGGGCAACAAGAGGGTCAGAAAATACATCAAGGCTGTTAGCAGCAATGACTGACGCTCGCCAGCAGCAGAGGCTGGCCTGACCACCGGGGTGGGCGTAAGTGGGAACAGAAGGAAGCAGGTAGAAGGGAGTGTGTGCTGTTCCAGGACTCCAAGACACGCGAGTATATACACACCCACGCGTGACACATGTATCTGAAACCCCGATTCAGACCCAGGTGGGGTGACAAAGGCCCCTCTTCCTAAAACCAAAGTCCCGTCCTCCCTCCCGAGGCAACTCCTCTGCCCTTTGCAATCTAATGGCTTAGTTCATTTCACCCGATGGCAGACAGCCACGCCGCCGGCGCGGTAACGGCCACCAGATCCTAAGCCCACGTTTGATTAAAACCAAGCAGTTTGGGGAGCTGGGCCCCTTCCCACAGCTCCATTCCCAGGAGGGTATTCTTAATCATGGAGGGCCCTCCCCACGGAAGGCTCGTTCCATGTTACCCCGGTACCACCGGGCTGAGAGTCCTACTTAGTTAGCGTCTTGAGGATCCACCTGTATCCGTGCCCTCCGAGGCTGGCCACTCGGAGATACCTCCCAGCCCTGAGCAGCTCCACAGAGCCCTGTGGCCCCCGCGGCAGCCTCAGCCTTTTATGTCAGCTTAACAAAAGCCCTAACTCAGAACCAGCGCAGTCACTGGGAGGGGTCCACAAGAGTCCCCTTCCTCCTCCAAGGATCAATAGCTATCTGCATCCACGGGACCAGGGCGGCTGAAGGGCGCTGCCTGTCATGGCAAATCTGCTTTGATGTCACACATTCGTCACCTCCTCCCAGACCCCAAAGCTCCGCAGCCCCTGTTCCATCCCCTACTTTCATCCCCTAGTTATGGTTTGTAAGCCATGTCCCAAACCCTTGAATTAACTCGAACTACATCAATAAGGGACGGGTGTCCAGCTGGAAATGTGTGGCTGTAGTCACACCCTCCTCAGCATCTTCTGGCTGAGGACAGAGGGACAGGTGTGCACTCTGCTCAGGGTTTTACATCGTCCTAGGGGAGACTCAGGAAGGCCCAGCAGCCACTGCACGCTGCAGGGAAGGGGAGAGAGGTCAGAAGAGGTAGAAAGAAATGACTACTTAGACCTTCACTTGAGGAGCTGGGAAACAGCTAGGAAAGAAAAGAAAAAAAAAAAAAACTGTGGCTTGGCTTTGAGGGAAAAAAGAACAATAAAAAATGCTTTTGCTCTTTTTAAACACTAGCTTCAATCCAGTTTCCCGGCAGTAAATGAAAGACAATAACATAAGCCACCAACCCTCGAACTTCCCTGCACTCCCCCATCCACTCGTGAAAAATCCAGACAGCTGACAGAGGACACGTCCGGGCGGCACCTGTAATTTGCCAGCTGATCACCCGCCTGAGCACGGCCAGGCTGTGTGAGGAGAGCGATGACAGCCGAGAGGACAGACAGACAGACAGACTGAGAGCAGTGCCTCATCGGAGTTTGGCCCTCCCTCATCTAGGAGAACCTACCAGCTGAAGTAGGCAGGGTCTGTGGCAGAACCAGGGGCTCCTACCCAAGGGCAGAACTGCTCTTATGACGCAGACTAGTCACTCTCTTTCCTGGGGCCAGACCCTTCCTCTCACGCCCGAACCTGGGCCAGGACACTCGTGAAGGAGTCCAGGGACAGGTGGCTCCTCAGAGCCGAGGACAGAACACAGACGCACGGTGGTTGCCATGCCCCAAAGGGGTGTCTGGACACTGGCATATGGCTGGGGCATGGTGTCAAGAGACAGATGTTGTCCTAAAGGCCACATGCAGAATACCCACTCCCTATCTAGACACATCTGCCCGACTTTGCCAGCTCCTGGGGAAGGTGAGGAGGCTCGGATGGACCATCAGCACCAGCGGAAGCTGGCAGAACCTGGAAATGCTATTACCCTGTTCGTAGCAGGAGCGACAGTGCCAACATCAGGGCCAGGCAGGCGTCCTCCCCATCATTCACCTTCTGACCCAACCCCAGCACCTTCACCTCTTTATTGAGCTCTCCAGGGACGCCCTCTCAGGTGGGCGGCCAAGAACAGGTGACATTGTCCACAGCAAGAAGGTGCTGGCAACCTCTGCATCCAGCACCCCCACCCCACCCCCCGCACACACACACCAAAGGAAAAGGCCCAAGAAGACAGGTGTGGATGTCTGACCCCACGTCTGACTCTAAAGCGCTAGGTTCCCATCAGGGATAGAACACAGGGCAGATGCGTGGCTCCAAGACTACCGGGCAGGGGTCTCTGGCCATTCTCTCAACCAACCCCAAGATCCTCTATGACCAGGACAGTGGCAGGAGTATCAGCTAACAGACTCCAACACCCACCCATTCCTATCCCTGGGCTTGAAGATTTTTTTGCTCTGTCCCGTTGGGGGTGGGGGCGGTCTATGGGAAGCAGGGGCACCGCAAGGAAGTTTCGCGACGCAGCCAGAAGCTCCGGGACCCTGACTGCCAGCCCACGGGGGTTTGTAGCCGCCACCCTCAGTTGCAGCATGCCACGGGACCCAGAGCCCCCGCCCTGACACCCGGCGCGACGAGGGGCAGACGCTGGCTGAGGGGCGCAGGGGAGCGCGGAGCTCCGCGGGGTCCCGCGGCTGGCCTCGGCCACTTACGTGTGCTGCTGGGGGAAGCTGTAGGCAGAGGCGCCGGGGGCGGTGAGCAGCGGTAAAAGCAGCAGTGGCGGCAGCAATAGCAGGAGCGGGCGTGCGGGCCCGGACGCTGGGCCCCGGGGGTCAGGGAAGGGCCGGGGGCCACGGCCGGGCCAGGGGCGCGCGGTCCGCACCGGGCCGGGCCAAGAAGCGCCGCAGGTCCGAGCCGGCACCGCCATGTTTCCATTCAAGATGCGGCGCCGCGGGGAGGGGGGGGGACGGCGGCGGCGGCGGGATGGAGGGGGGGGGGCGCGGGCGGCGGGCTGCAGGAGGCGAGCCGGCCTCTTCTCCTCCTTCTCCGCGCGGGGCCTCCGGGGCTGCACTGGCCGCAGCGCCTCTGCGGGCTGCGCGCAACGATCTCCCCGCCGCGCTGGCTCCAAGCGCTTTGAGCGCCTGGCCCGGGACCTGCGCTCAAATAGCGGCCGCCGCCAACCTGCCGGCGCCGCCCTCCCCTGTCGCTCCCTCCCTCCCTCCCTCTCTCTCCTCGGCCGGCCCGCCTCCGCGCGCCCCCGCCGCGGCCACGCGCCCGCCTGTGCCCGCGCGCCCCTCGTCCCCGTTCACCCCCGAGCCTGCCCTACTGGCTCGTGCAACCGATCCGAGTCCGGGCTCGAGCGAGTCCTGCATCCCAGCCGCTGTCCGAGCGCCCAGTGCACGTCCCCGTCTCCCCCCGCCTCACCCCCCCAATTCAGACCCGCTAACAACCCTCTGCCCTGTGAGTGGGAACTGTCTTAGGCAGTCGCACATACGACTCTTCTGGGGCTCGACCTTCAACAGGCTTAAGGCCTGGAGTCACAGGTTTAATGGTGGAATGGCAGGCTTCTGCAGACTAGAGAGGAGGGTGCCAGTGCTGTCCCGCCCACAGTAGCTCAAGCTACCTCGAGATTTCTTCCTGCGGGGAACAGGGGGGCTTGCACTTCCAGCCCTTGGTAGAAAAACAAAGCTGGGGGGGGGGTTGGTTCTTCTAGTTCCTTGGAAGGGAGTTTGGGTGGCAGGATAGCTCTGCTCTTGCTCTGCTCTACTTCACCGCCAAGGCAATGAGTGCAGGGGAGCCCAAACCTCGGCGTGTGCAGGGGGAGCCCGAACTTCGGCTCTCTGGACTTGCACAGCCTCTGGTCAGACTAGTCGAGAGCCAGGGAGCTCACCCCCAGCACCACCCATTCATTTCTGTCCTAGTGATCCCTGGCACTTTCCTGCTGTGGTTACAAGGATAAGGTTTGTGTCACATTCAGTTCCTCAGCTTGTGGGTCACCTTCTCAGAGCCTGCCTTTTTCTTAGGAATACTCTCTAGGTCCTTGGTGTCGTTTCCGGGATATGGTGAGAATGGGGTGAGTGGCCTGGTAGCTGAAGCACTCGCAGCTGGGCAGAGCAGCTCAGGGAGCTGCTGAAGTGGGCCCTTGAGCCCCATGTCCGTCCCGTCGTCCCGTGTCGGTCCCCCCCCCACCGGGGCCCCACGCTGATGAGAATGCTCCCTGACAGCCTGACACAGGGCTGGACCCCTTTAGCAGTAACTGCTCACAGATTCTGCCAAACGTGAAGCTAATGGGTTCTTAACTGCTAGGTAGCTCAGTTCAGAGATGCCCAGGGACTCTCGTCTCATGCCTGGGTAGCTCACCTATCATCCACTCGTAGAGAACAGTGGCCCCTGGACTGAGGGGTACAGAGGTGGTAGAGACTCAGGACCACCTTTACTTCATTTTCTACCCTGCTGCGGACTTGCCATCCTCACCCCGGGAAGTTTCAGGGGCCAGGCTGACAATATACTGAAAATCGTGAGGCCTCGTCAATGATATCAAAGGGGACTAGAGGTCCTGGGCTCCACCTAGTTCCTGGGACCTGATGGACAGGAAGGACCTAGTGAACTCTGGGAGGCTGCATCAGGCCAGCTCTAGGGAGACAAGCAGAGGCCTCACTGAGCCAGATGTGTGACTGTCAGATACCCACTGCTCCCTGTCCGCAGCTCTGGGCAGGGCAGTGCCACCACCAAGATGGATGAAGAGAGTGTCCGGCACCGGAGTCAGGAAGCCTGCTCTAAGCATCCTTTCCTAGCCTGCTGACACCTGTCTATAACATCTGTATCCCTCACATGCAGGGAGGACTGGCCTGAGATGTCCTCCCACACTCATCTGCTGGACAAGTAACTGTTCAGCCCAAAGCATGCAACTCCTTTTGGGTTTCCTGCACAGGGTGAGTATTTTCCCAAGGCAGACTCTGCAATGTCCTGACCCATGTCAGGGACAGCCCGCTTGACCTTTGATACTAAGATGGTGGTGCTATCCTCCGAGAGAACCCCGGCCGTCAAGCACCTGGGGCCAGTCAGTTCGGCAGTGAGCACTGGAGGCTGGGCATTTCAGGCTCAGCCTCCGCAGATGTGCACCTAATTGAGGCCGCTGGCGCCGAGGGAAAGGCGGGAGATTTTGGTTGACAGGCCGTTAAAGGAAGACAAATAAGAAGGGGAGGTAATTAAGAGTAAATGGGTAGTGAGAGTTTACACATTCCAACTTCGGAGGCTTACAATATCCTCAACCTCCTGGCAGCTGGCTCCAGCCACAGGTTAAGATCTGGGGAGGAGAAAGCGTGACTTACCAGAGAAGAAGTTGTCCGCAGCAGGCAGATGGGTTCGGCAGGAAATGCCTGGCGCCACCCACCTGACCAAGGTGACTGTCCTGCAAGGTGTGGGGTGGCAGGGGGGCAGGGGCATGCAACGTTGCAGTCAGCAGAAAGGAACCAATTCCTGACCGGGACCTGGCAGGAGCCCATCTCATAGCCAAGCCTATGGGGGAGGGGGAGGGGCGATTCTGGCCAGTATCCAGAGGGACTGACAGATCGTTATGGAGGACCTACTACGTGCCAAGGAGACTCTAGGCTCAGCCATACCACCCAAGGGAAGAGGAAGCCCATCAGGAATGTTTACTATGCCAAGGCAGCATGATTCCTACCCCAGACTACCTCACCTTCAACACCTCCACTTGTCCCTCAAGCCTACAGGCTGGACAGCAACCTGTTAGTGAAAACCCCTGCCCTGTGGCCTTAGTCCTGCAGTTTCTTCTCCCAGGGGACACGCTCTCTCACCTCTCCCATTTGGACCCAGGATATTCAAGAGCCCGTCACACCACTTAGACCAGGAAGTACTCCTAGAACAGCCCTCCACAACTGGACAGGCCTCCCCATCTCTCCTGCTCCCTCTTCAGTTACACCCGCAGGGTGGCTTCTGCCTTGGGGGTCTGAAACACACCTATACTCTCCACTCTCATCAAGTTGGGACCTAAAGTTCCCCAGTCCCTGTCACACTCTCCAGGTCCTGTATAGGCTGCGGCCATTTGGGAGAGCAAAGACTTTTGGGCATAAAGAATCCAACAGGAGGCATGTTAAGGAGCCTGAGAGTTATACCCAGGAAGTGTAGTCTGACCCAGGAGTGAGGAGGATCAGCCTTGGCCACAGGCATCGTGGATTACACAGACAAGTCTACTCTGCCTGTGTCTTCATCCACCTATGCCAAGTGTGAGCTCTCATCTGGCAGTACTAGACTCAAACCCAAAGCATGTAAGATCCTTAGGGCAAGGCTCAGCACTGAGCAAATGCTCAATGAAGGAAGACTCAGGATTCGTACATCCCCTAGGAAGGGCATCCCTACACTGAAGCACATGGAAGCTTCCTGGAAAAGGAGGAGAGATTCCAGCTCAGCCTTGCAAGTCGAGCAGGGATGTGCTCCCCCAAATGCCCTAGTCTAAGCATGGTGCAGATGAACTGTAACCTCCACATGTAACCAGAAGAGGGCTCCAGCTGGGATGGATCATCTGAGACTTGAAGGATCTCTTGAGCCCAGGAGTTCAGGGCTAACCTGGACGACATAGTGAGATCCTGAACCAAAATATAAATAAAACTTGATCAAAACCAAAAGCAAAACAATCTTTGAATCTCCTCAGTGAAACTGCTAATGTTCACTGTAATAGACAGTGGGAGGTAGAATTTATTCCTTTCATCTGCAAAATCCTGAGCTACAGACCCTCAGAGCCTATAATATCTTCTTAGACAGAAGGAGAAACTGAGGTCCAGAGAGGGGAAGAAACTTATCTAAAGCCACCTATATGTTAGTGAAGGTCTGGATATGGAGCTCCGAGTCTGGAGACCGTGTTACTATCCCAGATCTGTCTCCCATGATGAAGAAGGGGACTGGTCATACATAGCCTCAGACTTGACTTTGACATGCTCCTCCTGGCCTCTGGAAGCAGAGGAAGCAACAGTCCCAGTCTGGGGACCACGGGAGAGCGAGAACTTTTTATACTGCCACGGCAGCTGCCTACTTAGATTGCCATTATCACAGGGGTCACTGAACTCAGATTGCCTGTCCGAGTGGAGAATACTAGTTAATTGGGTAGATCCTAGTTTCTATAAGAGGCTTGATCCATGGTTCCTGGGAACTCCCTGCTTAGTAGGGAGGAGAACATGACACACAGGACAGATATGATAAATACCACAAACATGCATGATGAGTGAAAAAAAGCACATATCAAAGAGGGCATTGGCTTTCTCAGCTCTGCGAGGCCCAGGCAGTCAGGAAAGGCCTCCTAAAGGGGAGGAGCCTGAAAGTGGCACAAAAGGACAGGAAAGAACTTGGGTGGCTGTGTGATGGAGCACAAAAGAGTATCGCTAGCTGCAGAAAGGGCTGAGATAAGAGTGAGCTGGACCTTTCTCCAGGGAAAGTGTGTGTGAGTAACCAAGAGTGAGCTCCTGACAGAGGCGGGAAGATGGACAGTGTGGTCTCCTGGACAGCATGGGGTGAATATGATAAGATGTCAAGGCAGGCTGTTCACCGTTGTACCCAGGGCTCCAGGACCCTAGGCAGCCTCATCCATAAAGAAGGGAAGTAAAAATATGTCAATCACCACGTGAGCCGTAGGGAAGTAGTGTCTACTTCTCATAGCTGGGTTTCTTCTAGCTCAGGTTCTTTCTGTACAGACAGAAACGGCTACACAGCCAGAGAGCTCCTGTCTTGGCTACATGTGTAGTCCTACGGCAGGTGTTCCTGGGTGAGATCTGGACCAACCCGCTCATGTTACAGATGTGGAAACTGAGGCTCAGGGAAGGTGGTCTCATCCAGGGGCTCAGTAAACAAAAAGATCTAAGGCCCGGACTAGATGTGGGTGTGGCTCAGTGATACAGTGTTTCTTTGCCTTTCATACACAAGGCCCTGAGTTCAACCTCCACACCTGAGAGAGAGAGAGAGAGAGAGAGAGAGAGAGAGAGAGAGAGAGAGAGAGAGAGAGAGAGAGAGACTGCGGCCTTTTGAGTTTGAGTCCTTAGAGGACATTGACCAAAATGTCTGCCCAGTGTGGGAAGGGCCCTTGGCTCCTTCGCTGGGTCCTACTGCTGTGGTGGAAATACCCAGATGCTGGTCTTGTTCACTTTCCTTAGACCTTCATCCCGCTCTGGCAGGAGAAAATGAGGACAAATAAAAGAGAGAAATTGTCCCCTCAGCAGAGCATTAGGTGTCTGAACGGTTTTCGAATAAATAAAAGTCTCCTCAGAGCCCCTGGCCAGGGCTGACAGCAGCTCTAACTCTCCACAAGATGTGTTTTTCTGCCTCCAGGTGGAAGTGAAGGGTGTCGATGGTCGGCTAAGTCAGGCTTTGACAGAGGCGGCCTTTTATCACAGCCTAATATCCCATCAGTGCCTTCGCCCAGTGGCCACAGCAAATTGTCCCGTCAGAAGAGGGTGAGGGGCCAGGCACTGTCCCCACCAAGGGCAGGAAAGAACCTCCGGGGCAGGACTGTGTCCTGATCAGGCTGCTAGCACCCAGCCAGGAATTTTGGAAATGGTTTGTTTCTCATTTGCTCATTTTGCAAGTGCAGACACTGAGGCAGAGAGGACCTGGACAAATCAGTCAATGAAGCCAACAGGCCAGGCATGCATCGCTTGAATGAGCCACCTCCGCACAGCGCGTCAGGAGTGGGAGAGCCACTTTCTAGAAGGGGCCTCTCCGAGACAGAACCACACCTCACACCAACCACCCGTCTCTTGGCACAAGAGTGTGGGGCAAGATGGTGGCACACCTTTAATCCCAGGACTCAGCAAGCAGAGGCAGGTGGATTTTTGTGAGTTCGAAGCCAACTTGGTCTACATAGTGAGTTCCAGGCCAGCCAGGGCTATATGAGAACCTGCTGGGGTGGGGGGTGGGGGGGGAGGATAAGAAGAAAAAAAGAGAAAGGCTCCGGCGTGACTGCTCTAAGTGCCAAAGGACCGAGGCTGAATCCAAGGAAGTGCAATTTCCAGCAAGAGATTGGGGAAGTGCCCTGAGGAAATTCCTAAAACTGTCCGCTTCTTCTGCTGGAAGTGGCTGTTGGCTTTTGCTCATCAGTCCCTTGGTGAATTGGCCTCTGGTAGCCAGGGGAGGGGAGGGCAGCCCCAATTCCATCGTTACTCCACTTCACTGATGATGCTGAGAGAGGCAGGCAGCATTTCATTTGTTGAGCGTTGGAGATGGAGATGGCTAGAGGCCCCGTTTTGGATTCTGGAGGGGAAGTTGAGGCTGGACTCCAGATGTGCAGCATGGCTAGCAGGAACATTGTGTTGTGAAAGGTTGTAGACAGCCCTGCCTCATTTTGTGAGGTCCCTACTTCCTGGGGGTGGTACTGGCTCTTTTTGAACACTGGTCAAGGTAAGGAAGGGACATTCTCAATCTGAAGCTAATTATACATGCTTCCCTGGTAAGGTCAGGTGGAGCTCTCCTCTGTCCGAGTCACAGTCCCACGTGCAGACCCCACACCTGTCCCTGGGGCTGGCTAAAGTGACGTAACATAGGGATGGAGGAGGAGGCACGTGACTCCTCCCGAGTGGCTGGAGTGTCCTCTTAGTCTGTTGTCCCAGAAGCCGTCAACTTCACACACACTCCAAGTGAACTTAGGATTCTTGTTATTTAACACGTCCTCAAGCCCTCTTGAGAAGGAAGGATTCTCTAGCTCCAGCTCCCGTGAAGCGTTGTTATTGCTGTTGGGTACCAGAGACTGAACAAGAGCCTTGTGCACGTTCGGCAGCTGTCCTACCATTGAGCTACATCCCCAGCCAACCGTGAATTCTTCAGTGATGCTGATCCAGGAAGGGATTGTCTGAACAGGGTCTGCAGGGGAAGGTCTGCCACACTGTTGCCTAGTGGAGTCTGAGAAATGGGCTCTGTCGGGGCAGGTGACAGGACCAAGCGTTCTGATTCTTCAGGCTACACCAAGGGGCCAAGCCAGCAGGGTTGGTGCCCTCCCAGTCAGCGTGGAAACACACCTCCCACTCTCTCTGCTGGCTGCAAGTAGTGCCCGTTTCGGCAAATGGAACGTGTGTGGTGGGAAACAGGAGGGATGAGAAGAGCCGAGTCAGGAAAAGGGAAAAGGTCAAGGCCTTATCTCAGTGTTTTCCCTGGGCTAGGCTGGCTAACAGGACAGTGTGATCTAAAAAGCACATGCCTACTTCAAAAGGTACGATGTTCAGAAGAGGAGATTGTCCAGGGTACAAGTCCAGGAATAATCGTGGCTTGCAAGAATTCTGGGTCCCATCTTACTTGTGTCCGGAATGTGGGCAGAGAGGAAACACTTCGGCCACGAGAGATGACCAAGCCTCAGAAGCCCTTTCAAAGAACAGCAGTGCCTCTGTGGACTCTGACTGCTTCCCATAACAGGGCGAATGAGCCCCAGAGACGCTCTAGGTGATGCCTTAAGTCACACAATAACAGTGACACCTCTAAGACAGCACAGCCTGTGCCATGGGTCCTGATGGGGGGCCAACCATGGCCTTACAGGTGGTTGGAGAAGGCTGTTTTCATGCTCAGTAAGCCTATCAGAAGGCTTTTTTAGGCTCCGGGAAGGTGGAATGGGTGACTGGGAGGCCTTACTGAGGAGGAGGATGGGAACAGGGAGAATAAGGAGGCTTCTACATTGACTCCCACTAGTTTGTTGGGAAGTTCTCTCTGGCAGCTCAGTACTATCTTGCTGACGGCTTGATCACTAAGTGAGACAAGAGGAGATTTAGGGAGGCAGAGGTGAAGAGAGAGACCGGCTGAAAGAGAGGCCTCCAGGAGAAGGACCAGGATGTGGACTCAGAAGTTTGCCATAAGCCACTGACTGAGGTCTTACCTGCAGATCCAACCCGGTTGCCCACCATGGGGTGGCTGAGAGCAGACCCTAGACAGGGCTCACTAGCAGTAATTTAGACAGAAGACAAGAAAGGGGCTGGGATTCCATCCGCGGGACAGTGGGGATGCCAGGCACGCCCAGGCACCTCAGAGGGTAAGGCATTGGCAAGTATGGATGAAGGAATAAGTAACTGTGATAATATATCGCCTCTTGCTTGCTGCTGCTCAGTCGGGCCTGGCAGTCCTACAGATCTGATCCCTGGGAGGGAGGTTGGACACCGCTCTCAGAACCCTGTGTGCCCGCCTCCTCTAGAGCCGCTCTTGACGGTGTCTGGAGACCTTACCTCCACCTCACCGAGTTTCAGAGTGTGAGAGCCAGAGGGCGTGGAGGGCACCAAGGAATCAAGGCCTTCGAAACACAACACAGGACCGATGCACGCACGAACTCAGAGACCGAGGCGCATGCACAGGGCCTGCACAGGTCTGCATCACATGGGGTCTTAGAGCTGAAAGGAGAAACGGCCACACGCTCCATCCCTGTCTCCAATGGACACCCACATGCACATGATAATTTAGTGTTCTCCAAAGGAGTCACTAAGGGAAACAAACTACTCTTAAAGGCAGGTCACATGACCAGCAGTAGCTGGCCAACAGGAAACAAGCTCAGTGACATCTTTGGAGGTTCCTTGTCACACAGGCATTTTTCCCCCCTGAATTTTAGATATTTCTTCCTAAAGGTAAGGGTAATTCCAATCACCATTTCTCCCCTCACTCCAATCCCTCCATCTTCACTACCTATCACGACGGAAACAGATCTCTAATTTTCGAAAGAGCCTTCTGAGTAGATAGCATTAGCCCAACTGGGCAGATCAGTAAACTGAGGCTCCAACGGTTCCCAGTGACTTATTTAGGCTGGTTGGGAGGTGGTGGATAGGCTCAGACTCGATTCAGCTCCTCCTGCATTAATGCAAGAGGAGCATGCTGTAATCTTTTTTTTTTTTAATAGGCCCATCTTATCTCAATATGCAAAACTATGCACATGGCATGCAAATTAGCATTTCCTGCCTGCTCCCAGGGTGGCGGTGCAGCCTTTGGGTTTTACAGATGATCCAACAGTCTGCCCTCCCCACACCCCTGCTTCTTCTAAGCTTCTCCGCTCTGCCTGCTCTACTAAGGTACCTGTAGGCTGGGCTTCTCAGAAGAAAGTTGGGGATGTGATACCATGTGGTTGGTGAGGGATGAGTCAAGAGCCTTTTGAACACCCCCTGCCCCGCCCCTCCCCCGCCCTTCCTTGGACCCCAGCACAGCAGAGCTGAATGTCTGCGTTCTGAGGAACATGAGCCCAAGGATTCCTGTTGTGGCTGGAATATGGAGAGGCTTTCTGGAGGTGGGAGAAAGGATGGCTCAGGTGAAGAGAACCTTGGACAGCTAGTAAAAGGTACTGAGGTAAGATCTGCCCCAGAGAAAGCCAGTGAAGCATGTAAAGTCTGCTCTGTTGAGAGGCGCAAAGCTTCCCTGTGATGGAGGAGCCCACCGCACCAAAGCACACGAGCCGGGAGGCTGGCAGGCAGGCGGCAGGACTGTGTCCAAGCTGTGGCTGCAAATCATGGGAGAAATGTCCCATGGGCACAGGGTGGAAAGGACAGTCAAGCTGGTGCCTTGGTCTGATTCATGGTCAGGAAAGCATCTTACCGGGTCCAGGTAACCTTGAGCTGGCTGACTAACATCATTGCACCTCAGTCTCCCTGGAGGGAAAATGGGCTCACGAAGGCCCTGGTCTTCCTCTCAGAGCTGCTGGTAGATTACTGGGGGATTTGACCTACTGCTGAGTTCCGAAGCACTCATGGAAAGTGTACACTCATGATGCCCTCCAGGTTCATGATGGGCATGAACCCTGTCCCCACTCCTGCACATACTCACTGTCTGAGGTGGTGAGCCATGCCTGGCACATGCCGGACAATGTGGAACTGAGCCCCAAGCCAGAGGCAGGCCCAGGCCCAGGGTAGACTGCAGAGTAACTAACTGTTGAAGGCGAGACAGTAAGCAGAGCCACCCCCCTGCCTGGGTGCCCAGGGGGAGCGAGCCGGAACAGGAAGTTTCCCACAGAGGAATATGGGACTAGGAACAGGAGGTGGGGTTCAGCCCAGTCTAGAACGCCCTAACAGAAGACCCTGGCAGAGTCCCTGGGACTGATGAATTTGCCCCAGAGAACACGGTCAGGCAGGGCAACAGCCGAGCAGGGAGGGCATCCACAGAGGTCAGCCTGTCCTCTTCAAAGACCCAGTTTTTTTTTTTTTTTTTTTTGGTTTTTCGAGACAGGGTTTCTCTGTGTAGCTTTGCGCCTTTCCTGGAACTCACTTTGGAGACCAGGCTGGCCTCGAACTCACAGAGATCCGCCTGGCTCTGCCTCCCGAGTGCTGGGATTAAAGGCGTGCGCCACCACCGCCCGGCTGAAGACCCAGTTTTTAAGCAACAGGAAAGTTATCTCAGAACTAAGACTGATGCAGACCCCCATTATACGGCAGGTGGAAATGGGCTTGCTCTGATGGAGGGAGTGAAGGGCTCCCAAGGTCCCCAGAACAGAGTCAAACTGAACACCTTGTACCAGGCTAGGGTACAAGGAAAGGTGTGTCCTGGGTAGGCCCCAGCCTGAGGAATCTGAACTGTCATTTTTACCCTTCCACGGTGACCTTGGGATAAACTTTTTTGCAGCGGCAGGCTGCACATCCCCATTTGAAGAATGTGGGGTTCTTGGTTCCCTGGGGCCTGCTTGTCTCTCAGTTGCTGGAACTGATGTGGGGTTGCACCCCATCATGTAGCAGACAGGGGCTGTTTATTCATCTTCCCAGAGCTGAGGTCCTGACGAGCTCATCTGCTTCCTGGCTCAGCTAATTGGAATCACTTCCCCCTTTTTTTTCTCCCTCTGACTCTCAGTAAATTATTCGAATTCCCCCAGTCAGAGGCCTGGGTGATGGACAGCCCTGTCACAGCAGCCTAAGTGTTTAGAGAGCAATTGTTCTGTGGAGGGCTGCTATTCCTCACGCTTGTGCTGTGCAAGGTGCCACAGGGAGAGTCTGCCAGACCCTGCCCCTGCCCCTGCCCCTGCCCCTGCCCCTGCTCCACACCAGCCCAGCTACCAGAGCCTGCTTGGCCTAGCCCGCCAAGCACAGGCTTCCGGTACGTGATCCTTGTCATAACAATCAGAGCAGCCGAGAGGTATTGCTCTTAAACCCTCAACACACATTTTTATAACCTTTCTGTTTAATAAGAAAGAGACAGCTCCAATTAGCTGGGAATATTCTGCAGAAATGGGATTATTTTAAAAGCTCCGGCAATATTATAAAATAGCTTCAGTAAGTGAACAGCTGTTGCTGGCCCCGCCCGCCCGCCCGCCCGCCATGCGCACTGCGCCTCGCCTCCCGCACCCTGACACCAGGGCTGGGGCCCCGTAGCTCCCCAGGCACTCTTAACACTGAGCGCTGTGCTCTGGCTCGCAGTCCAGGGATATTTCTTCAAGTAGCCACATGTGAATCATGGTGTGTGGTGAACAGGGACTCCCTTGTCCCAGACTGAGGGGAGGGAACAATTTATTGTTGTCCCTGAGTTTCGATCAGATCCTTGCTGGAGTCCTGTTTTTTTTTTTCCAGAAAAGTCCACGTGGAGACCCCAATACTCTCTTTAAAGGGCCTCCAGGGGCTGAGATGTAGGTCAGTGATAGAGGCCTTGCCTAGCATGTGCAAGGCCCTGGTTTTCATCCCTAGCACCATCAAATAAATAAATATGACAAAAGGAAGGAAATTCAGCATGTCCTTTTGCCCCTGTGACCTGCTGGTGCTCCCCATCGACATCAGGACACCTATTCAATGTCCAGGTTTTCCTAGAGCTCCAACCAAAGCGACAGGGCATTGCCTGGCTGGCTGACAGATCCAGTTTGCCTTTTTAGTGGTCACTATGTCCAGGCCTGACCCAGGACTAGGTGAGAATCGTTACCTGAGGGCTCCATCCCCAGTCCTTCTCGGGAACTAAAACACCCCCTCTTTGGAACCCACACCTTCTCCTATGGGTCTGCTGATTCATTTTCTCCAGAAGGGGCACTGTGTCTGATGCCTTGGCCATGGAAGCTTTATCAGTAGGGAGTCAGATCCTCCATAGCTGAGGTGTGGGGGCCTGGAGATCCTGACTTGTCTTCCTTTATGCCATGCTAACATCTTAAAAGGACTCTGGGCTGGCCTTGGGCAATATGGCTCACGCCTTTAATCCCAGCACTGGGAGGCAGAAGCAGGCGGATCTCCGTGAGTTCGAGGCCAGCCTGGTCTACACAGCCAGTTCTAGGACAGCCAAGGCTACACAAAGAACCTCTGTATCTGACCCACAGGCTTATTCTCAGCTCCCAGGCTTTTCTGGGCCACTTAGGGCAATGCCCAGCACAGCCACTATAGAAGGAGCCAGGGTGAAGGCCTCAGCGAAGTCCTAGGTTCTCTTTGGCTTTCTGAGCAGAGAGACGGGAGGGCTCTGCATTCCTGCTTATTTGTGCCTTGGCTCATAGCCGCAAGGCTCCACAATGCTGGGTCCCTTTAAAAGTCCAGGGTAAAGAATGAAAGATGTTTGAGCAAACTTTGGGGATGGATGGAGTTGGGAGGGATTTCAAAGTCTGGTCACTGTGTAGTCTAAGTGTGAAGAAACACCTATACTATACTGTAAGGCCAGCTAGGAGGAGAACCCAGACTGTCAGCCTCCACCCAGATACTTGTCCTTGGTGGGTACCAGCACAGGCAATATTGGGGTATGAACTCTCAGCCCTGGTGTGGTAGGTATGAGCCCTGGCTCAGTTGCTCAGGTGGACATTGGTAACTGTCCTGGGAGTCAGGAATGGGGTGAGAGCAGGACCCCAGGGCTGGTAAAGTGCAGGCAAAGGTTGAGGGACAAGTGGTGGGCAGGGAGAACTCCTATACATGCTCTACGACAGAACCAAGCCAACTGGAGCTCCCTGGAGTCCTCAGAGGCCCCACTTATTTATCCTCCAGGCCTGGCAGGGTTGGAGGGCTACAGGGGTGGGGGAGCTGCCTGATGGCCTAGGGAATAACTATACAGTGGGATCCTCTTGGAGCTGGGGTCCTTGTCTTGCTAGGTCTAGATCTTCGGCACCCTGCCTAGGGAATGGGGACAATTTCGGGACATCCTTGGCAAGAGATTGCAGCCTAGGAACTGCAGCGGGAGGCAAACGCACCATGTGCTAAATGGGGAAAAATGAATTTTACACCCAGACAAAGTGACTTTTATCATGTTAACGACCATGGTTTGCTCATCGTGTCTGGCGCAGTGAAATGGGGCCTGTGGATGTTTTTCTTTTAGTTCTGCCTTTAAATGGAGGCATTCCCCGCCCCCCACCGCCCCCAGAGCAGACAAGCCAAGCCCCTCAAATTGGGATGACAGAAATGCCAATTCAGCAAAAATAAAAATGTAAGTTTTTGTTTTGTTTTTGGGCATCCTCCCCTTCCCCCCCTACCCCCTGCCATTTTCATCTGTATCTTCCAGCAAAAAATAGAGCTGGGAATGAAAGAGGCACTCGGGTGTAATTCCAGGAGTCCCAAGGGACTGAGGGAGGAGTCCTGAGTGGGAGGCCGGAGCGCAGCTCTGGCCCGGCCCCTCCCTGTGTGCCCTGGCACCCGACTCACCCATTTTTGACCCCAGTCTGCCCATCACTATCAGGGAAGTAGTCTGGATGATGGGAATACTTACAGCCAGAGACTTACTCTGGCCTGGTTTCTCAGATAACCATGTTATACACATCACCCCAGGTGTGTCTGGTCCAGAACTTCCTCCTCTAGTAGCCAGAAACTCTTCAAGAGCAAGCCAGGGCAACCATTCCTGAATCCATGGTGACACACACACACACACACACACACACACACACCCGCCAGGGCTGGTAAGAGGTCCTGAATGGAAAGGACAAAGGTGCTGATGGAGTCAAGGCTGTTTTCCTGAGCTCTGTTAGCAGCGGAGAGTTGGCCATCCCCTAGCCACCCCACCCCCAACTCTTCAGTCTGCATACAGAGCACACCATTGGCACACGGCAACTCCATATTGTACCCATCAGCTTTTAAGAAAACACCATCTGATGCTTTGTACAGCTGCCCAGTCGGGTAGCACCCAGTTCCCCAGGAAAAGCCTGCCCTGGGCCCACTGAGACAGACTCATCTAAGGCAAATAAAGAGGTCTTGGGTCTGGCAGATCTGGCAACCTCTGCCCTGACACCATACATTCCTGCTCTGGAAGGCTTGCCACGACCAGACAGGCAGAGCGTTTGAACAGCAGAGATCAGTGGACAATTAGCCAGTCCGGTGGAGGTAATTAATCAATGTTCCCGGCCTTCCATCCATCCAAGGCTATGTGCGCACTGCTCTGCCTGGGCCCTCATTAAAATCAGTGCCCGGTGAAGCTAACAGGAATGGACTCAATTGCCATCTGTGTCCCCTTTGCCAGCCCAAATAGCATCACCAGCGCTACTGCTCACAGCTCAGCGCTGCCGTTATTGTCATAGTCACTGTCCCCGTGACCATCACTAGACTGCTGTCACCTTCACAGTGGCACCAGCCAGGACTCACTAATTCACTGCCATCATCCCCACCTACACGGTGTGCACTCTTCCATGACTCAAAGATTTCACACTGTCCCCTTATTTGATTCTCCCCACAGTCCCCAAAGACAGACAGGTCGCTGGCAGGGAGGCCAAGGCATAGGGAAGTATGCTCAGTAAAGCAGTATGAGGACCTGGCCTCCCTGAGTATGAGCTGATTCACATAGGAGGCCTCTGCTCCCTCTTACACCAGTCAGGATGGACTCAGTTAGGCTGCAATAACAGTCATCTAAATCTTAGTGACTTCAAACAATGAAGGTTTATTTCTTCTCCTGGCTCCATGTCCTTCATGGGTCAGCTGAGGCTCTGCTCCATGCCGTCTTCACACGGAGAGCAGGCTGGCCAAAACAGCTAAGCCTGGAAGATTGACTGTTGTCATGGCAGATGAAGACAGGGCCCCTAAAGGACTCACACCAGCTGATGAATTCTTTGACTCCCTTAGAAATAGCACAGATTTTGCTTACCACGCTCATTGGCTAGAACCAGAGGTACAGCCCCACCTGACCACCAGGGGGCAGAAAGGTGCACTCCTAAATTTAACCCGAAGCAAGGTGATAGAGTAATGTGACAAGGGCATCCGATTCCCCTCTTTCTTCCTCTCCTTCCCTTCCCAGTCCTGTATACCCATGCTCTCCAGCCTGCTGGTCCAGCAGGATCATGAGGGTTAAGATGAGATGTCCATGATCTTCCTGTCTGGGCCTTTTGCTCTCTGCTCTCTCCACATGTAAAAGGCACTCAGGTGGACAGGCAAGGAGGCTCAGGGATTCCTAGAAAAGAGGTCTCTGGGGGAGGCTCATGAGATACCAGCACGTGAGTACTTGTCCCATTCCCAAGGAGCCTCCTGGAAATGAACTGGGAGGGAGCAGCTTCACCTGGGCTCAGGCAGTGCACTGGTCAAGAATGTGATGTAGTTACCACGGGAGAGGCTGAGACAGGAACCAGCTGGGAGAGTGTAGAGAATTCAAGAGGAACATTCACGGGATAGGTGAGGGAGGCAGCCTCGGAGGAGAGGCCAAGACAAAGGAGGATAAACGAGGTGGTCACTGAGGGACCAGCTTATTGGCCAGTGATGGCCTACGGACCTCGAAGTCTGCTGGCATTTGTACCACACCTTCTGGAGTACCTGAGTCACACACTGTCCCCCAAACCTCTAGCTTGGGTAAGGATCCCCTGCAGATTGAGCTGTAAGACTAAATCGAGGCTAGAGAATGGGGAGGAGAAGGGAGTTGGGCAGCAGATCTGGGGTACCAGGGCTCAGCCTCAGGGCTCCGTTCCCGTAGAGCAGGGAGAGGTCAGGTGGCAAAGTGGGAATAGGTTCAAATAAAACCATCTCTTGTGCTTCTTGTATGAAGGTGCCTGCTCTTCTTCCTGAGAGGGTGTGGCTCTTCTCACATCATCCATCACTGAACCACAGGAGACTGGCCATGATCAATAAAACAAACAATTATCCTGTCATTACTGATTGCAGGCCCGCGGCCAGTCAGGGGGTGGTGGGGAGCAGGCTATAATCGAGAGCCTAATGGGAACAGTCCACACTTTGGGTGTTGACCCAGGATTGGGATGCAGAGGACGGAGACTAAAGGTTGGAGCTGCCGGGCGGTGCTGCCCCAGAGTAGGAGTCAATTCCAGGAAGACTGAACTTTATCTGGTAAACCACAGCTAGAGAAGGGGGTAAACCGTTCTCCATATGTCTCTTAGTGGGATGGGATGGCTCTATCCCTTTACCCCTCCACTCCTTTTAGCCTCTCTTTTCATTCTGTAACAGCTTATGTTAGGGCCCATGTTAGTTAGATGTTATGAGCAATCTCAGCTGTGAGTCAGGTACCTTCCTCTGACTGCCTGTCTCAACTCCCTCCTCTTAGGATCCCAAAACCCTCATCCAAAACAATAATGTTCCACTACTGCCCTCCTAAGGCACTTTATCTTGGCTACCTAGACAGGGGATGTATTAAAGGCAGTTCATATGGGTCTAGCTAGAGAGACAGGCAGGAGTCACCATCACCCTAAAGCCTGGGTCTTGGCTCCTGAAAGATGCTTAGGGTCTGGCCTGGAAATGAGGAAGCTATTCCCTGTGGCCCTGAAAAAGTAGGCCCAGCATCTGCTGAGTTAGCCAGGAGGAGCTGGGGCCATGGCCACCTCATCCCCACCAAGTCTGTTCCCTGTTGTATTCCCAGCCCCACAGAGGGGAAATCTCTCTCCATCAGAGGGAAGGGACGAGAGAAGTGATTTATTATTCTATTCCATTATGCCTGTTTCCAGAGAAACTAATTATGGAGCATTGTTGTATTAGATACTTTCAGAAAGATTACATTTTCTTACTTTGGCCGATAAAAAAATTAAATCCATCAGTTTTCCTAAACACATTACAGTAAAGACAGACTTGCTCCTCGTAATTATTAATCAGTTGGATTTGGGGACGCAAAGCATTTGACTTAAGCTCAATACAGTCACGAACAATGTCCCAGGATCGCATCTGGTATTGAAACAATTTTTCAATTTATTAAAAAGTCATTAACGTGGTTGGGATGGTAGGTGGAGGGAGAGCTAGCCTAAGACACTGAATCAGAGATCTGCCTAGGGGAAGAAAATCCAACTATGTCTTCTCCCTAAGCTTGCCTCAATTCAAGGAGCCTGTTCAAGTTGAAAACTGACCTGGAGAAGTCAACCCCCTGTCTCTAGCCCAGCTGCCCCACAAACCTGTCTATCCTGAGTCTACTCTCCAGGCCATGAACTCTAGGGAGCAGTGTGGTGGCAGGAACAGATTACTCATAGGGAATGGTGTGCCCAGCTGAGCCCCGAGCCCGCTGTTCTGTAGTTCTGCAGAGAGGGCTGACTCAGCCTGACTCCCACCGTGGCAGGGAAACAGGTCCTCCTACAGCACAAGCTCTTGGAGCCCCCACGTGGGGACATGTGGCTATTTGGAAGGACACCTGGTGTGGCCGGGTGCCTCGTTCCAGTCGCTGGCCCTGCTCATTCAATCATTTAATTACTCCTCTGACACTTCCTACTCCCAGGAGGGATTTTCAAGGGTTTAGGAGACTGGCAAGCTAAAAGTCGAGTTTAGCCTGAGTCCTGGCTCAGGTCAGAGCTGAGGGATGGCAGCAGGCCCTGGGCATATGTCACAGCTCAGCCACTCCAGAATTGTTGACCTTGGACAAGTCAGTTAACCCCACTGAACCTTAGCTTCCACGTCTGGAGAAAGAGGGTGTCTGTCTGTCTCCCCACACAAGACAAGGAGAAGTCAGGAGATCAGTGTTTACCTTTCCTTAGCTGGAGTTCCGTCATGCTTCATGGCCTGCTCCCCGGGTCTCTTAAAGTCTGGTTCCTTTAAGGGACTGCTTCGTTTATGCTGTTCTCTCTGGATGAATACCTACCTTTCCACATGTCTTTCTTCTAGAAAATTCCACCTATCCTTCCTTTAGAGCTCTGTTCTAGTGATTTCCCTTAAATCTGGAGCAGGGGCCTTTTGATATTTGTGCAAGCTCTGGATGGCATTTTTCCATCTCATGGTGCTAACAAGGGCACCTATTAGTCCTGGGTCCCAGAAAGGACAAGTTTTGCCGAGACTATGTTCACCCTCCATTTTAGACCTGCCCCCTCCAACTCAGCCTTAGACCTTGCTGGATGGTTCAGACTGGCCTTTCTGTGGGTGCATTGCAGGTATATTGTCCTGCCCACTGGTTTAAGAACATTAAAACCAGAGGACCAGACAACTGGACCTTCTGCCTCTGTACCCTACCTTTAGCCCAGTGCCAGAGAGGAAGCCAGAAAGAGAAGACAGGGGCACTGTCACGATGTCTGTCCCTTGACAAGCTTAGCAAGCCCTGCTTTTGTGCACCTTAGTATCCCAATATATGTACAGTTTCCCCAATTTCTGAACAAAGTTGAGGTGAGGATGAAAAATCTGAGTGGTGGCGAAGACTCCTGAAGAAGGAAGAGGATCCAAGAGAGTTGTGATTAAGCATCGGTAGCATTAGGGGTGATTGGAGTGACTGAACTGGACCTGAGCTCAGATGAGTTCCAGGCCTATCTTGTTTCCTGCTGTCATAGACCACAGGCTGCAGAGATGGACCCCTGGGTGCCAAGCTCCTGCCCCCTCACCTCACCTCTCACCTGCGGGCAGGTGGAATTGTACATGTTCCAGGTTCCAGACACTCTGTTTCCTTGGGATTTATGGAGGGTTTTATCTTCCCTCCTTGATCACTGGCGAGGGAAAGGAGAGGGCATGCTTGGCTCCCTCTCCCCCAGAGGAGCAAGGAATAGCAGCCTGGCCACCCTGGAGCTTGGAAAATACTGTCTGAACCCCACCTTAGCAAACCCTCCTTCCCCCCATGGGGCCTCGTCAGGGCCTGGTGGATACGGGGAGGAGATGGCAGCCATTTAAGCTGTCACCAGCTCCATCAGAGGATTTAAATCACTGACACAGAGTAACAGCGCTGTAGATTACCGTGCGGGAGCCACGAGGGCTCAGCACAGCAGAGGCGGAGAGGGAGAGGAGGGGATTAAGGAGATACAGGCCAGAGTTATTGCCCTGGTACCCGAGCGGTGAGTTCTCTGCAGCTCAACCCAGCCCAGGAAGGGGATCTGAGCACCCCACCCGATCTGAGCGCCCCACCTGTCTCTCCACCAAGATCAGACCCCCCACAGGAACCCATATGCCCCCGAGTTTCCCCAGGACCCTCCACACTCATATTCATTCTCTGCGTCTTCCCGATTAGAGCTGAGGTCTTGACTTGTGTCTCCCCCTGGCTACCTGGGGACCTAGCACCCAAAGGTCTTACGACTGTGGGTACCCCCAAGAGGGGGTGGGGGCACCTGGCAGGGAGCCTGCCTGCTCCCGCTCACAGGCGCCTAGCCATTGTCTCTGATTGTATGGTATTAGTCGTAAATTACAGCCTTTGGGAGGCCGCATGTAAAAATAAAATAAAATAAGTGTCAAAAGACAGAGAAAATATTGATTCTTCAGGGAGAAGAAAGGATGGTTTGGTTAAATTAAAACTTTGAGAGGAAATAGAGTATAAGAAGATGGTCCCTAAGATCCAAGAGCAGCCTGGGGCATGGTAGAGGTATTCTGGGGAGATCATCATTCAATACTCACGTGAGCCATGAGATCCTGATCTATCTAGGCCAGAGTGAGGAGAGCGCAGATAAGGTGAGGCCTTGCCTTTTGGAGGGACAGCACTTTGGAAACTCACCAGTAGAAGTAGGCATTGGTTCCCAAGCAGAAGGGGGCCACTGGGTTCTGGCAGGCCCGGCGGGGTGTGGAGCTCTCCATGGTACTGATGGTCATTGCCCAATTGGGAAGCCCATCTGGTTTCTTCCCCTCCACCCCTACCTCACAGGCAGCGGGACTCTCTCCCTTCTTCTCTGCCTGGGTCTGTGTTCCCGAGTGAGGGCCCCATCATAAAAAGTTCCCCTTGTCCAGGGACGCTCCGCAATCCATTCCGGTTCTTCATTCTCTCTCTCTGTCTTTGCTTTATGGAAAACTTATTGCAATACTCCAACAGCACATCACTTTTTCTTTTCAACATCTTGCTCTGCAGCTTCCTTTGCCCTCTTTGCTCAGATGCCAATGAGCCGGGCATTGGCCCGCACCATGCGAAGACTGGCAAAGGCCTTGAAGTTCTTCTCCTCCTCTGTGATGACCCTGGCTTTCTCCTTTTTGTAGACATTCCGGATGGGCATCACAGGTCCTGTGAGCTGGGTGGCCAATTTAAGTTCTTCAGCAGAACTAACTCCCTTCTTTGGAGCAGAAGGCTTCCTGGGGAAGAGTATGAGCTTGGAGTGGTACTCCTTCAGGCGCTGCACATTGGCCTGTAGTGATTCAGTAGATTTATTTCGCCTCCTTGGGTCCACAGAGATGCCGATGGTGCGAGCCACTTTCTTATGGATACCAGCCAGCCTGAGTTCTTCCAGGCTGAAGCCCCTGCCGGCTCAAACCTTGGTGTGGTACCTCACTGTAGGGCACCTCACTATGGGCCCGATGGGACTGGACGTGGGGCAAGGAGCAATGCAGCGCGCTTTCGCTTGCTGGACCTTGCGTCTGTGGATCTTGCGTGCTGGCTGGTTGAAGCAAGTGTCCACTCGCTGCTGTCAATCCTTGTGGAAGGGGGCTTCAGGATCATGCCATTCCAGTTGGGCACCATGGCTGCCTCCTTTGCAGGAGAACAGCCGAGCGGAAAGGCCTTCATCCTCTTTATGTCTTCTCCCACTGAAAGATGAGGATCCTGCCCAGACAGTGTCAATAAGGCACAAAGGATGAAGAGACAAACCGATAGATTGAAGCTTTGACGGCAGGGCAGATAGAGGCTGTCCTTTGGCGGTGGCATTTCCATTAGGAAATAATGTCCTCAGACCTGCAGTGCCTTAAGGTCAAAGCTAGGTAGTAAGCAACCATGTACCTGGACCTATGCTTGAGAGCATGAGGGCATTACATCCAATGGGCTTGTAGAGTCACTCAGTGGGTTGCTTTGGTAACAGACAGAGTGGCAGAAAGCATCCCTATCATCACATACAGCCTGGGCTCCTTGGAGGGATCAGGCAAATTTGAGGTTACACCTGTCTTTCTAGTGCATTGATTCTCAACCTCCCTAATGCTGTGACAATTTAATACCTCATGTTTTGGTGACTTCCAACCATAAAATTATTTTTATTGCTACTTCATAACTGTAACTTTGCTACTGTTATGAATTGTAATGTAAATATTTTTGGAGATAGAGGTTTGCTAAAGAAGTCATGACCCTCATGTTGAGAATCACTGTTCTTGAGGTTCTGGAGACTCAAATCAGGAGACTCACGTTTCTTCTATGAGAAAAATGCTCTAGAAGGACATCCTACCTCTATCTAGGGACTCAGAGTCCCTCACTCAGCCACCACAGTCGTGGGGAATGCAGGGGCTCTAGACTAACCCTATCTCCCTTCTGGTTTTGAAGGTGATCACAAAAGAGGTATCCATAGGAGCTTCCCATGATTGACAGATGAACTGGGCACTGCAATGACTGTGCAGCTGGACAGGGTCTGAGCTGGTTCTTGTCAGAGAAGAAGCAAGGTCCCCAGAGGCAAGTACATCTTATGACAAGGTCCAGGAGACCTGCCTGAACATCACCGCCCTTCTAACCTGCAGCCCCTTGCCTCGCTCACCTAACAGCTCTCAGCCCCACAGTCCTCTGCCCAGTCCCGACTGACCTTAAACCATGGCAAGATGAGTCCCTGGAGTGGGTTGGTTGGATGGGCCTTGGTGTAGGCCAGACTTGGACAGCTGCTCACCCGTCAGCAAGCAGGTTCAGGGGTGCTGTGACCTGATCTCCTTGCCTGGGAGCACCTCCTCTGCTGAAGGTACATACCTCTACCGGTGAGAGAAGCACCCTCTGGTCCCAGGAGTTCCTGTTGCCTTCCTGCTCTGTTGCTCTGTGATTGGCCTTCCTTGACTCTCCACGATGCGTTGCACTTGACTGAGGTTTTATCCTGGTCTCCTCTCAGCACCTGTGTTTTCCTGACCCTGCACTTCGCCCTCACCCTCCCTGGATATCCATACTAGAGGACAGTTTGGGGACCCAGGAACCTCTTAGGGTGGGTGGCTCCTCAGGGGCCCCACCGGCACTGAACAAGAAAGCCCCTCCAGATGTATGGATACTCTGACAGATCCATATATCACTAGCGTTCTTGAGATGTCTGTGGTTTGACCCCAGGGTGACCTTTCTCTTGGTCCTCTTTCCTCAGTTTCCCTCAGCTCAGCCTGTGCCTCACAACCCACTCTTGCTCTGAGCCCTCACCAGCCCAAGGCCCATGCTGCTGGCTTTCACCCTGAAGCGCGCTCATCACCAGCGCCATCTCTGTTTGCCCTAGCTGAAGTGAAGCCATTTTCTTTATATCTCCCCTGGGTAGAGGGGCCAGGATGCACTCCCATGGGCTCTGAGAGGGGGTGGGAATTTAAGACCCGAAGCTTAGGGACCTCTCTTCTATTCATGCTCCATTATATTGGGTGACAGACACTGTCTGGCCCTACCCCAATAAACTGCTTATATCTACATCACTCTATCATCTAGACCTTGGCCAACCTAGCAGATTCTTGAGATACATCACCTACCTTATCCAGTATGCACTTTCTACCCCATGGGCTCAGTTTTTAGAACCCATATTTTGCTCTTTTGGTCCCCACTGACCTCCCTCGAAGATTCCATGTACCCACAAACCTGTCCATATTGCCAAAAGAAGGTCAGAGCCCAGAGAGGCCCAAAAGTCTACCACTTCTTTGTGACCCAGAGCAGATGTATTGCTGTGCAGATAAAGAGCAGAGGCCACAGCAGTGAAATGCAAGCAGTTGCCTTGGTGGGAGATGGGATGCAACATCCTAGAGAGAGATAAGAATCTCCTGCTTCTTCTGAGGAGAACCTCCTACCTAGATTACTTGCCTGGTTCCATTCCCTCTCCAGTCTCTCTCTCTCTCTCTTTTCATGTTCTCTCTTTGTAGCCATGGCTGTCGTGGAACAGGCTGGCCTCGAACTCACAGAGATCCACCAGTCTGTTTCTGGAGTGCTGGGATTAAAGGCGTGTGGCATCACTACTGGCTTCAACCTCTTTTCTTTTCCAGAGCAAAAAAGATCTCAGTTGTCTGTTTTGGGGAGTACCAGTCTCCCCTAATCCCTCAGTCTCCTCCCTCCCTGCCCTCCCCAATTACCTCCTTCCTCTGGGCTCTCTCCTCTGCTTTTCTCCTCCCTCTTCCTACCATCTCCCCATAGCAAAATCATTTCCAGCTCCCACTGGGCTTCAGCCTCCTGTGTGACCTCAGACAAGTCACCTCACCTCTCTGAGTCTCCATTTCCTCAGGAAATGGATATAACAGTCCTGGTCTTACACAGTGTCCTGAGTAGGCTCACTTGGAAGGGACCTGGTTCAGAGTGGGTCCTGTGACAACAATTATAGTAAAAGGGCTGTCCTCTAAATCCTCCTCCTTAATCCCCACCCATGAGGATATTTTCCTTGTCTATTATTATTATTATTATTATTATTATTATTATTATTATTATTTGCAAAAGCTCCTAGATCCTTACTGCTACTTCCATTCTGAGTTCCTATCCCTAAGTACTTGTGTCTTCCTGTAGGAGCATGCCCCTCACCAGAATAGACCAGAAACGCATACCCCCACGTGGTGTGCACACACAAATACGCACACACAAATGGTAAACAAAATATAATTCATTTGTAAAGGAGACTCCAGTCGTGCCATCCATCTTAAGCTAAAATCCAATACTTCTCGGCGCGGCCTGCTGCTCCTTGATGAATGGA
Organism: Peromyscus maniculatus bairdii; assembly: GCF_049852395.1. Lineage (NCBI taxonomy): Eukaryota > Metazoa > Chordata > Mammalia > Rodentia > Cricetidae > Peromyscus > Peromyscus maniculatus. Next base: position 105,404,292 of record NC_134858.1, on the reverse strand, counting down.
GAGGACAAAGGCTCTGTCTCGTGCTTGCTGCTGAGCCTCCCTCTCTAGCGCAAGGGAATGCCAGCCACCAAGTCCAGTGGGGATGGAAGGAGCAGAGTCCTAGCTATTGTAGGATGCCAACATCCGTTCTAGCCTCAGAGGTCCAACGGGACATGCTCTGGCTTCACCTCATATCTGCAGCCTCCCTTAGATACACATCATCCCTCTCTGGTGCTGCATGCTTTTCTGGACACTTCGGAGTTACTGAAGCCTGGCCAAGGGTGGGCTGAGGTACCTTCAACTACCAAAATGCCTGCTCCCACTTCTATTCATTTCTCCAATCCGAGCCTCTTCTTTTTCAGCCCTCCTTTTCTCTAGCAACGTTTCCCCATCCCCGCCCAAAGTCATTCCCTTACAGCCTGGGTCACTTTCCAAAGACCTTGGCTTTTGTATAGGCCGGACCCTAGGTCACCATTCCTTCCCTTCTTAGCTTGGAGAACGCCACAGGGTTAAGGTCCAGCTTAAACTCTGGAAAGCAAACTTGACCCTCCCAAGCACAGCCAAGTTCAAGAAGTCAGGACGGCTTGAGCTTTGAGGTGAGGCTGGTAAAGGAGGCCAGAGAAAGGGTGTCGCTCCTCCACTAATGGGGGATACATAGTAAGCAACGGCGGGAAGAGAAAGGGATTCAGGGGAAGCCGTGTAGTCCATGCGAGGTGCCCAGGTGGGGCTATGCACTAATAAGGCAGGCCCTTTCCTCCATCTCTGCCTAGGGGAGGAGTCCCGGGCGTCCAGTGTCACCGCACCCGGGTTAGCGCTTGCACCCTGCCCAGCCTCGCTAAGTGAACATTCCTCCGCTCGGGGGAGTTTTATGGCTCGCCGTGCTTCCTCGGCAATGGCCTGTGCTGTTTACGAACCTCTCCCCGGCTTGGAAATAGACTGTCTTTCCTGAACGATTTTCTCTTTTCCCATTTACTAAACATTGATTTCCCCCCTCCTGCGCCTCTAATAGAGCAGAAACCAATACGTCTTTGTTTGCTTTGCTCGCGCGTTCCGTGCACAGGCGGCGGGGGGCACGGGCTGCTGCGGCAGGGCCGGGCGGCTGCTCCGCGCATGTGCGTCGGTCCAGGTGGTGCTGCCCTCCGCAGCAGCAAGCTCCAGCATTGCTGCCCGGTTTCCGCAGGGGGTCAAAGTCTGGGACACCGGAATAGTGGGGCACACATCCTTAGGTTAACAAGGAGGTAGAACCGGGAGCCTCCAGGCGTCTGGGAGTGCTGTGGGAGCCGGTAGCAGGTATACTAGGAGGCAACCATACCAGTAGTCTCTGAATTCTTCAGTTCTGCCTGCGATGCCATTAAGTGAGGCCTCGCTTCCTCCAGCGCCGCCTTTGAAGTCCACATGTTTAGGATGAAGAGTGCATGAGCGCCTAGGATGCGTTTAGCAGAGGCCAAGTTGGGTCCAGACGTGCATCATTTCCTTCCTTGAGGCAGTTAGTAGATTGTCACACTACCTGCTCCAAATTGGGAGTCCCCCATACCCCCCACACCTTGAGGGCTAGGCATGGAGGAGAGCTAGCATCTCTAGTAAGCGATGTTTCTGCTCCAAAGACTCTAGCCACAGGCCTCTTACACCTCTTACAAAGCGGTGCAGATGATTCTCTGGCCGGGCACCTACTAAAGTCCTTACTTGGGGAAGAATAGTTCTGGCAGGTGCCAGAGAAGTCTGGGATTGCCAGGAATGGGCAGGATTGGTCATTGCCTCGAGTTGAGCCTGAGTCTGCTCCTCCGAAACAGGATGGCTTTAGGGATTCAATGTGGCCTTGCCCATGCTCAGTAAAAGTTCCTTTCCAAGCTGGGCATGGTGGCTTACTCCTCCAAATCCAGTACTCAGGAAGCTGAGGCAGGGGGATTGCTTCAGGCTTGAGGCCAGCCTGGGCTACAGTATGAGATTCTGTCTCAAAGCAAACAAATAAAAGCAACCAACCAAACAACAATAAAATTTCTTTCCATTCTGCCCCTCCCTGTCTCTCTGTAGCGGTACAGCCAAGCAAGGTGAGCCTGACTTAGTCACCTGTGACCACAGCCGTTCCCTAGTCCTATTCCTCAGCTGGCCACTGGTATGTCCTGGCTCATCTTCCCAACAGTAAGGAGGCCACACAGATGAACCCCTATTAGATGGGAAGTCATTCATTCTCTGGACCTCAGAGTGTGTCTTGGTACAATGCTGACATTGCTGACGGATGCTGGGGCTGCCCATCCCAACCCTCAGGATTACCCACACTCACCAATATTCACCGAACAGCCCCAGAAAGGTTACCACAATCCTGCATTCAAATTCTACTCTGCCTTTCTTAGTAATAGGTTTTGAGCACATCCTGTCTCATTCTGGCGCTAGTGGATAGTTCCTATTTTATAAGAGTGTGTGGGGATCAAATGGCATGTGATAACTCAGCATCGACCACCCAGTAAAGCCTCCTGTAACATGAAGTTTAAATGGTCTTTTTTTTTTTTTTTTGAGACAGGGTTTCTCTGTGTAGTTTTGATGCCTGTCCTGGAACACACTCTATAGCCCAAGCTGGCCTTGAACTCACAGAGATCCGCCTGGCTCTGCCTCCTGAGTGCTGGGATTAAAGGCGTGTGCCACCACCACCCGTGGCTTAATGGAGGTCTTTTTATTAAAAGACCATTAAAAGGCTTAAATTGTCTTTTAATAAAAAACCTGGAGCCGGAAATTGGGGTAAATGCTGAAAGATCAGAGAGACAAAGGAACAGCCACAGCCACCTCTCACCTCTAGGACTCCTCAGCCTGAAAAGTCTCAGTTCCTGTCTCCTCCCACCTTATCTGCCCACCTATCACTTCCTTCCTAGTGCTGGGATTAATTGTGTACGTGTTTCCCAAATACTGCGATTAAAGGTGTGAGATCTCAAATGCTGGGATTAAAGGCATGTGATTCCCAAGTACTGGGATTAAAGGTGTGTGCCACCACTACCTGGCTCTGTTTTCTCCTACACTGAATCAATCTCACGAAATCCAGAGTGGCTTTGAACTCACAGAGATTTAGACAGATCTCTGCCTCCTGAGTGCTAGAATTAAAGGTGTGTGCCACCACTACCTGGCCTCTATGCTTAATCTAGTGGCTTGTTCTGTCCTCTGATCTTCAGGCAAATTTTATTAGGGTACACAATATATCACCATAGCCTCCATTAGTGGAAAGGATTAAATCAGGCAAATGAATGCAGGAGAGTCCTCTGCAGAGTTGTGCCTCACGGCAGAGGAAAACCAGAGGCCCAGGGCAGACATCAAGGGGAGGACTGAGGTTAGAGCTGAGGCACAGAGGGTTTGGGTAAACTAAGGTAATTAAAAAAAAAAAAAAATCAGAGTAGGAGACTGGATACAGATTGTCCAGAGGAGAGCTGAGAACAACTCGTGGGCTGGAGACAGAAGAAAAGGCTACTGTCCTATCACAGTAAGTCTCAGAGGACCAAGGCCCCAGAAAGCAGGGTCAGGTGGAGGTGGACGGATACGGCTGTGTCCCCCAGGCCTCTCTACAAGAGAGCAAAAGCAGGTTCTCACTGCACCCTGGGCCCAGCGGAGCCCCTAGTGTACCTCTTAGGAGCCCCAGGTCGTTCCTAGGACCCAATGCCACCGGGGGCCCAGTGTATGTTTGGGGATAGACTAGGATCAAGTTCCTTCACGGGGCAGGGAGCAGGTATGTGGTGACTAAGAGCTGCTGCTGGTCGGTCCCAGCCATCAAAAGGGAGTTGGCTACAACTACAGGCACAGGGGGCCTCACCCGAGAGAGGTCTGGACCAATTAGGAAGGAAAGAGAGGTAGCAATAATTAAAAATTAAAAGCCAACACGACAGCAGTTTAAAAATGGAAAGGACGGGTGAAAAAAACAATTAGCAGAGATGAGGCAACAGGGCAAGTGTGATACAAATGGAGCCAATCACGGAGCACTAATGACATCGGGAAACCTAATTTTTACACTGTCAGGCCTGTGTGATTGAAGTACCAGGCTGACTTCTCCGAAACCAGCTGCGTGCTTGTCTGAGGCTGGTAGGACTCTGTCTCCTCCATGCAACTCAGAGAGACCCACGAGGCAGAGGGTGGCGGCTGGCCGGCCGCAGGGGCTTGGAGGCAGGGAGAGCCAGTGACGGTGCTGGGGGTCCGAGAGGATAGGCTGGGAAACTGAGCAAGGACCAGCGTGGGGAAGACATCCCCCAATGTCCCTATCCGCAACAGCACTAGTGGTGGGTGTCACGGCCACACGGTCATACGCACTTGGTTGCCGCGGAGACCAGGCGACCCTCCTGGCACAGGGAGGCTGAGTCAGTTTGAGTAATGGCGGAGAACGCCGCCGCTGATGGGGAAAAATACATCTTCATAACAGGGTGAACCTTTTGGAAAATGGAATAAGTAAAATAATTGAGAGAAAGAAAATTGAGTTTTTATTGCTTTTTAAGTGTTTAAGTGGAGGTTTCATTTAGGGAAATTATTGTTGCTTTTATTTTTAGCCACTCGGTGGGGTGGGCAGGGGTTGCTTTAGGGTGGGGCTCCTGTTTTCTGACCCTCCTCCTGGTAGCCATAGGGCACCCCCACTTCACAGGAGGGAGAAGGAGAGCCTGGGCTGAGAGTCTGCAACAGTTGCAGGTATGTGGATGCCTCTGTGCCTTCTGGATCCCCGGCGTCAGGTTGACTCCATGCTCCTGCTGGTCAGTCCCTTACTTGGTCCCACTCTAGCCCACTTCTGAGCCTTTGGCCCTCACCTTGACAACTCTTGCTACCTTATAGAAAGATCTTTGCTGCCTGTCTGGGATGAGCCCCGTCTCACCTTGAACAGCCACATGCCCCGGAACCACTTGACTTTCCCCTTCTAATTTCCTGTCTCCTCCTACCTGTTCCGGGGTCTCCTTCCTTTGCCTTGCGCACAAGCCAGAGAGGAGCTCGGCAACACTTCCTGGTGGACTTTCTTCCCTCACTGGGTGGCAGGGGAATGGCGCATGGTCCTCAGTCCGAATACCTGACGTCTAAGAGGGGCTGATCGAGCTCCGCAGCCAACCTGGGGTCTGCAGCCTCCCCTGCGTTGGCTCCCGATTCTCTCTATAGCTTGGCCTTGGCCTTCCTGCACCCCAGAAATGGCTCAGGTGCAGGCTCCCAGAGACCGTGCTTGGGAGATATCACACTGGACAAGGTTCACCCTCCAGACTCCACAGTCCCTTGTGCAGCCATTTATGGACCCACTCTTTTATTCCCTTCCCTGAGATTCGCTCCACCAGCCCCCCCAGGACCAACCATATTTCTTCCCCAGCCCCATATGGAGCCGTACTAATGGACCTCTGAACCCTTCGTGGTCCCTGCCCCTGCCTCCTTTTCCCCAAGCCCCTTGCTCAGTTAACCCCAATCCCTTCCCTCCGCAGACCTCTCACGGCTCTCCCCTGCTCCAGGGCGTCCCAGGTCCCTGCTCCGCAGCTTCTTTCCTCGGCAGCCTCGGGTTTCTGCCAGTCCGGGGGCTCTTGCCTTTCCCCTCCTCTCCGCTCAGCCTGACCAAGCCTGGGGTACACGTTCACACCTCAGACCCTGACTCAAGTTACTTCAGTCAAAAGGGAAACATACTGAAACATGTAACTGAAAAACAAAAACTCAGATCTATGAATTTCAGGAAAGGTTGGATACAGGTGCTTGAACACACTCACTCTGCCTTTTACTCTTCTTAAAGATTTATCTCTGTGTGTGTGTGTGTGTGTGTGTGTATGCACACACGAGTTGTATGAAGGCCACAGATGCCTGTGGGAACCATGGGCTTCTTCTGATTGCCCTGGAGCTGGAGTTACAGGAAGCTGTGAGCTGCCCAGTGTAGGTCCCGTGTGTTTCTCAACCACTGAGCCATTTCTCCAGCCTTAAAAAATTAAAAAAAAAAAGCTTTGTTTTTGTTTGAGATAGGTTTTTCTGCATAGTCCAAGCCATCCTCAAACTTGTGAACCTCCTGCCCCAGCCTCTCTAAGGCTGAGATTACAGACATGCCCTACTACGTCCAGCTAGCTTCTTTGTTTGGTTTTTTGTTGTTTTTGTTTTTGTTTTGTCTTGTTGTTGTTGTTGTTTGTTTTTCCAGACAGGGTTTCTCTGTGTAGCTTTGCGCCTTTCCTGGAACTCACTTGGTAGCCCAGGCTAGCCTTGAACTCACAGAGATCCGCCTGGCTCTGCCTCCCGAGTGCTGGGATTAAAGGCGTGCGCCACCACCGCCCGGCTAGCCTCTTTTTTTTTTTTTTTTTTTTTTTTTTTTTGGTTTTTCGAGACAAGGTTTCTCTGTGTAGCTTTTCGCCTTTTCCTGGAACTCACTTGGTAGCCCAGGCTGGCCTCGAACTCACAGAGATCCGCCTGCCTCTGCCTCCCGAGTGCTGGGATTAAAGGCGTGCGCCACCACCGCCCGGCTAGCCTCTTTGTTAATACATTTACTAGAGTGTGAACTTCATGGCCACCCTTGCCTGTGGCCTCACTCCCATACAGGGGTCTTCATGCACACACTGTTTTCTCCAGCCCCTGATCTCTGTCTCCATTCCCACGGGCTCCTTCACCTGGATGTTCCTGAACACATGGAAACCAGCAGGTATACGATCCAGCAGCTTGGTGGGGGGGGGGGATCTGTCCTCAGGCCTGCCACCCTTCCCACAATCCATCACATCCCAGCGTTGTCGCTCCTACAGACTGCGGGTTTTAACACTCTGGACTGGGCACGGGCTCCTTCCCAGCCTTCCCCTACAAAAAGCACTCCTGGCTCCCTATTGTTCTTGGGACCAGTCCAACAGCCCCCCCCCCCGCATCTCACCCCACCCCCACTATGCTGACTACTCCACGTCCTGATCTTAGCCTCTCTGTGGCACAGGCAAGGTGTATCTCTGCAGGGTGTTCTCACCAGCCCCGTGCTTTGGCTCTGCTGTCCCCAATACCTGAGTGGCCCCTTTCTCCAAACTCTTCTAGCTAATTCCCTTATTCTTCAAGGTTTATCTTAGAGATCACCAGCTGGAGTGGTGAAGTAGTCCGTGGGCCCTCCACCTGGCATGGCTCCCTGCCCTCCGCCTGCTGTGGAAGACTTGTCTGGGTGAGATCTTTTTCTCCAGGGGCACATGGCCCTTTCAGGGGCAGCCAGTGCATGACCCCTCGTACAGGTCATCTGACTGTGCACACGGGGCATGGCTAATCAAAAAGACCCCCCAGGACCTCTCCTCCCCAACAGAGCCAACAGGGCAGACTCACACACGCTCATAGAGCCAAGAGTGAGCCATTCTAGAAGGAAGCTGAGTCCTGCGTCCGCATCTCACCCCGCCTCACACAGTAGGAGGGGCCCCAGCAAGCTCAGAAGATGGAGCCTCTCCTCCTGATGACGACGTCCTGTCCTTTCTGTTCCATCCACACCCGGTCCCACCCTGGTCCCTTGGTCACAGTGCCTTTCCTCTCTGGCGTGCCTGCGTAGGGTGGCATCTTGGTCAACCACCCTTTCCCACCCCCCACCCCCCGAGGGCTCCCCTGCTTCGGCCTCAGTCCCTCACACGAGTCTCCACAGTACACACAGTACAGCTGCTTTCCTCCGAGCACCTAAGTTGACTCAATCTGCTGTGTCATTACCCGTGTGTGCCTTGCCCACACAGCCTGTGAGCAGAGGTGGGGAAGGCCGTGGGCAGAAAGCAGCTGGGGTATCTTAGTATCTAGGTGAGTCCTTATCTGTTCACACCGGAGCGCAGCCAAACCGGTGGGTTACTCAGAGGGGGCAGAAGTGTGTGCACATCCACCCACCCACCTACCCACACGCACACACACACACACACACACACACACACACACACACACACACACACACTCGTGTTTCCACATGGATGGTACTTGCACAACCATATCCCACAGCTTGCCATGCACGCACATGCTCGCACACACACTGTCTCCCACAGTGTCCCACCCACGTCCATACCTGCCGATGTGCCTCCAGCTGCAGCTCGCAGCTATTATTAGTCATCACCGTCCTAGGTTGGGCATTAGAGGCCTCTATAATCAAATCTCAACAGACCGTTCCAGCCACTCTCCTTGAGGGATCCCTTGACACAGGGAACATGGGACAGCTTAAGGATGAGGCTGGAGGTGTGGGACCAGGAGCTGGGCAGCTGAAGAACTGACCAGAGACAGGAGGTTCTCCATTTCTGCCCATCAGTCTGTCTGTATGGCTGGGGGAAAATACGTTGGCTGCTTTGGGGGGACCCCAGAGTTTCCCTCTTTAGCATCTTCTCTCTGAACCTGAGAAGGTATAAGTAGCAAAAGGCTTCCCACTGAAACGTCACCACCCCTGTTCTGTCACCCTGAATTAGGTGGTACCTGGATTCTGGCCCATCCTGAGCTGATCATAGGCACCAGAGAAGGGGAACGCAGAGAGAACATGTCCTGGGGAAGGCAGAACTCAGAGGAAAGTGACCCTTTCCCGAGTGACTGCTGCTCACTGGGGCTCCATCTTGTCCTTGACTCTTCCCATTACACTTCCAACTGTCCTGACCCCACCCACCATGGTCCTCTCCTTAGAGGTAAGGACATCCCTGCTCCTCACAGAGGCCTGAAGGTTCTTCTCCAGTGTCCTCTGGTTGTCGCTGCAGGTCAGGGGTGCATCTGAAGCCACCTTTTTGGAGAGGGGAACTCACTGTCCTTGGTTACCACTAACGGATTCATCTTGCGGTTGTAATACTCTGTGGTCTTGCCTCCAGTGGACCAGCCTGTGCCAGACAGCTGCCAAGGTCCTGCCTGCTCTGTGGCAGTGACACACCCAAGATTAGGAAAGTAAGACTTTGGGAGTTGTGAATGACTTGTTGGAAATAGCGGAGGCAGGAATTGACCTTGAGGCAGGTCACCAACTGGGCTGGTGGTGCATCATGGGGCATGATTGACACCCCACTCCACACAGATTAAGGAAAAAAAAGTGCATGGTGGCTCCTGGCACTGTCACACATAGAGTCCTTTGGGTGTGGGATGCATGACATTCAAAGCATGCTGTTGCCAGGGCTCAGGAAAGAACGAGATCCCCAAATATGGCACCTTGGAGGTCATTCTGACCTTCTAGGGCATACTTTCCTCTGCTCCCATCTCTCTCCTCCAGAAAGGGTCATAAGCTAATTTCCTGTTTTCCCAATGCTAGTCATAAAGCTTGGGAGCCTATTCTGATCAATTCCCCTTTCCCTTAAAGACAGGTGCCGTGCCCCTTAATTGGAAGGGGTGAGAGGAAAGTATGCCTCGCACAGACATAGGAAGGCAGCACCAAGTCTCTCCAGTTTATTATCCTGAGGCCACACCCCTTCCTCTCTATTAGTATTTCTCCACAGCTACGCACAAAAAAAAAATATACAAACAAATAAAAAATCAGCATAGAAATTCTGTCTTTTCTAGTCTTTGAGCCCTCCCCAAGACTCCCATGGCATATAATTCTGGTTAAAGCAAGTCCTGCTTGCTCTTGTTAATCCATCTTTTGTTAGAGGGACATAGGCTACAACCCTTGCAATAGGCAAAGAAATCCTAGGACGTTTTCTCTCCATGCTATTCTTTCTGGAACTTCGTGACAAGGCTCCTGCCAGATTTCCTGAAGATTACGTGCTGCTGTGGGGTGGGATTCAAGTCCTTCTAGGGCAGGCAGCTCAGACTTGCAATGGGTAAGTGTGTCCCCCCCCACCTCTCTTATCTCCATAAAAAAACAGCCCCAGGTCCTCTCTTTGTCGGGTGTCATTAGCTGCTCTTCCCTCACTTGGCCAGATTAGATTGGGGTTTGTTAAGGAAGTGGCCCAGGGGTCTTTGTCAGCTGGTGCTGTAAGACTGACCTTGGATGAGTGTGGTGGCTGCTGGCCACCGTCCCTCAACTCTCCTCGCTCCCTAAGAGGTGGGGGTGGGGGGAATGAAGGACCGAGGAAAACTGGGGGAGGGAAGGGGGGTGAGGAGAGAGAGAGGAGGAGGGTAACAGGGAAGGAAGACAGGAAGGAGGGGGAGACTCACAGGCGGGAGGGGAGCAGAGGGGAAGGAGGAGGGAGGGGAAGGGAGGAGGGGAAGGGAGGAGGGAGGACACAACGGCCTGACCTGCAGGGGCTGGCGGGAGGGGGAGCCTGGGCCGCAGGGGAGTCAACCGTGGCTGCAGGAGACAGATAAGGTTGGGGAGAAAGGCTCCTCGGCACACAGGAGCTGACGGGAGCGTGGGGATTAGGGGCGCAGAGGGCTTGTCTTGTGAGCGGAAACCCAGGAAGAGGAAGGCTGGAGGGGAGAGGAGAAAGCCCCTGTTTAAGGGAACCCTTCTGCCCTTGGGATGAATAAGAAAGCCCCCTCCCCACCCCACCGGGCCATCCTTGCAGCCCAGCAGACTAGAAGCAGGGACTCTCTAAGCAGGCCCGGGTGGCTGGACCCAGGCAGAGGAGCAGGGCAATGTGGCAGATCCCCCGAGTGCAGGGATGTCTCCCAACCAAAGACAAGCCATAGCTGTGGCCATCCTGACCCCTGGCAGGCAGGACAACCCATGCTAGTCACTGGAGCCGCCCCCACCCCAGTGGGGCTCAGCTCTCTTGTATATTTGTGTCCTGTATAGCTGTGCCGAGGCCCCTCATCATACTTCTCTGGTTCCTCCTCAGCCTGGTGCCTGTGGCTCTTGCCTGCAGCAGGTGAAGATGGGCCCCAACCAGCAGGGCTGGGTGCTGGGTGAGGGAGAACCCAGTGTTGCCTCATGGCATTCTTAGGATTAGATTTTGAAGACTCATACTTCCTCACGCTCCAAGACAGGAAGTCCTTGGACCCTGAGCTTTGGATGGGACAAGCCTAGCCTGTGGCTCCCAGAGCCTGCCTTTTTCAGGGGACGGTGTCCAGGAAACCATCTTGACCAGTGTTAACATAATTCTGTGTGGATGTGGTAGCACTCTGGCCTTGTTCATTAAGCCTGCCCAATACCATCATGGTGGGCATTATTCTAAGATATTAGAAGCTGGGGATCCTGAGACTTAGAGGGTGGAGTCTCTCCTCTAGGTCCCTCAGAACTGAGCAAGGTGTCCAACTGCTGCAGTGTATTCCTTGAGGGAGTCCAGCCAATGAGTCGAGAGTCAGGAAGGATTGCCCGCATCCGCTCCAAAGTGTGGAGATGGGACCTGTTGGCTGAGAGTCTGGCTCCTGACAGCAGCTGATGGAGATAAATGGCCCTTGTCCCAGGCCGGGGTCAGGGCTGGGTAAGGCAGTATCAGGCCTGATGGATGAGTCAGGGCTGGGCCAGGAAGAAAAGGAGGCCTCTGTAGTAGATCTGCTCGGACAGGAGGGACCACTGCCCACAGCTTTAGGGTGAGATCTAAGCGATTACAAAAGCCTGGTCACTCACCCACCCATCCATTCTCATGTCTGCCCCTACCGTCCTTCCTGCCTGCTATGTACTTTCTCCATTGGAAAGGCCAGGCCACCCATGTCCCCTTGCCCTGTCACCTTCCCGCCCCTCCCACCACACTGGCCTTCTGGCTGTTTCTCTAAGAAGCTTCTGAACCTTGGGCTTTGCTATCTCTAAGATAGAACCGTCCTCTGCAATGTCCCCTCAGGGTTAGCTTTTGACATCCAGGTCTCAGCTTGTGCTGGAGGGGCCTTCATTCTCCTCATCCACACAGGTCTTGTTTGTTTCCTTTCAGAACCTGAAAATACCCCCCCCTTTTTTTTTCAGTTCATCAGTTTATTAATTGTCTCCACCAGGAACTTGGGAGGCCCCAAGAGAAGCCCCTCATCAAGCCCTCCCTAAAATGTAAGGTCCTAGCTACCTTCCCCATTACATCCCCAGGGCATTCAAGTCTGGACAAGGCAGGCTCAACTCGTGGACCAGGAGTTAGAGGGTTGTTGTCCATCTCTGAGGGACTCTACAGAGGCTTATGGCTTTGGGGTCCAGGCTGTAGGAAGGGTTGTCTATATGATCAGGACTATAAGAGTACTGTACAGCCAGAAAGTAGGTTCTTGGAACCCTGCCTGGGCTAGACCCTGTGACCAGAGTCCAGAAGGGATGTTGACATAAAGTCAGGGCATCTCCGCCCCCAACATGATGGTGACAAATGAGAGGAGCCTGGATCTTTAATAAGTGACGGGAAGGCTGGTGCCGCCTGACTGATGCAGGGCTTTGTGAGGCGGCCAACGTGAGGTGTGTGGGAAAGGGGGACATGACAAGATGCTGTGAGGATCCATAAACCCTTCAAAACAGTGGCCTTGATGGAGGGATAGTCCTGAAGGCATATGATGGTGTAAGTCTAGGGCCCAGCTCGGTCTCAGCCGTGGAGGGACCACAGCAGAGACCCCAGCATCACCCTGGTGATGATCCTCGTAGGGACCGGCAGGATGCAGTGGAGAAACTTCGCCCACTACTCCTGACTCCTATTCCCATCTACCCCACCATCTTTGCTCTCCTTCCACCCCAACCCCCTTCAGCTTCAGGAAAGGTCCTTTATAGTTCACCGAGGGTATCAGCAGGCCTGGTAGATGCGGGTGTCTCATGCAGCCAAGGCCACGGAGACCCACCCCAGCCCCCCACTGCAATTCCTCCAGCCCAACTTCTTTTTGGACTCTTTGCTTTGGAGTGTAGACCTCATCTTTCTTCAACTCTTTCTGGTCCAGAGCCACCAGAGAAACCTCAGATCTCTTTGGAGGTCAAGTCCACAGGGATCAAGCAAGGCAGCCTACGGATTTCACTGCTGCCATCTGGTGGCCGAAGGAGACAATACATGTTAAAAAGCGTGCAGCTCCAATTCCAGGAAATGAGGTGGTTGAGAGAAATAGCAGAGGATGGAGGCAAAGACACTGGGCGGAGGTGGGGGTGGGGTGCCTCTTCCAGGTCTTCATGTTTCTTGGTCTAGGTGTCACCGAATCTTGCAGAAAGCTAAAAAAGTGACAACTATGACCAGAGACAGCCTGTCCTGCCTACCTCTATGGAGCTCCAGTGTCACCAAGGGCCATATTCAACGGGTCTTGTTGATAGAGAGGAATGAGAAGAATGGGAACAAGAAGAGAAGAGGCAGAAAGAGGCTCTGGGAAGTGGGCGCAGCCCAGCCAGGCCCTTTCTCCATTATCTCATCTTTCTCACAACTTGGCCTCTCTCCGAAAGACCTGGTATGAGTCCCACAGGCTCTGTTCAGCACTTGACTGTCACCCACTTGAATCACGACTGTATTGTGTGCATAATTGTATTTTCTTGTGGCTGTGACCAGGTACCTGACAAGGGTAACTTCAGAAGAATTCTCTGATACAGTCCATCATGATGGGAAGGCGTGGTGGCAGGGCCATGAGGTGGCTGGTCACATTATATTTGCAGCCAGGAGGCAGATGGATGTTGGTACCCTGCTTGCTTTCTCCTCTGCATTCAGTTCAGGACTCATCCAGCCCATGGCATGATGTCACCTGCGTTCAGGTGGGCCTTCCTATCTCGGCTGATTATCCTCACAGGCACTTCAGAGACTTGCCTCTCAGGGGATTCTAAATCTCAACAAGCTGTCAATCAAGATTAACTACCATGAACTGGGGAGACGGGCTCAGTCTGTAAAGCACCTGGCACACAAGCAGGAGGACCCGAGTTCAGATCCCCAGCACCCACATTAAAAGCCGGGCATAGTGAGGTATCTGTAACCCCAGGCAGGGAATGTGGAGATAGAGGAATCCCTGGGACTCATTGGCCAGCCAGCCAAATTGAATCAATAGACTCAATGTTTAATGAGAGATCCTATTAGAAAAAAAGGTAGGAGCCGGGCGTGGTGGCGCACGCCTTTAATCCCAGCACTTGGGAGGCAGAGGCAGGCGGATCTTTGTGAGTTCGAGGCCAGCCTGGGCTACCAAGTGAGCTCCAGGAAAGGCGCAAAGCTACACAGAGAAACCCTGTCTCGAAAAAACCAAAAAAAAAAAAAAAAAAAAAAAAAAAAAAAAAAAAAGAAAAAAAGGTAGAGAGCTTGCCTTAGTCTGTGTTCTATTGCTGTGAAGATATATCATAACTACAGCAACTCTTATAAAAGAAAAACATTTAATTGGGCTGGCTTACAGTTTCAGAGGTTTAGTCCATTATCATCATGGTGGGGAGCATGGCAGCTGGTGTGCAGGCAGACCTGGTAGCTGAGAGTTCTACATTTGGATCCAAAGGCAGCAGGAAGAGAGAGAGCCTCTGGGCCTGACTTGAGCATTTGAAAACCTCAAAGCCCACCCCCAGTGGCACACTGCCTCCAACAAGGCCACACCTCCTAATCCCTCTCAAGTAATGCCACTCCCTAATGACCAAGCATTCAAGTATATGTGTCTATGGGGGCCATTCCTATTCAAACCATCACAGAGTTCTTTCTGTCTCCAGACTTACCCTTAGTCTTGCTGCAGCCTCTCCTAGATCCTCTCCTCCCACCCTGCCTCCATTCCCTAGGGACTCCATCTTTTGGTGCAGATCCAGGATCCCCCATGATCTTTCTCAAGGATGCTTTCAGCCCTCCCTTTTAGCCCATTTCCATTCCTTTGTGTCAGCTGACTGGCAGAAAAACTCCATCAGGGACCCCAGTGGCCATACTGAGCTGAGATGCAGATCAATGCCTCACTCACTCAGCCCTCATCAGAGAAGCTTCTTCTGGCAGTGGATGCGAATTAACACAGAGACCCACAACTGGACGGTGTGCAGAGAGTGAGAGACTTTGGAGCCCTCAGTCCTAAGTGGGATGTTTTCATCAAAGCCCTTCCCCTCAAGGCTCAGGGATCTATGCAGAAGAGAAAGAGGAAAGATCGGGAGAGCCAGAGGTAATGGATGACTCCGAGGAAATGTCATCTTCAAGACACAACAGGACTGATGCTCTATGAACTCACAGAGGCTGTGGCAGCACACACCAGACTCGCTCAGGTTCAAGCTAGGTGTGCTCAGCACTGAGAGAGAGAGGTGGACACCGGGTCCCATCCCTAATCAAGAAGCTATCTGCAACTGATATCCACTGGCAGAGATAAAATCACTTTTCTCCAATGAGTGTCCCTGGGTATATCAACCACACTTGAGGGTAGGCCCGGTGCCCAGAAGGAGCTGACCAACACAAAACGAATTCAATGGTATTTTTGTGGACTTTTTGTTTTGTTTTGCTTCATTTTGAAATTTTTTTCTTTTGGTCTTTTGCTTCTTTTTCTTTTATTTTCATTTTGGTGGGGGTTTTTTTTGCATTTCATGCTCTTTTTGATTTTGTTTGTTTTAGAAAGAGAACTTGAAGTTGGGTGGGTAGGGAGGTGGGGAGGATCTGGAAGAAGCTGGAGGAGAGGATAACATGATCAAAATGTATTGTGTGAAAAAAATTAATAAAAATATATTTTAAGGGCTGGAGAGATGGCTCAGCAGTTAAGAGCACTGACTGTTCTTCCAGAGGACCCAGGTTCAACTCCCAGCACCCACATGGCAGGTAATAACTGTCTGTTACTCCAGTCCCAGGAGATCTGATACCTTCACATCAATGCACATAAAATAAAGTTGAATAAATTATTTTAAAAAATGTATATTTTATGGTGCATGAGCAGGCTTTTTGGAGCCCACTACCTATCATGGGACACTTCACACATCCTTGAGGCAGGGGGAGGGGCTTGGACCTGCCTCTACTGAATGTACCAGGTTCTGCTGACTCCCCATGGGAGGCCTCACTTTCTTTTCTTTTTTTTTTTTTTTTTTTTTTGGTTTTTGGTTTTTGGTTTTTTTCAAGACAGGGTTTCTCTGTGTAGCTTCGAGGCCTGTCCTGGAACTCACTCTGTAGACCAGGCTGGCTTCGAACTCACAGAGATCCGCCTGGCTCTGCCTCCTGAGTGCTGGGATTAAAGGTGTGTACCACTACCGCCCAGCAGCCTCACCTTCTTGTAAGAGGAAATGGGGGGTGGATTGTGGGGGAGGCTGGAGGAGTGGGAGGAGGGAAGAGGGGAATCTGTGATTGGTATGTAAAAATGAATAAAAAATTTCTTAATAATAATAAATATATTTTTTTAAGTAGAAAATGGTGAAGCAGTGGTGGCATGCACCTTTAATTCCAGCACTTGGGAGGCAGAGGCAGGAGAATCTCTGTGAGTTTGAAGCCAGCTTGTTATACAGAGCGAGCTCCAGGATAGCCAGGGCAGTTACACAGGTCTCAAACAACAAAGTAGAAAACTATACCAGAGACCAAACTCCGGTCTCCACAAGCACACACACGTGGGCACTTACATTC
This sequence comes from Peromyscus maniculatus bairdii, assembly GCF_049852395.1. Taxonomy (NCBI): domain Eukaryota; kingdom Metazoa; phylum Chordata; class Mammalia; order Rodentia; family Cricetidae; genus Peromyscus; species Peromyscus maniculatus. The sequence goes on along the minus strand of NC_134858.1, from coordinate 105,388,108 downwards.
ATATTCCTACAGGAGCACACACCTAAATGAACATGTATCTCACACACACACACACACACACACACACACACACACACACACCAATCACAATAACACACTGCTGCCCCCACCCCATGTTTCTCCAAGAAAATTCTGGACCCTTACTTTTGCTATCTCCAGCCCATTCTGGAACCTTCCTATGCAAGATCACCTCATGGTCAGCCTGGACTACATAGTGAGTTTGAGGGTAGCCTAGGCTACATTCATGAGATGGTGTCTCAAAAACAAACAGAAAAAAAAAAAAAGAAAAAAGAGCGAGGTGGTGGTGGCTCATGCCTTTAATCTCAGCTCTGGGAGGTAGGGGAAGTAGGATCTCTGTGAGTTCGAGGCCAGCCTGGGCTACAGAGTGAGTTCCAGGAAAGGTGTCAAAGATACACAGAGAAATCCTGTCTCGAAAAACAAAAACAACAACAACCCCCGAAAAAAAGAAGACTAAGGAAGGAAGGAAGGAAGGAAGGAAGGAAGGAAGGAAGGAAGGAAGGAAGGAAGAGAAATATGGATGAAGGAGACGAACAAATAGTTTACATCAAAGGAAATCCAATGACATATCCTTGAAGACACAACTGCATTCCTCTAAGAGAGGCAGTTAAACAGGCAAAGCTTGGAAGCAGTTGCCTACCACGGTGGGGGAAGCAGAAATTAAAGCTATTTGTTGGGAGGAAATTGTTCAACTTCCCTGAAAGCAATTTCACAATGTCTGTCAAAATTTAAAATGCACAACCCCCTTGACCCACCACGACTCACTTCTAGGAAATATCCTCCAGATGAACTCACACACGTGTGAAATTACGCCCGAGGATGCTCACTATGCAGTGTTTGGAAGAGTAATTGGAAACAGCCAGCCTGGGGAGCCCGGCTGGGTAAATAGGGAGTGGCCTCATCATGTGTATCCTGCAGCTACTAAAACGGACAAAGGCTGCTGGGCCACATGCAGTGGCAGAAACACAAGGTGTTCGAAACCTGCAGGATGCTAACCTGTTTGTTCTGTGTTCTTTTCTTTGGTTGAAGACCATGGGGCCTGAGGAGGTGGCTCGGTGGGTTAGTGTGCCAGCTGTGCAGGAATGGGGGCCTGAGTTCTGATCTTCAGCTCTCACATAAACAGCTGGGTTGTTTCTCCACGCACATCTGTGACCTCCTCTGGGAAGGCTGGTGCAGCTTGCTGGCCACCAACCCAGCTGGAAAATGTTGAACTCCAGGTTCAGTGAGAGACCTGTCTCAGGGGAATAAGGAAGTACTGTTCTTCCTGGGAATGCATCTGCACACACACATGTGCGTGCAAGACACACAACTGCACACACACATACACATGCATACAAGACAGGTTCACACATAAACAAATAATAAAAGACAACAGCACAAAGCTTACAGTGTCCTCCAGACGTCTCCATTTCCATCCCTAATGTCCTGTTCCAAAAATATTAACTGCATCTGGCTCTACAGCCTGGTGACCAGTACCCAGGAATTAAGCAGGGCCTGTATTTATTACCCTGGGCTCCTCCACTTGAGTTTTCTAAGACAGATATCTGGTTACCTTCATCTCTTTCTGTGTCTCTCTCATCCGTCTGTCTGTCTCTCTTTCCTCTCTGTGTGGGTTTATGTTCAAAACATCCTGGTTCTCTAGTGCCCTTTGGATGGAGATCAGAACTCTGTAAGGCATCCGAGGGTCTATTCCAGCCATCTGTTCATCCTCTAGACTCTGTATCAGCGATTCCCAACCTCCCTAATGCTGCGCCCCTTTAATACAGTTCTTCATGTTGTGGTGACCACCCCCCAAATCGTAAAATTATTTTGTTGCTACTTCATAACTGTAGTTTTGCTACTGTTATGAATAGTAATGTAAACATCTGATTTGCAGGATGTTTGATGTAAGACCCCCAAAGGGGTCACCACCCACAGGTTGAGAAACACTGGTCTAGAGTCTCTAACCTCTCCCAGGCCCCTGGGCTCTACATAGTTCTCTCTTCCTGAAACCCTCTGCCCACTCCAGGGTGCAGCTTCAAAGGACCTCTGCATCCTCCTCTGTCTTCTGTCCTCCTTTCCTACAATGTCAGTCACTAGTCTAATGTCTGCTTCCAACCTGGGTTCTGCCAGGTAACCCAAAGCGGGAAGCATGCACCCTACTCTGTCATTGATCTTTTGTGCACCCCAATAAACTTATCTGGGCCTCAGAGAACAGAACAGCCATTCTATTAAACATAGAGGTTAGGCAGTGGTAGCATACACCTTTAATCCTAGCATTCCAGAGGCACAGATCCATCTAGATCGCTGTGAGTTCAAGGCCACACTGGAAACAGCCAGGCATGGTGACACACGCCTTTAATCCCAGCACTTGAGATCTCATGTCTTGCTTGGGAAAAACACATGCCTTTAATCCCAGGAAGTGATGGCAGGAAGCAGAAAGGTATATAAGGCGTGAGGACCAGGAACTAGAGGCTTTTAAGCTTTTAAGCTTTTTGGCTTTTAGGCTTTTAGCAGCAGTTCAGCTGAGATCCATTCAGATGAGGACTCAGAGGCTTCTAGTTTGAGGAAACAGGATTGGCTGAGAAGTTGGCGAGGTGAGGTTAGCTGTGGCTTGTTCTGTCTCTCTGATCTTTCAGGATTTACCCCAATAGCTGGCACTGAGTTTTTGTTTTTATTAATAAGACCATTTAAGATTCGTGTTACAGTACTCCAGTGCCCATGCAGTGCAAAGTTGGCTAAACGCACAGAAGTTGTGGGGCTCCTCATCCCTGAGGCCCGCCAGATGTTCCCTGCTGCAGAGGCCAGCTCTGGCCCTTCCAGACTTGGGAAGAAAGTGACCCTGCTTGACTCACCTTGGGAGGCCAGCCCAAAAAAAGCCAGGGGACCCAGGGACTGGCACCTGGACCACCAGAGATCAAGGCTCTGGTGTCTGGCAGGAACATCCAGTGGCTGAGGCAAGGTGGGAAAGCAAGTGTGTATAATCATTAAGATGCCATGTTTTTCAAAATGACTCTACTGCCATGGTGAAACAATGTACTAAATATGAGAAATAAATCTTGTTACCATGTAATGAGCTGCCTTATTAATGTGTTAAACTTGTAAGAAATACTTAAGTGTTTAATTGGCACCTAATGAGGGTGCCAATTAAGGATCATTATGCATTTCTTTAAAAATCATAATTGGCAGGGGGGCATTTCAATCAATGTCACAGGGCTGGCTCCATAGGGACCCCATCTTGGCAGTACATCTGGTGGCTGTAAGTGCAGGCCACCATCTGGTGGCCAGCCCCATAGGAGCTCACAGCAAGGTCAGGGCCACCTAGGTTGGATCTAGCTCCCAAACCTTACCACAAAGCAAGACTCACTTTCCCCGTTACCTCCAAGTCCTGGGATTGATCAAAGCCGACCTGAAATGGCACCTCTACCATCCCTCAGATAGGAGGCCTCAGAGAGCTGGCGGCCCATTGAGGACCAGGCTCACAGTTCTCCTTCGGTGATCGGTGATCGGTGATCTGCTCTTCTGGGATCCCGAAAGAAGTTCCCAGAAGGCTGTGTGGAGGTTGGGCAGGTGAGACGACTGTTTCAGGAGCAATAAGTCCTCATACCTGGCTACAGGCTGAGAAAGTGCTGAACTAGAGCTTGGAGCTCCCTCAAGGCCTCTGGAGGTGGGACTGGGATCTCTCCCTGCTAAGTTGCATTCTGAATGTTTTTTTTTTTTTTTTACTGGAGCTGCTGCATGTTTGGGGCTGCACAGGAGCATTCAGAATAGGCCTGGCCCCTCCCCCTTCCCAGGAAAGTAGAGCTAAGTAGATCTATATTCCAGGCCAGGCTAGCTAAAAAGAGCATCTTGAGAAGCCGGAGCATGATTAATTACTAAATTAATTGCCAAATTAATCACCCAGGTAATTGCCAGAGAACTGGGTGGAGGGCAGGGAAGAAGGCCACTGCCCACCAGGGGAAGGCCTGGCCAGGAGTAGAATGAGAAGTGGCCACAGCCCAGGCAGAGGGTGAGGGGGCAGAAGCAGAGACCGGATGCTCTAGGATCAGATGGCTTGGGAACAATGAGAGGCAACACATGGAGGACCTTGGCAGCCAGACGGGGTTCTTCCTGAACTGACTTGAAGTCTCTCAGGTGGAGACTGTGGAAAGGCCAAGCGGGGTGTGGAGGGAGCATGGTGGGGGAAACTGGAGGGCTCAGGGAAGGGTGACCAGCTGGTACATACACACGTGCTTATAAGACTCGAGGGAAGAGAGGGACTGGCCTTTGGGGCTGGATGAAGCCTGGTGTCTGACTTGGTCACTAGGGACGGAGTGGGTGTCCTAAGCCAGCAGCTGGGGCAAAGTGCCCTTCTGTGAATGTCATACTCAGATCCATCAGGGAAGCAGCCCCTGCCATCCACAAATCTTAGGAACCCCATCCTTGCCCAGGGAAAAAATACACCCCCATGGTCTTAGGCTCCAAGGCTGCTCCTTGAAGCCTTACCAGAGGGTTTTCCCTGGCTCCAGAGCTCAGGCCCTGTCCCAGAGTTCCCAGGCTAGACCGTTTCCAGGCTGGATCCAAGAAGTACAAGGTTAGTTGAGTCTGAAGCAGGGGACTTCCTCGCCTGGCCTTGAGGAACTTGGGGGTGGTGGTCCATGTTTTCTGTTAGTCAGGGGCCACTTTCCTTTTTCTAGTGCTGGGGGATCAAAGTCAGGGCTTTGTACGTGGCAAGCAAGCACTGTACCACTGAAGTATCGCTTCAGTCCCCTTCTCTCCTTTTGAGGTAGGGTCTCACTCTGTAGCTCAGGCTAGGCTTCCCTAGTCTCTTTAGGACTTGAGCCACTTGGGAGAGTCAGAGTGGAAGCTGAGCCTGGAGTGTGGCCTTGAACTAGGGAAATCTGCAGACCAGTGGACTGCAGGACTTTCCAAAGACAGCCTGAATGTGGCTCAGAGGCCTCACCCCTGCAAAAGCCTAAAAAGGCCCCAGCATCCCCTGGGCCATCCTTTGGACACCTAGAATGTTATCTATTTACTAAATATTTATCTAGTGTTCCTACATGCCAGGTGCCATTCAAACTCTCTACAAGTATGAGGTCTTTTAATCCCATCAAACATGGAGGACCTACCCCATTGTGCAGATGGAGAAATTGAGGTAAGAGTTCAGACATGTGGTTGGGATTTCAGGGTAGTAAGCTGGGATTCAGACCAGATTGTTAATACAGCAAAAACCTAGTTGTCACAGGTCCTTAGTCAGAGGCCCCTGGGACACCTGGCTTTGGCATCCAGGGAGAATAGCTGAGCTGATTCTTAAGACTTGAGAGGATCTCAGCCCCTCTTAGCTTCTCTGGTGACAGGCTGCCTACTGCCTGCTGCTTGTGGCATCACCTTGACTGAGCTGTTTGCTTGTTACAGTCTGCCTCACAGGAGGTGATGTGCAGGGAGGAAGTGACTGTTTCTGTCCCCCTTGGGCATATGGCTCAGCAGGGATCCAGGTGTGGTCTCAGAGCAGTGTCCAACAGATCCATATCTACCAGCGCTGGTCCCAGACAGGGGGATTCAGGAAGGGAGGCAGAGTGGGGGTCATGTGGTGTAGGCCCAGCACAGTGAGGTGCTCCATGTGGGCAGTGAGGTGCTCCATGTTGGCAGTGAGGTGCTCCATGTGGGCAGTGAGGTGCTCCATGTTGGCAGTGAGGTGCTCCATGTGGGCAGTGAGGTGCTCCATGTGGGCAGGGGTCACTGGTGAGATTACTAGTGTTTTGTTTGTTAGTTGTTTTTTTTCTTTTTCTTTTTCAAGGCAGGGTTTCTTTGTGTAGCCCTGGCTGAACTCTCTCTGTGGCCCAGGCTGGCCTCAAACTCAGAGATTCCCCCTGCCTCTGCCTCCTGAGTGCTGGGATCAAGGGCACACACGACTCCTGCTGGGCTGAGATCTCCATTGTTAATGTCCTGCTTCTGAAGAAGTTCCTCATCCCTTATAACTTGCTGTCTGTTCTGGTGTTAAAAAATAATAATAATAATAATAATAATAATAATAATAATAATAATAATAATAACTGAAACCTAATTCAAGCCAGCGCAAGGTCAGCAAATACCTGTGACTTTCATGTCACAAGAGCCAAAAGAAAGGGAAGAATGGGACCCTCTGAGCTCAGCCTTAGGCAGGACCCACCCCAAGGATGTAGATACAGACTATAGCTATTTAGAGTTTGCCCGGGATTACAGAAGAACTGCGTCTAGATTCCTCCATGACTTAGGACAGGTCATTCGGTTTCACTGAAAGTTGGCTCCAGATAGGATAGCAGAGTAACTCTACAGTTCAGGAGAAAGTGAGGGACACAGGTATTTATTTATTTATTTATTTATTTATTTATTTATTTATTTATTTATTTATTTTGGTTTTTCAAGACAGGGTTTCTCTGTGTAGCTTTGTGCCTTTCCTGGAACTCACTCTGTAGCCCAGACTGGCCTCGAACTCGCAGAAATCCACCTGCCTGTGCCTCCCAAGTGCTGGGATTAAAGGCGTGTGCCACCACCACCCGACACAGATATTTATTACTAAGCTGAGTGGGGCACCAAAGATGCCAGACCCCTCAGCCAAAGACTTTCTAGAGCTCAGTCTTTGCGCTAGAAAGAGCCATCCTCCATAATAAAAGCACAGTAGCTGCATACATTTAGTGAAGGTTCTTGGTTTACTTGAAATAGCCTAACTCATTTAGTTCCTATGAGGCAAGGACCACTTACCCAATAGTCCACTCAAGAAGTAGCTCTAGGCACCTACTGGGCACCAGGGTCCACTCTGGAGGCTCAGGCTTCCAAAGCAACCAATCATCCTGACCCAACTCCACTCCAGACCTGCTCCTGGCAGACAACGCAGGCATCTTATTTTCTTTTTAATTTATGAAATGTGTTTTATTCCTTTTACATACCAACCATAGATCCTCCTCTCATCCTTCCTCCCGCGCCCCCCCCCCCCCGCATCTTCCCCTACCCCCATCCCCTCCTCCAAAAGGGTGAGGTCTCCCATGGGGAATCAGCAAAGCCTGGTACATTCAGTTGAGGCAGGACCAAGCGCCCCCACCCCCAATGCAGGCATCTTTAGTGTGCCCAGTGCCAGAACCTCTGGAATCCTAAAATAGTTGGAATGAGTGAGTAAGGGAGGGAGGGAGGGAGGGAGGGAGGGAGGGGAGATCTCCAGGCTAAATTTCAGTCAAGGAACTCCCCACCCAGTTTCAGCCCCATTCCCACTCATCACCCACCACGCCACCCTTAGACCCAATATTCTGGCCCTGTACTGCCACCTGGTGGTCACAGTGGGAATGCTCCAAATAGTGTCACTGCCTCCTTTGGCCAAGGGAACCTGATTCCAACTCACACGTTGTCCAGACTTGGAAAAGTTACCGCTTAGAGGGTAGGAGCTAGGGACACAGGTGTGGTCTCAGGGCAGTGTCCAATAGATTCAGCTCTACCAGCACTAGTCCCAAAGGCAATTTAGAAAGAAACAGAATGAGCATGTCATGTGGTGTGGATCCCACATAGTGGAGTTTTTGCAGGGGTTGTGGTGAGATCACCATTGTTAGTGGCCTGCCTCTGAAGAAGCTTGTCCCAGTTGGAAACATACCTCTACGGCTTTATATCAAACCTAATTCAACCCAGAGCAAGGCCCAGCACAACAAAACCCTTGCCCCGTTCAGGAGTGATGGGTCCTCCTCTGTCCTCCCCGTGACCTCACCTGTCCCTTCCCTCACTTCCTGGTGAGGGATGCTGTCATTGCTCACAGCCTTGCTGCCTTGGTTCTCACAACTGATGGGATCCTTCCAAAGCCAGCCCCATCTGCACCCATCAGCACCAGAGCCCAGCAGGGGACCTCATGTGGACAAATCCAAAGTGGTGGAGGGAACAAACAGATCACCAGCCGAGGCGCAGCTCCAGCTCCGGAGAATATTCTCTCCTTCTCTGGAAATTTTGGCAGTGAGCTCTGGGGTTAACCTGTCTGGGGCCAAGTTCTGTATGCTAGGCTCCCCTATTGTCCTGTGCCTTTGTCTCTCCATCTGTAATCTGGACACACAAAGGATGTTCACTAGGTTGCTGGGAGACTGGAGAGCTCTGGTTCTGTCTGTGTACCCAGGAGGTTCACACACTCTCACTCGGCAGGACTTCAGAGTGTCATTTTATTGACTTATTATTGAGCTGCTGGTAAATCTCTTAAATCTCTCATAATCTTGTGTTCTTGGCTTCCTTCAGTGAATGAGCCTTTCAGTGAATGCCAGGCAGGGAGGGTCTGGCCCATTTTGTGGCTCTCTAGGCCCTGCAGTCTCATAATGGCAGGAGAGAAGGGTGGGCCCTGCTGGACCCTGACCAACAGAAGCCTGGGTAGTGGCCTGGCTGCCAGGGTGAGGTGAGCGAGGCAGCTGGGACGTGGAGACGAGGACGGGTGTTCTAGTCGGTGAGAGCGCAGTGCCAGCATATGAGAGTGCATGACTGGGGCTTATGGAGAGAGATGAGGAGGGGGAGGGGGAGGGAGGGGAGGGGAGGAGAGGAGAGGGAAGAGGAGAGGGTTCAATGAGTGGGGCCAGAGGACAGCTCTTAAGCCATCCAATGTACTTGGCTGAGGCTGCCAGTGCCTGGAGCTGCCAGCAGGTGGCATCGTAGTTGCTATGAAAGAGGCTGTAAGGCCAATTGGGATCCCAGTGCCTGCAGGCGACCTGTTAGGCTCGGGAACCCCCACTTCTAGAGCTTAACTGGAGCTCCTGTCTGGAATGGTGTAGGAGGCCCCAGTCCAGCTGGAAGCCTGATGTTCCCAGGCTGTGGGCCTCGATCTCCTCTGCCATGCAGGTGACCCTCTGCCTCCTGGAGGGGCTAATCACGCAGAATCGCCACGATCAAGGGTGACTGCGATCCCCACACTTTTCCCTGGGCCTGGATTAAGAGCCCTGAGGCCAGAGTTACCAGCTGAAGCCCCTGCAATGCCTACTCCATGCCCTTGAGTTGAGGGGGCACGGTGGGAATTTGTGGGTTCCCCCACTGTAGTGAACATAGGTGGGGGCCTCCTCTGAGCCAACTTTTCCAGATGTGAGTTCCGCCTCTCTATTCAGACCTGCTGCTCAGTACCTTTTCATTTCACCCGGACCAAGGCGAGCGGGCTATCTCTTTGATGGGGTCTCCAAAAGCAAGTAAGTCAGTCTGCAGGAAATGTCCTGGGGGCTGAGAAATCAGCAGCCTTCCTGGGTATCATCAGCTCTACTAAGAGGCAGGCATGTTCCCAGGCTTCCCCCCTGCCATCCTGCTTCCCAGCCATGTGATCCTGGACCAGTCCCCTGGCTCTCTGAACACACCGGTACTTTTTCTAACAAGGGCGTTGGAGTGGGGGATGGGCGGAAGTACCTGGCTTGCCACAGATACTATGTAGCAGGCGGGAGGTTGGGTGCCGGCCACGAGAAGTTACTTTCAGGTTCTATGTATGGCGCTTTCTTCCTCCTCCCCTTTCCCCTTCCCAATTTTTTTTTTTTTTAAGATTTACTTATTTACTATGTATACAGTGTTCTGCCTGTATGTATGCCTTCACTCCAGATGAGGGCACCAAATCTCATTATAGATGGCTATGAGCCACCATGGGATCACTGGGAATTGAACTCAGGAACTCTGGAAGAACATCCAGGGCTCTTAACCGCTGAGCCATCTCTCCAGCATACACCCCACCCCGTCACCCCCCCCCCCCCCCCCGTCACCTCATTTTTGTCCTATTTGTCTTTGTTTTAGATAGGCTCTTCCCATGATGTAGCCCAGCTGGGTCTCAAACTCATTGCCAGGCTCAGCTTCACTTTGCCTTGTTTTAAGCAAAAGAGAGAGCTCATTGGCTGGGTCAAAGATCCAAAGGCAGGTGGGTCCGGAAGAGAGAGCGTGAGTGCACTGAGGGGTCAGGAAGAGCAGCCAGGTGGGGGATGGCCAGGGGGAGGTCCCTGGGAGGGTGAGCTGAGCGAGGAGTGTGCGCTCCTGTCTTCCCTGACAGTGGCTCCAGATCACAAGGCAGCGCCCTGTGAGTTGTCACATCCAGCAGGATCATGTCCATGGCAGGAGGACGTTCCAGGTCCCAGCCCCGCCAGCGCAGGCAGCTGGACTCCAGGCCTTCACCCGACCTCTGCTTAAGCCTGCCTTCTGTCATCTAGCCAGATGGGTGCCTGGGTGCCAGACAGGCAGCCTTCCTTCTACACCCACCATCTTGCCCCTTCTAGGCTCATAGGAGCCAGGCCTCTAAGATGACTTTGCCCAGGTCCGCTCCCTAGGACACCTTATGAGGGAAAAACCTCATCCCCTGCTTCAGACCCAAGGGGCTCCAGGATCTGGGGGAAAGCTTTAGTTTATATGAGTACAGAAGCTCATCCCCAGGCTGTGGATGAGGGCCCTACCATACCCAGCTTAGAAATGGGAAGTTTGGATGGTCAATACAAGGAAATCTGCCTAGAGTGTGGCATCTCCTGGATGCTGCTGTGCTTGCTGGGAGAGAGAGAGCTAGCTTCCACGGGATTTCTTGGGGGAAAGTCATAGATGAGTCGTAGCCACAACCACAGCCACATCCTGGCTAGGAAGCAGAAAGAGAAAGTGACTAGGCACAGCCCTGTGCCTCCTCCAGGCAGCCTTCCCTGAGTAACACTTCCGGGCCTGGGAGCAGCTCTGGTCAATAACCTCTCTCTAATTTAGCAAAGTCAGTCCTGGAAGGCAGGAAGCCCCTCACATACAAAATGCTTGCTTAGACAGGAGCATCCCTGGGCCTGTCTTTGAGGTCTGAGAAGCCCAGGGAAGAAAGGATGCCACATGTCAGACTCTTGTGTCAGAGTCTGAGAGTCTTCACTCACTCCATCCCATTGCACTATAAACACCCAGGCCGCGGGGGTGTCTGCGGAGCACCCAGGCCGCGGGGGTGTTTGCGGAGCACCCAGGCCGCGGAGGTGTCTGCGGAGCACCCAGGCCGCGGGGCCGTGGGGGTGTCTGCGGAGCACCCAGGCCGCGGGGGTGTCTGCGGAGCACCCAGGCCGCGGAGGTGTTTGCGGAGCACCCAGGCCGCGGGGGTGTTTGCGGAGCACCCAGGCCGCGGAGGTGTCTGCGGAGCACCCAGGCCGCGGGGGTGTTTGCGGAGCACCCAGCAGTTCTGAAGGGAGCAGGGAGGAGCCTGGGTACTCTCGCCAAATGGAATCTAGCCCAAATCTTGGCTTCTGCCAAGACTTCCGTCCCTGGGGACTGGCCTGGATTCCATCTAGGACAGGCGAGTGGGGTGGTGATGAGATGGCTGGGGTGATGTGAGGTCAGACCTAGACTCTCAGAGGGATCTCAAGCCTGCCAGAGTCACCTGATGGAGCAAGGCACCAGTGACCAGGGAGAAGGGAAGAGGCCCAGGGACGCTCCTGTCTCGCTCTAATGTGGAGGTCTGGACTGGAGACCATGTAGTAATGTGTCTGGGACCTCAGGAAACCAGCTCCCTGACACAGGGGGCCTGGTACCCATTCTCTTCAGCGGGGTGTTCCAGGAAGCAAGAGATTGTCTCGGCTCTCTCCAGGCTCACCGCCACCCACCAGGCAGACTCTCAGCCTTTTCCAAACCCTCCACAACTCTAGAACTGGCCTGTTTATGTTTCTGACCACTTTGGGAACGTGTTTGCTGCTGTCAGCTTTGAGGCCACTGTGAGGATCCATACCGCTCCTTTATAGGCCCACCAGCAAAATTACTCAGAAGGTTCACTTGTGTGGTGGAACAGGACTCCAGAGGCCGGGGAGCAGCTTAACCAGCTCTTGGACTCACTATGACTTCAGCTGCGTCCCAGCCCTCCCCCTGCCCTTCTACCCCCTACACATTCTAGAAACCTCACACTGTGGGGGCACTTGGAAGGAAGCCCTCTTGGGATTGATTCTGCGTCCAGGCTGTCCGGGGCTTTCCTCCACCTGTGAGGACTGTGCTGTGCTGGCTAGTTTACTGTCCACTGGAAACAAGCTAAAGCCATTTTGGAAGGAAGAACCTCAACTGAGAAAATGCCTGCCCTTCGCCCCCCCCCACGCACGCACGCACTCACACATACACGCGCGCGTGCGTACACACACACACACACACACACACACACACACACACACACACACCCCTGACTGGCCTGTGGTGCACTTTCTTGATTAATGATTGACGTGGGAGGACCCAGCTCACTGTGGGTGGTGTCACTCCTGGGCAGGTGGTCTTGGGCTGTACAAGAAAGAGGCTGAGCAAGCCATGAGGAGCAAGCCAGTAAGCAGCACCCCTCCACGGCCTCTGCATCAGCTCCTGCCTCCGGGTTCCGGCCCTGACTTCCCTCAATGATGGACAACAATGGGGAACTGTAAACTGAAATCAAATCCTTTCCTCGCCGAGTTGTTTATGGTCATGGTGTTTTATCATAGCGATAGAAACCCTAAGACACTAGTCCGGGCTGTGACCCCCTGACCAGAGATAGGACCCCTGACCTCGGAGAAAGGCTACCTCTCTCAGCCACCCCCTGGCTGCAGGTTCCACACCAGGTACAGAAACCCTGACCTCTGAGGGACCTCACAGTGTTCCAGCCTTCCTCCTGTCCATCATACAGGGATCTCAGGCCTGTCACTCATGTATCCGACTAAGTTCCAAGGGTGTCACCTTCCTAGATGAACTGTGAGAACTGGGACGTGTCCTGCAGACTGGGATGCTCTGAGAAGTGGGCTTTCTAACACACACTACTGTACGCTGAGTAAGGAAGGAAACCACCTTCACGTCTCAGAACCTTCGACTCCTCTACCTCTTCGGCAGTCCCTCTCTTGAATGAAGGCCCTAGCACTGGATTTTGCTCTGGGAGTCTTTTAAAAATAATAATAAAAAAGATTTATTCATAATTTGTAAAGTTATCTGTATGCATAGGTTTGTGCATATGAGTGCAGATGCCTAAGGAGGCGAGAAGAGGGGTCCTCTGGAGCTGGAGTTACAGGGGGTTATGATCCATCTGACATGGATGTTGGGAACAGAGGAGGTCTTCTGTAACAGCAGCATATGCTGTAACCACTGAGCAGTCTCCCCAGTCCTTCTAAGGATAAGGAGATTCTTATCCTTACTCTGCACACTTGCTTGTTCGCCTAGCTTTCTTGCAGACTTGAGAGGGGTAATCATGATGTCCCTAAGGAATGCTGTCCCCTACCCTGATCTGCCTCTGCAGGACCCAAGCTAAGGAGTAAGAGGCAGTGACCACTGCCAACTAGCTCTGAAGGTGAAGTGAGGCGCATGCCAAGGGCAAACCTAGTCCCAGGTGAGGTGGCACTTGTTCTAATCCTGCTTGGTCACGCCTAAGGGCCCCATGCGCTTCCCTATCCTCTTCCTCTCCCTGTGCCTGATGCTCACATATTTCCCATTCGTTTCTCAGTGTGGCCTTTCGAGAGCATTCTCTGGGAAACCACAGCTGTCCCACCTGCAGCTGTCCCCATGGCCTGAGCCCTCAGGGGCCAGGATGTCCTGGGATTTCCCTCGGACATTCTTAGACAAATCCCACCCCCTGACACACACACTGAGACCTGCCAAAGGGGCACAGCTTCACGGGATAGCATAGGGATGTCTGCCTGAGCCTTGGAACACCCCAGGCATTCTTTGGCCTCACCTTCTGCCTTTATCTGTAAATATAAAAATATGGACACACGGGATACACTTGCTCATCTTTTTTCTACTTGGCATCTTTCTCTTCCATGTAGAATGAAGTGCAGTGTGGGTTGGCTCTCTGATGGGATACTGGGCTGGAGGGAAATGTTTCTAGGAACCTACAGGAAGGTCAGAACACTGCAGGAGTTTCTGAGCTCTCCCGATGAGAGCTTTCCTTTACATTCTGAAGGCATCCCCACTGTCTGCCTGCAGCCAAGCAATGGGATTACTTTATTCACTTTGGCTCCAAGGTGACACTTCACTGTATTAAACAAGAGACAGCCTCCTTTGAAGGCGTCCATCCACATCCACCCTGACACCACCCACAGCCAGCCACCGCTGCTTCTGACCTGAAGCCCTGGTTCAGTCACAAAGAGAGATTTTATGCATCGGGGGAGAGAGAGAGAGAGAGAGACAGAGAGAGACAGAGAGACAGAGACAGACAGAGACAGATAGAGGGAGAAACAGAGACAGAGAGACAGAGGGAGAGAAAGAGACAGAGAGACAGGGAGAGAGACAGAGAGAGAGAGAGTCAAAGAAACACAAGAGTCTGATTGATTATAGGCAGGGGGAGGACCTTCCTCAGAGGGACCCAATTGCCAATTTTAGAAGCAGCAATGGTGGGCAATTCTGTCTTACTACAGTCACCACTGAGGACTTGGTTCCTCAAGGAGAATACATCCACCAGAACCTTTCACCCCAATATTTGTCAACCCTACACTCTGTGAAAGACATGGGAATTTGGTTTTCCTCTGAGAGTAGGAAGAAGATCTAGAAAACAGAACCAAGTGAGTAGAAGGGACAACTTACTGTGAGGGCACAGTCTACGAGTGGGTGGCCCGCCACTCACAGACAGCAGCCTGTGTCTGTCTCTTAGCCAGGCCCGCCCTTCAGGACAGGGGCCTGCAGCTGAAGGGCACAGGGGTTCCTCTACACCCTCGGCATCCCTGGTCCCTGGGGTCTCCCTTACTCCCCAGGACTATTTCTTCAGGATACCAAGCGGTCTGCAGCACCCATATACCTGAGCCACGGGGTTGACTAATGGTGTGGGAACACACAGCCCACTTCCTCACCCCCGCCAGTCTTCCGAGAGGAGAGTCTTCCCTAACAGCAAATCTGTCGCTGACAGGTCCAGCTGCAACTCCCATGCATGGCCCATGGGGTGCATGGTTCTCAGCCTTGCCCAAAGTCCTATCCCACAACCCACAGCCCCCACCTTCACCCCAGCCCTCCATCATCGAACTTGGAGGGTAACCCCCCCTCCATGTCTCCATCATGCTAGTCTGAACCTTAGCTCTCTCTCATGGAACCTTCAGCTCTAACACTGGGACATTCCTGGGCAAACTGGTCACGGTGTCATTCTCTAAATCTTTCTGAACCTAGCAGGTGGGTCCCTTACATAGAACCTTATTGACTCCCCATCCCGTGCCATAGACCTTGTACTTTGTGCTCCCTAGGAAACCATTTTACTTAGGTATTTCAGACACAGCTCCTGTGGATCCTGAAACACCCTATGGCACCCCACAATCTTTGGGGATCGAGCCCTCTTCCCGACCTGATCTCACAAGATTCTGTCCTCTTGGCCTCTGTCCACCCCCAGATGTTCCAGGCATTGTCACCCCATCTCCGAGTTGAAGCGCAAGGCCCCAGAGCAACCCTGAATCCCAGGCCAAAGCATTTCCATGGATAGATCAAGAAAAACAGCTGGGCTGCCTGCCATCTCATAGCTGGGATCCAAGTGACTGTCCCCAGGCCTCCCACAGATCCTCACCTCACCCATTGTGTCCCCTCCTGGGGTTTTGCACCCCAAGTGTCAAAGACTCCATTCTCTTTGTGTAAACATCTTAATTACATCTTTAATGCTCTCACACATGGTGATGCTGTGAGTTAAATTACAGCTTTGTGCATCCTAAATTACTCACAGCCCTCCAGTTGCTCAAGTGCTAACGTATTTATAGCATCTAGAGGCAGACATAAAACCAGAGCCGTCCCCATGGGATCCTCCTAGCCCCTCACCTCTTGATGTGTGGTATCTGCCCAATGGCGTATGGGCCACCCCCGCATCCCCTCTAGCCAGCAGAGGACAGCGATGGTGGTGAAGCGCCTCTGTGCATGCTCATGTGGGAGTCCCAGGGTAGAAAACTGCCCCATCTTTGGAGATCTACTCTGCCCAGATGCCCCTGGTAGGAGCCTCGCGCCTCCAAGACAGAGAGGGAGACCAAAAGCCAAGACTCTCTTCCACATTCCATGAACACCGAATGCCCCTTCTTGCATTTAGGGCAGAAGGAAAAAACTAAAACCAGACTTGGTTTCTTGGGTCTTTTCCTCAAAGGACAGTCCTTTCCAGGCAACCATAACTCTTCCTACTAGCTTCTGGCCTTAGACTGCCCGTAGACCAAAGGCCTCTCCCAGAACCCCGTATTGGAAGGGAGCTATTTCCGGAAGCAGGTCAGGCCAGCGTTTGGAGGAACCCAGCCTTGCTTCCTTCTTCCATGTAGCCCTGAGCACTGAAGGAGAGGAAGCAGCCTATGGTGATGCTCCACTGCA
The DNA here is from genome assembly GCF_049852395.1 of Peromyscus maniculatus bairdii. Taxonomy (NCBI): domain Eukaryota; kingdom Metazoa; phylum Chordata; class Mammalia; order Rodentia; family Cricetidae; genus Peromyscus; species Peromyscus maniculatus. The sequence goes on along the minus strand of NC_134858.1, from coordinate 105,371,917 downwards.
TACCACGGGGTGGGAGTCAGCTTGCGAGGTGGAGCCGATGCAGAGAGCCTCTGTCTTACTCTTATGCTGGGACAGGTACATGTCTGTGTGCAGCCCATTCATGCACATGCATGAAGCCTTTCTCCACATCCTGAGGGAATTGCATCTTTCCATACGCAGTCTCCCATTTTCATCTCCCTCAGCTACCTTGGCTGCCAGTGATGTGTGCCTGGGAGACTTTGGGCTCACCCACTCACCATAATATCCTAACTATGCACAGCCCTGGGTTTGTGTAGCCCTTTTCCTGGCATCTACTGAGCATTTCTAGCTCTGTCCCTGGGCCTCCTTGGTTTATAAAGGGTGCTGCCCTAGCTGAATGTGGTGCCGCATGCCTTTCATTCCAGCACTCAGGAGGCGGAGGCAGGTGGATCTCTGTGAGTTGGAGGCCAGCCTGGTCTACACAACAAGTTCCAGGCCAGCCAAGACCCTGTCTCAAAAAAACAAACAAAGAACCCTTTCCAAAGGTGTTGCCCTGCCCTGTCCTTATCATCTGGGGGTTTGCCTCTCTCTACCCTAGGGGAGGCCCCAGGCAAAAAAAAAAAAATGCAATCCTAGATAGAGGGGAGTCTGCCTCTCTTCTCCCTTGCCCTTCAGGCTTGTGCCCTTCCTTCCCATCAGAGAAGCAGACCTTGATGCGAGGGGTATGGCCAGGAGACCAGAAAGTCAGCAGTGGCTCTTCGCCTTCCTGCTCGAGGGCTGCCTTCCGTGCCGGGCCATGGGTTCAGGAGAAGTCAGTGGCCAGATGGCTAGCCTGGTCAGAGGTCTCTCTTCAAGCTTGAGTCAGGGGGTGGGGCCTCACACAGCTGGTGTCTGTTGCAGCCCTTTCCTGTCCTGTGGTGGCGGTGGCTCAGGTCCTGAGATAGATCTTGACAGTCAGGAAGTGGGCAGCGGGTGCTGCTGGCACTGTGGCGGCTGTCTTTGTCAGAGGCCCAGGCCACTCACGCGTGGATGGCATTGGCCACATCAGTAAACACCAGCCTGCTAGGCCTCTGCAGTGGGCCTTGGGAAGGGAGGGTGCTCTGCAGGGAAACAGGCGGGGGGGGGGGGGGTGGCATCAGAACCGTGACCAGAGCCAGTCCCTGATCCAGTCACTTCCACCCTCACCTCCTGGTGCCTGCTCTGGCCTGGCACCAGCCATGCCTTCTGCCTAGAATGCCCTTCCACCAAGCTCGGCCGGCTGAGAAATGTGACCTGGCTCCTATGGCTCCTCTCTTTCCCAAGCCATTCCCAGCTTGCCTGTCACCTCGGCAGCACTTACTATGGGCTTAGTATTGAATTAATTAGGCATGTACTCCTTTCTGCCAGCAGGGAGATCTCACCTCTGACCCTCTTGCCCCCAGGACGGGTCAAAGACAGGCCCGGACCCTTCATGGTTCTCTGGCTCTGGGAGAGTGGTAACAGCGCTCAGGTTGCCCAGTGGCTCTGACTGGATAAGGGAATGGGTGAGGAGGAGTGTTTGGCTTGGGTCTTCACTGCCCCAGACTGTCAGGGCCGAGGATTCACCAGCCTGCTCAGAGGTGCCTCTGCTGAAGAACCTGATCCCACTCACAACTCACTCAAGTCCATCGATCCTCATGGACTAGAGAAACCTAAGAGTCCTTGGCCCTGTCAATCCTGCTTTTAGTTTTCATCTGTGTGTTTTTCTGCTTTCCCAGCTAGTACATGAGGGTTAACGGAAGAACTGGGATTTCCATAGGTAGACGAGAAAACCAGGCTTAGAGATTCCAACTGGGCCTCCCAGATCTACAGGCTGCCAGAGCCCAGCCAGGCTGGATCCCACAAAGCCTGGCTTTGTACAGTGAGTCTGTGAGAGCCACAGAACAATTCCAGCACTTTCTAAACAACTCAAAGCTGCCATCTCATCACCTGGCAAGGGCTGGCAAAATGCATGGAAAGGATGGAGGGTGGGTTGTAGGAGACAGGACAGATCCAGGCTGGGTGGGAGAACTGGCCAGTGCCCACCTTGCCCTGTGTGGCCTGCAGGGAGGCAGCAGCTTGCATGGAGGCTGCATCTCGCCCATGTTCCAGGAGTTCCTGCTCCAATTCATCTTGCTCCTCCGTGGGGTCAAAGTTGTACATAGGCATGAGCTGGTGGCGTAGCTTCTCCAGCCTGGGGGGAGGACAGAGGCTGTTTAGAGGTAGGACAGAGCCTTCCTCCTTCAGTCTTGGTGACCAAGAGAGCCACATACCAAGTTTAAGGTACCCCAAGTCTTCCCTCAGGATTCACTGATAGGCATCTTTGGACCTACAGTACCAATCTGACTCTCAGATGGGTAGCCTTAGAACGATCAACTAGCCATTCCAGGCTCTGGCTATAGGAGTCACAGATTCTCCTGGGCCAAGATTCTCCTGCAATCCCAGCCTCTATGGACTGAGGCAGAGGAAGTGAGCCAGTGGCAGCCAAGTTAAGACATCAGGGCAAGGGTGGCTGGCTGGTGATGATTCCTACCCTTTTTTTCTTTTCCCACACCCCAATGCCAGGGTTACATCTGTTTTCTCAGAATCTTCATACCTGCCTGCCTGTGTGTGAAAGTGGCCATCCCCGGTCACGAGTGGGCGGAAGAGGCCTTGATCTCCACCCCCCCCCAACACCCAGTAAGAGGAGCCTTAGTGCTGGGCCTCTTTCTCCTTTCCCACTCATATCCCCTGGATCCCAGCCCAGCCCTTCCTATGGGCTAAAGCTTCAGGAACCATCTGGGAATTACCTCTTCTTCTTCCTGATATATAAAACCTGCAAGAGAAGGAACAGCATCAGATGCTGAGAAACAGAGATCCCCACCAACCCAGCATGCCCTCATGGTGGGGGAACTGTAGAGGATGAAGAGTGGAACACTTGTGGGTCCCCATCCCATATAGATATCTTACAATGATGCTTACCATTCACCCCAGCCCTTGCCTCAATAAGGTCTTGCTAGTACCTTAGTCTTGCCTGGAATTCCCTATGTAGCCCAGGCCAGTCTTGAACTCTCTACCCTTCTATTTCAGTCTCCAAGCGCTAGAATTACAGGCCTACATAACCACATCTGGGTCCCTTGATATCTTCAGATGCCAACAGACTGGAGACTTGGAGATGGGGGCCGGCACAGGAAAACTAGTTAAGGCTGTCAGGAATTTACTGTTCCCAGCTCTCCAAATCCTGACTAACCTCCCACTCAGCATCTGGCTGGGACTCCTCAGTGCTAAAGGGGAAAGAGAAGACTTCCGCATGTCCCTTCCCCTCAATTCTCACTGAAGCCCTTACAGGCAAAGTCAACAGTAGGTCAACAACAGCCAGGCTGCAGAACAGTGGCTCTAGGCAAGGCTCTGCACATCTGAGCCCCAGGCTTATCCCTCAAAACTCTGATGCTAGAGGATCCTAAGGAAGTCCCTGGGTCCCTCCCTCCCCTGTCCAGACACAAAAGTAAAAGGTTGACAATCAGACACCATCTAGAACTCACAGGTAGGAGTGGGAAGCCTTGGTACCAAACACCAAAGAGAGAGAAGGTGGGGATATTTAGGGGACCACGTCTAGGCAGTGACTCCAAGGACTACTGCCACCATCTGCTCTTCCCCAAACCGACAGTTTTTGAATGTCAAGAATATGACAGCCAGGTGGAGACATGAATAACTGTGATCCCAGTACTTGGGAGGCAGAGGCAGGCAGATCTCTGTGAGTTCGAGGCCAGCCTGGTCTATAGAGTGTGTTCCAGGACAGCTAGTGCTACATAGTGAGACCTTGTCTCTAAAAATAAAAACAAACAAACAAACAAAACAACAAAAAGAGTATGACAGCTTCTGCTTGGGGAAAACCACATCCTCGAGTTTGTTCTGAGCCCCTGTGGCTCCCGCAATTTTTGTAGCCAACTCATAGCTTGAATCTGTTTAATTCCCAATCTGGCCAAGAGCTTTTCCCATATGATTTCAAGTGGAAAAGAAAGCTACAATGTCCCTAGCTCCCCCACCTGCCCCAGGGAGTGACTCCTTGCTGTCCTAGGGGTAGATGGAAGAGACACTCAGGTCTCTGAGTCATCCCCAGCCCCCTTCCACCCTGAGCGCCAGCCACAGTACCTCTGCTCTTGCTCCTTGGCCTCGCGGCTCTTGCTCCAAATCTCTCCCCTCCCCTGTGGTCTGTGACTCAGGATAATCTCAGGAAAAAGCCTGACAGAGACTCCATCCAGCTTGCACGTCTTTGCCCTGCGGCCCCTCCACCCCAGCTCAGGACACACTCCCACTTCCTTTCCAAGCCTCCCTGCCTTTCACTGTCCAGCCTCACGTCTCCCAGGGAGCCTTCCTGCTCCGCTCCTACCTGTACCAAGCTCTTTTCACACTCCTGTGTGAGGCATGAGGCTGGCATCAACTCCTCCATGTGCCCCTGGCATGGCTCAAGGCTGCCACAAAGGGGACGGAAGAGGCATTCGGGACACTTCTAGAAGTCTTCCCCTGTGTGCCTTGGAGCTCCTTCCTGCCCTCCCCTAGCTCTGCCCTACCACCTTCTGCCCCTCTACTTCCGGGGGGGAAGGACGTCCACTCTGGCCGAATGTCCCTTAGGGACAAAGAGCAAGGCAGCCCTATCAAATTCCTTGTCAAAATCTTTTGCTTAGAATTGAGACAGACTTTAAGCCGTTGGTCCCTGAGGCTAAGGTGTCTCCGGCTGTTTTAGCCATCTCACAGGTGCTGAGGGGAAGCACCACCATTCTCCCTCATTCCTGTCCCAGGAGAGCTCTCCTTCCTGGCCTCCCTCTGTGTGTGATGCATCCTGGCCCTACCGGCCAACCAGCAGTTGTTCCCTGGCATCCATCCGGAGCCTGCAGGGCCCATATGGCAGCCCTAGTTTAACACTAGCTCTAGCCAGGCCTTGGATGACTATCCCTGCCTTTTGTGTGTGTGAGCGTGTGTGCGTGTGTGCGTGTGTGCGTGTGTGTGTGTGTGTGTGTGTGTGTGTGTGTGCGTGCGTGTGTGTGTGTGTGTGTGTGTGCATGTGTGCGTGTGTGCGTGTGCATGTGTGTGTGTGTGTGTGTTTTGTTTGGTTTTAGTCCAATGCTGACGACTGAAGCTAGGACTTTGCACCTGCTGTTCATGCCCTTGACTACTGATCTACATCCCTGGTGGCCCTGTCCAGCTTTTTGTCAGATCCACATGCTCCTGAGCTTAAGGCTGGCCACCCACTGATTGTAAAGGGCAATGGGCACAATGCCATCATTACTCGGCCTTCTAGGGGACTCCAGGTGCATCCCACTTTCCTTAGTCTTAGGTTGCGCAATCCCTAGTGGCTCTTTGGTGACATTCTTTGTGTCTGTCACTGTAGAAGGATACTCACAGTGTTCTTCTACATCACCTCTGTTCTGATGGCTGCCTGCCCCTTCTTGTGACAATGAGGTCAGGCTCCTATCTAGAGTCAGAGCTCTGATGTTTCCTCCCAGCTGTCTCTGACCACACAGCCCACATAAAACCCTCTGCCTATTAACCTATTCGTCATAAGAGACACAGTCAGGACCTTGTCTCTTCCGGCACTGTTGTGTCCCAAGGGTAAAGGAGAATACTTAGTAAATAATTACCAAAAAAAAAATACATAAATGAACTGCTAGCAGCCTGCCATGGCTAAAGCATCCCACCAGACTCTGTAGCCCATAAAATAGCCCAACCACCTTCTGGCCTCTACTGCTATTGGAACTCCCACGTCCCTTTGCTTCACTGCCCTGCATGGGGCTCACAGAACCTCCTATCTGCCTCAAAACTCTGCCTGTCAAGACCCTGTGTCTTGACCCCTTCCCAATCTCAATCTTATATACCCCAGCTCAAAACACCATGTATTATTCAGACGCGTTCCTGGCTCCTCCAATTAGAATTGCTTATCTGGGCCCCAGTAAATAAATCTTGGGGGTAGGTGGGAGGGAATTGCATTCTCATTAACGGACAATTGTCTTCTAATTAGGTTGTCTATAAGTCTAAACACTAATCACCCTCCCCGCAAAGGACAGTGTTCTGGGCCTTCTCCAGCTTGCCCCGGCTCTCACCATGGCCACAGCCAGGCCAATCACTGTGATGATCCCAAAAGACAGAAGCATGGTACCCACACCAGCTGCACCACCTGCCATATCAGGGATTCTGGTGCCATTGAAGCTTGTGGTTTCTGGGCTGAGGGTGGTGGTCTCCGTGGTAGACCCTTCAGTGGCAGGTTCCAAGTCAGGCTCAGTGGTGGGTGGGTGGCTGCTGAACCAGCTCTGAGTAGCTGGGACCCTGGGATTCATGTTGATGCTAGGAAACTGCCAGCGCTCAGTCAACCTGCCCACTGACTTCTGACGTGAGGAGAGTCCAAGGCTGTAGCCCCCACTGTGATGACCACTGGCACAGCCAAATCCTTAACAGGAGACCCCTGTCTCCCTGGGTTCTAGAAAGGCAAGAATAAAAGCAAGAGTTACAGCTAGGGGCATAGCCAGGGATAAATCCCTCTAGAATCTGAAGGCACCGAGGAAGGAAAGATTTCAAGATGGAGCGAAGTCAAGTTCAGGAAGTATTAGGACGCAGGCTTTGCCTATGCTTCCCATATGGATACAGGGGCGTGAAAACATGGTTATATCGATCATACGTGGAAGATGGGAGAAGATGCAGAGAGGCCTGAAGGGAAAAGTCTACCCTTGCATACATATCTCTGTATTCTCGATTTCTCCCATTCCTACCTCCTCATTTCTTACACCCCACACGTCTCTCATCCTGCGTGGGAAAACAAAAGCCTGCAGCCTTTTCCCTCCTTGATGGGAAACGCCTGCCTAAGATTCAGACAAATCTGATTTTTGAATCCTGAACATGCTGGATAACCTCCCGCAAGTCACCACTTTTCTCCACTAGTTTTTTTCCAAAGTGGAAAATGGTAAGAGCAACCCCATGGTGGTGTAGGGTTAGCGGCACATTAGAATGAACAAGTCCCTCGGGGTTGGGGGGAATTTAGCTGAGCACAGGGCCTGTCCCCAGGAGGCGCCGAGTCAATGTTCCAAATCCCCATTACTACACCACCAAGTCAGGAGGAGGGCGGCACAGGAGTCACTGGACCTGTGTGTCCCAGGCTGTGGTTGGGGCTAGGGTAGGGCTGGTGGGGAGATACTGAGAGGCAGGAAGGATGGAATGAGCTAGGTCCTCTGGCAGGGTAGTCGGCAGGGGTGGTCATATACCACCTCTTTTCACTCCTAGAAGTAAGCCAAGGAGTTACATCTGCAAAGGCAGCAATGAAATGCCCACTTTGAAACGCCTTCTCCTGTTTCCCTCCTGTTTTGGAAGCAGAGGGTGGAGAGCACTCAGCCCCGTGGGTCTTAGGTAAAGCAGAGTGGGAAGCAGTCCTAGCAGTGGTGCAGAGAGGCGGACCTAGAAAAAAGGATCCTTGGCTTATGGCTACATACATGTTTCTCTGTGTGGCTCATAGGTGTGCACAGGATCTTGCAGGTGCAAGATTATGCGGGAGAGGTGTGCACATCACGGTCCCTTAGGAAGGAGCAAAACTGGCAAAGGGTCATGCATGGAGTAGACTTATTTCTTTCTGTCCTCTCCAGCTTAGCTCAGCACGAAGTCTCAGGTTCACTTCTGGGCTCTGCCACTGATCCCAGCCATGACCTTGGACCAGACCCTTAACTTAGCTCCGAGTCTCTGTTTATTATGAGCCAAAGGGAGAGAAGGCATCCTGCTGACTATTTTCTTGGCCTGCCTCGGGGTCCAAAGGGGAAGGGAAGAACACCGGGGTGAAAGTGGTGGGCACCGCGACCTCCTAGAAGCTGCATGCCATTCTCCATCAGGTCTCTCAGTCCTCCCTGCCTTAGTCCCCACGCCCGCCTCCACGACCCTGTTATTCTTCCATTCTTGCTCAGAAGCAGCCGATCTCAGGCACTTACTTAATCCTCTCCGGAGCGCGGAGCTCAGTCTGAGAAGCTAAGGGTGGTAGCGACGGGCGGGCGGGAGGCGTGGGCGGGGGGAACACTCAGGCCCGGGCGTTGGGGGCGACAGGTCCGACCCAAGGTCCGCCTTCCCTGAACGCAGGGATCAGCTAGTATTAGCCTGCACCGGCTGACAGCCTGAGCTGGGGTGGGCTGGGCCGGGACCATGGAGGGGGTGGGGCTGGGATGAGCAGCCTCGGGGGATCCCCAGGAGCCGGAGTGCCTTGCCTCCCGGCCCCCTCCGTGCCTACGAGCCCTGATTGGGTGCCAGGCCGAAAATTCGACCAGCATTGGCCTACTCGCCTGTCGCTCGGATATAGCTCCGCCCCCAACGAGAACTGGGAGCTGAAACCCTTGTGAACTGCCAGAAGAGATTCTCAGAGACTACCTCTGACCCTGGTGGCCTGCCGGAAGTTGGGCAGCGGACCGTAGGTGGCCAGATCCTTTCTGGGCCAGAATTCGGGTCCTGGCCAGCTCCGCCCGCACTGGGACAGACTTGTAAGCCGAAAATGCATAGGTGCAGAGGTTTGGCAGAGCTCTAGGGGAGTCTTTGAAGCCCAATTGAACGCTGGCTCAGTCTTCTACTGAGTTTATGTCCTTGAACAGCAAACTGCTTCTCTTCCTTTGTCTCTGCTTCTCGTTTAGATAGCAACCCTGATGAAAGGGCTTTTTTTTTTTTTTTTTTTTTTTTTTGCTAAATTTTTGGTAAATGATTCCAACTATGGGGCTACAAATGAAGAATCTTCCGTCCAGAGATATTGACAGCAGAATGGAATTATCTGAGTGACATTATAATGATGTGCCCTGACCCAAGCAAGCCTACCTATACCCCTCATAATAGCTTCCATCCACAGCAAAATTCATGTCAGGACAGAGGCACTAATTCCCTCTACTCCAGACTTATATCCCCAGCCCTTTAAAACTACCCCCACCCCATCCCATCCCGTCCCATAGACAAAGTATCACACTATGTCCAGGATGGCCTGATACTATGTAGCCCAAGCTGCCCTTGAACCACGGCAATCCTCCACTTCTTGGGTGCTGGGATTTTGAATTTTAATGGATTTTTATGTGTAAGGGTGTTTTGTCTGCATGTATATCTATGCATCATGTGTGTTCCTGGTGCCTGAGGAAGCTAGAAGAGGGCATTGAATCCTCTGGTACTGGAGTTGTAGACTGCTGTTAGCCTCTGTGTGGGTGCTGAGAATTGAGCCTAGGTCCTTTGGAAAAGCAGCTGGTGCTCTTAACCACTGAGCCATTTCCCTGGACTCCCATGTACTGGGATTTATAGGTGTGCACCAGGACACCCGGTCCGGCCCCCACATCATGACTTATTATTAGTTATGAATGCTTGGCCTTAGTTTAGGCTTGTTCCACTTGCTCTTAAAACTTAATATTAACCCGTTTCTCTTCATCTACGTTTTGCCTGGGACTTTTACCTTTCTTTCCTTCTGTATGTCCTACTCTGTGTCTGTCTGTCTGGCAGCTGCCTGCCTGGCTGACCCCAGCGCCTCCCTCTCTTTCTCCCTTATTCTCTCTCGAGCCTAGATTCCTTCTTCTACTTACTCTCTCTGCCTGCCAGCCCTGCCTATCCCTCTACTGCCTAGCTATTGGCCATTCAGCTTTTTTTTTTTTTTTCTTTGAGACAGGGTCTCTCTCTGTAGCTTTGGAGCCTGTCCTGGAGCTCGCTCTGTAGACCAGGCTGCCCTCAAACTCACAGAGATCTGCCTGGCTCTGCCTCTCGAGTGCTGGGATTAAAGGCGTATGCCACTGCCACCCAGCTCAGCTTTTTATTGGACCATTCCAGTGCCTTAGGCAGGCAAGGTAAAACAGCAACACACCTTTACATAGTTAAACAAATGCAACACATTTTTACATAGTTAATTATTCTGTAGCACAAACAAATGTAACACATCTTAGTTAAATAAATATTCTATTCCACAACACAACTCCTGCCCTCTCATTCCAATTTTTTTATTTTTTACTTTTTGAAACATAGTTTCATGTAGCCCAGGCTGACCTTGAAAGATGAGTTTCTGCTCTCTGTGTCTCCACCTCCTGGGAGCTGGGATTTATAAGTGTGTATCACCATAACCCATTTATCAAACCGAGTATTGTGCATGTTAGGTAGGTGAGCATGTCAACAACTGAGCTACCCAAATGAACTATTTTTTATTTTTATTTTATTTTATTAAAATTATGTGTATGGGTGTTTGGGTAGGTATGTGCATGTGAATGCAGGTGTCCACCGAGGTGCTTGGAACTGAAGTCCAGTCCTCTGCAAGAGCAATATGTGCTCCTAACCGCTGATCCATCTCTTCAAGGTCCCTTCCCCCCTTTTAAATTTTGAGGCAGGTTTTTACTAAATTACCCAGGCTGGCCTTGAACTTAGGATCCTCCTGCTTCAGCTTCTCTAGGAGCTGTGATTACATCCCTGTATAACCAGGTCCTGCAACTGCTATGAATTTTATAAAAGGCGCAACTAAAGCCTAGAAAGGTCTGAGCACTTAAACAAAGTTAAGCAACGAATTGCCAACAAAATCAGGATTCGAATCTAGTTTTCCAGCATTTGCTTTTCTATCTGGTCCAAATTTTATGTGCATGTGAGGTCGTGAGGGTCTTTAGATACCTAGTCCCTTCCCGAAAACAGAGACTGCCCCCAAACACTGGAACCCAACCACACGCTGCTAGACCCAGCTTGCAAGCTGTTAGACCAGCACCCTTCCTCCCCTCTCTAGCCCGGCTCTCAAACCCAGCACAGACTGACACCCGCCGGGTTTGTTTCCGCCCATACACCGCCCCAACTGGATATGTAAACGTGTGCTTCAAGCAATCACTGCAGGCTGGAGCCACATCTCTGCTGCGACCTTAAGGAAGACTAATGGGTTTGGGACCCTACAGAGCACCTCACACGTCCCCGCACTTTCCCACAAGTGGGGCTGCGGGTGGGGGCGGGTCAGTTCAGCCTCCCCGCCCTCCCGCATCTTCAAAGGGGGAACCCGGTGGCTGTAGGAACCCTAGACCAGGGAGACGTGGTGCACCGGAGCACTTTCTCAACTGCACTGGAGCGGAAACAAGGCGTTAAGGGAGTGTACTGCAGGCTACGCACATCCGGGGGCCGACCCTGGGGCTGTCTCCCGGTGCCGGTGTGTAGGTAGGGTACTCGTGCATTTCCTCCATCAGGTATGCACCAGAGGAGGAGACCGGGGTGGGAATGTGTGACCACAACGTTGCCTTTTGAGGCCAGGCCAGTCTTATCCCTCGCAGTCGGGGGAAACAGGCTTGGAGAGAGGGCGTGCTTACCTGAGTCGTTGACAACGTCCTTGAGGATTTGGGACGGAGGTTGTGTCGAGACTTCAAGCTTTGCTTCCTTCCGGAACTGGGTACAAGTTGCTTCCTTCTTCAGCCCGGTCTTTGGGACCGTGGCAGTTAGCAAGTGCTCAGCAGTTAGTTTGGACCTTACTTAATTTGCTTGGAAGTAGAGGGGACCACCGATTTTAAGTTTTCAGATAACTTATTTGCGTGAAGTGTAACACTAAATTTTTCAGCCTTCAATTTATGCTGATGTCTGGGGTTATGGGTTAAATTAAAAGGAAAAATTCAGCTTCCAAACAATGATGGTGCATACAGAATGTCAGAAGCAAAGCTCCCAAGCAGGGCAGTCTCCAGCCGTCCATTAGTGAGTTATTGGTGTGTGGTGTACTGTCTTCCAGACCCTTGACATCCATTGGTCAAGACACCAGTCACCAAAGAGCTGGTGTTATTTTTCCCACATTATGATCAAACTGAAGTCAGAAACAATGATCTGACTGAGCTCACACACACACATGTCTGACATACGCCCTACTCCCAAGCCCACACCTTGACTATTAGCAGAGACCAAACTCTACCAATTCAATCTACTTAAGCTGGAAAAAAAAAAATTACTGGCCAAGACAAGAAGAAATCAAATAGGTGGTTGAGGATGTGCATATAGTCCAGGAGGTGGCAGACTAAATACACATTCTTTTCAGGCAGCTTTTGAGTCTTTCCATATTCTCCTTTAGGGTGACAACAACATCTGAGAAACAGAAGACTGGAGAACCAGAGCCCATGGCTGATCCTTCCACACTGGCCCAGCCTAGGGATCACTCCTAGCACCTCTCTCTGTGACTGGTATCACAAGGGAGACTTAGGAACTTGCAAACATTTCTCTAAGACATGAAGCTTTGGGGGCGAATACTTTGGACCCTTCTATCTGGTCCCAGGGGAAGGACGGGAGCCTCCCAGGGTTGGTCCTTCAACTCATGGAAGCTTCATTCATCTCTGACTGGACTGTTGAGTGCCACAGGGGTGGTCAGCCAGTGGACACAGGTCTTTGAGGAAAGAGGTATCCCAGAGGCCCGGGAATCCAGTGAGTACATCGTGGCTCATGTCCTTGGAGCCAAAACAGTTAAGTGCCATGTTAGGGAGGATAGGAAGAGGGAGGAGGGAGAACTCCAGGGAACAGATATTGAGGATTTTTGTTTTTTTTTGTTTTACTTATTTTGGCTCAATCGGTGTACTTAGATAAAACTGGTGGGATTTTGCTGAACAAATGTTTCAGGTAGATACTTATTCATTCATCCAACAAACTATTACAGTGTGTTCCAGGCACTACAGGTTCCGGGATGATTAAGTGGCTAGTGTTGAGTCTACAAAGTGTTGAGTCTGTTGTCCACACAAGAGACCTGGGTGTATGTCTCTAGACCAAGGGAACCAGCCACTCACATTCTCCTTGGGGACAGTTTCAGAGCCTGAAACCAGAACTTTGGACCAAGCCACTGACCCCTAAACAACTGCAGTGCATCCAGGAACTGTGTAGCCATCGATTACAGAGGTAAGCAGCCATGGACAGATCTGAGGACCCTGAGTCAGGAACAGAGACTCATCCTTCCCTACTCCCACCAAATTATGATCGTGGAGGAGTACAGTGTCTGAGGACTAGGGAGCTGTTGGGGTGAGGAAATGGCAAGAGAGGGACTACTGTAGTCAGTTTACAGAAGGGAAAGAGGGTAGGCCTAGACTGCGTATCCTAGGGCATTGCAGACAGGACCCTGCCTGATAGCCTTGGCTACAGTAGGTCTCACCTCAGCTCTGGCCTTATTAATCCTGGTTCTGGTACTGATGACCCCCTGGATGCTCCTCTTGCAGGATGCCGGTGCAGTATATCCTTGGGGAGTGGGACTTTCAGGGGCTCAGTCTGAAGATGGTACCCCCAGTGTTTATTCCACGGCCAGAGACGGAAGTGAGTATGTAACTGAGACGGGTCAGGGTGGGGCTGAGAAAAGGTTCAAGGTACTTGTCTTGCCCCAGACTTCCTCCAGGGGGTGCTGGGGCCACATGACTGCCATTCACAGGGGCAGTGACTTCCACGCGTGTCTTGCTGGCTAGGGTGGTTGAGCCACGGTAGAGGATACCTCTTGTCCTGTCCCTTCGACTTCCTTCACATTCCAAGCCTCTGCCCCAGCTCCAAGGACAGGAAGTGACATAAAATGCTCCAAGTAGTGTTGTCCCAGTGCTCAGCTCATTGTGGCCGTAACTTAGGAGCTGCCCTGTAGGCCCATGGCAGACTCAACCCATGGGAAATAAATGACCCCCAGCAACTTAGAGAGCAGGGGAGAAGTAGATAGGGCTCCAGCTGGACACCTGGAGGCCTGGTATGAGCAGTGTGATTTTATAGGTGGTTGCTACCTGCTCTGGGCTCAGACGATGAGTGTTGGCCTGTCAGGCCAGGGTATCTGTGACTCAGTGGTTGGCTTAGATCTGTTGTCTGGTCAGGTGATTGTTTGTGTCAGTCCCTCAGATTACCAGAACTGGGGATTGTGTGGCCCAGGCATGCTGTCCCTTGGGGACACACCCTGATCTGGGACAGATGTGTCTCTGTCCTTCTTGCACAGCCCCCTTATTTGATGGCAGAGCTGGGAGACGGAGAACGGACTCTGGCGTGAAGTGGGGCTGCCTACAGGGTGGTGAGCAAAACCAGGGGGTGCTAGACTCTGGAAAGGATGGTTTCTGGGAAGATACCCTGGCATATAAACATTCTCGGGAAAAGTCCATCCCCTTCCACCTTTCCTAGCAGGGCCTATGGCTATCTGTCCTTCACCCTTTCAATCTCTGTCCCTTGGTCAAGAATCCTCTGATCTTTCTGGAGAGATGGCTCAGTGGTTAAGAGCAACAGCTGCTCTTCCAGATGATCCGGGTTCAATTCCCAGAACCCACACAGTGGTTTACAACCATCTGTAACTGTAGTCCCAGGGAATCTGACCTCTTCTTCTGGCCTCTGTGGGCACTATATGCACACTACATAGGCATACATACCGGCAAAATACTATACACATAAAAAAAGAACCCACTGATCACCTTGTGTACCCCCTTATCATGTGGCTGATCACCTAGTGTACCCCCTTATCATGTGGCTGATCACCTAGTGTACCCCCTTATCATGTGGCTGATCACCTAGTGTACCCCCTTATCATGTGGCTGATCACCTCGTGTACCCCCTTATCATGTGGCTGAGAGACTGAATTTCACTTCATCCTCCAAAGTTGGGGCAGAACTGCAGGAAGTCTGAGGCCTTGAGAAGTCAATGAGCTGTCAAGGAAGGGACCCATGGGCTGCCCCTGAACGTTCTGACTCTATCTTGTTTAGTGCTGACATAACCTGGATTGGTCCGAACATTCAAAAGCAGGATGTGGCCTGCCATCTTCAGGCTTTTGGGGGATTACCCTGTAGCTTCCACCAAATACGTGGCTTCTGGCCATCACTGGAGAATCACTGGCCATCCTTGGAGAATGTCAAGGCTCAGAACATAGAAGGGCAGCTATCGTGGTGGGATCGGCCATGCGTTTTTGGATTCTGGGTGCGGGGTGTGAGCTTTCAGCTCCCATGTGCCCCACCCACTCTCGGTGCGTCTGGGCCAGGAAGGCAGCTTTGCTGCTTGAGGGGAAGAGTGAGGATGCTGTGGTTGGGAGGCCGGGTCTGCCTCACTGTACAGACATTTCTGAGAACTCGCCAGGTTTGCCCCAATGTGAAGCCGCATCAGGCAAGGGCGCTTTACTAAGAAGTGAAGAGGACGTGGCCTGTGGCAGAGAGTAGAGAGATCGGGTGCAGGGGAGGGGTCACAGAGTCTGTATTTTCTATCCATCAAAGGGCGGTTTTTTGATGGTGGGTGTGAAAGTCTGAAATGCAAAGTTGCAAGTGGCTTGTGGCCTGATGAGCTCGGTTTTCCCTGGGGGCGAGAGAGAGAGAGGGCGGCAGTGTGTACAGTGGGAAACTTGCAGGCTGGGGTGTGAGCCACCCCATCCCCACCCGGTGTGGCATGGCTCTGAGAGGCTCAGTGCTGTCACTGTTTTAGGGAGGCAGTGCACAGACTAGGGTCAGCCCCCCAGGGTGTGCTCCCAATAGAGGATGTGTAGGGGACATCCCCTGAGACCTCAGGGATGCTGTACAGGGGTCATGCAGTCCCATCTGGAGCAGTGGCTCTAGACAAAACTGCCCACGCCCCTTCCCTGCCTGTGTCTCATATGTCTCTCCTTCTGTCACTCCATGTTTTAAATCCTTCCTGGATTCAGTTCGAACAGATGATTGGGTCTGTGACCAGCTTGACTAGATAGGTCCTTCCCAGCAAGCCGACAGCTTTAGGTAGAGGGAAGGTCTTTACTGCATAGGGAAGAATTTTCTAGACTTCCTGGATGTAGTCTCGACATAGATAGTTCCTACATGGTCCCCAGATGGCCCTGCGATCAAGATGAGCTTTCCCTGGTCTGTGGTGGATGGGAAGGTGAGAGGCCGCTGGCGGCCGTGGGGGCCCAGTCTCTCAGCCCTGCCCCAGGTGGCCATTTGCATGGATGGTATGTGTGTCTGAGGTCAGGGATGCCTCTGAGGTGGCTAGCCAGTGTGGGCTGGCTGAGGGTCATCCTCCAGCCAGAGCGGGCTGTTTGTGGCCAGGAAGCCCAGAGAAACTCACACCCCCGACACAGGCTGTTATTTTGCTGGCCGTTCAGTCTGTTGCCTCTACCACAGCCTCTCAGTCACAGCCTTCGATTGCAAGCTGCTCCCTGGTCATCAGCCCAGTCTGCCGCACACACCCCAGTGCCCTCCACTCATGCCTGGCACAGCCCCGAACTGAGCTCCCTCACCCATAGACAGTAGCTTTTTTAGTGCAGAAGGGGCTTGGAGCAGGGAAGCTGGTCCAGCTCTCCAACTTCTGTCTGCTTTGGACTTGTTACCTTGGTGTGAGGGAGCATTGCCCCTGAGGTTGGGGCCCTAGGAAGGACGAAATGCTTTTTGGGACTCAGCAGACAAACTTGAAAGGGGCGTTGGATGATCCCGGGCTGTTTGCTCCATTGGCCCTGGCTGATGGGCCAGACCCCAGGTCTTCTCCTAACTTAATATGACAGGAGAGGCAAGCCCTGGCCTAGATCGTCAAGTCAGGTTGAAGATCTTTGGGATGTAGAGGTGCAGCTGGTCTGCAGAATGAAGATGTTCTAAAGACTGTGTCCCTCAGCCCATCAGACTGTTGAAAACAATGGACCCCAAAGAAATAGGGATTTCTTGCGAAATCTCATGCACTGGTCAGAAGATGAGCTTGTCTCCCACAAAGGGATCTCATAGTCCTAACAACTCGTCAGACCATCTTATAAATGAGACTGAAACCCAGACAATGATGTGTCTGTGGTGGGCAGCACCACACCTTGATCCGCACTGCTTAGACCTCCGTATCCTTGGCCCGCTATTTAAATTGTGATTTCACTTCAGGAATCTGAGGTGGACTTGGGGGTTTGCTGGATCTCCTTGTCCCTCCTCCCAGTGTGGCCACATTGGACAAGTCTTTCTTTCCTCTCCTCTCCCTTCCTCCCTCCCTTCCTCCCTCCCTCCCTCCCTCCTTCCCTCCCTTCCTTTGTTTTCTTTCTGCTTTCTACTTTTAATTTGGCTCTTTTTATTGGCGTATTGAGGATGGGTGGCCAGGTCTGATTTGGGGCACAGTTTGTGACCTCCCAAGTCTGCTACCAGAGACACTTCACCGGGGCTAAGGAAGGCTTCCTTCAGAGAGCTCTCACTTGCTGCTTCCTTCCGAGGTCCCAGAGCCTTGAAGGGGCCTCTGCCCATATCCGAGAGGGGTTGTCTTTGGGAAGAGACCACATACAGCTCCAGTAGGCATCATGTAGGGGGCAGGACCCCAAACCCTCTTGGATTCGTGCTGATGACGTCTGAAAGTATACTTTTGCTGCAGTAGTGGGTACCATCCAGACAGGCTCTTACCACACCTGTGCCCTTTACCATGTTCTGTGTGTGCCACAGCCACCTGCAAGGGTGAGGCTGGGTAGAGCTGTGTCCCTGCCCCATTAAGGTAATTGCCTGTCCCTTTGGCCTAGGAGTCTTCTGGGAAATTCCCAAACCCAGCTCTGTGAGAAAGCTGAGGACGCATCAGCCACCCCTGATTTATTTATTTTTCCCCCGTGGTACTAGGGGGTGGACCTAGGACCTTACATGTGCTGGGCAGGTGCTCTTCCTTTGAGCTGTATCCTCAACTCCAAGCCTTTGATTCTTGACCACTACGAGCCACAGTTCAGGCTCCAGGTAGGGTCTTGACCCTTGGGTCT
The DNA here is from genome assembly GCF_049852395.1 of Peromyscus maniculatus bairdii. NCBI lineage: Eukaryota > Metazoa > Chordata > Mammalia > Rodentia > Cricetidae > Peromyscus > Peromyscus maniculatus. The sequence continues at coordinate 105,354,357 of NC_134858.1, read as the reverse complement.
TTCTTCATGAGCCAGTGATGATGATCCAACCTATTAGTACAGGCGCTAGAAGCAGGACCAGGCACAGAGGGATTGGCAGTCAAATATGGTTCTCAGCATTGCTGTGAGTATAAAAACAGGAAGATGTGGGAAGATGTCTGGAAGGGCAGAGCCGAGGTTTATTGTGCACATGTGCAGCAGATGAGGGACCAGGTCTAGAATTCTATGTTCCTGAGGGGAGCGCTCTGTTTCGCCGATGAGTAAAATAAGGCATGCAGGGACAGAATGACCCACCCAGGGTCTTTGCTGATGTGAAGATCAGTTTGGCCTTGGCTGTCCCTCACCTGCCTTCACTAGGAGCCAACTGCTTGGACCTCTTTGGTAAGGCTCCCAAAGAGCAAGAACGGCACCCAGCCTGATCCAGACCCTCTGCCTTCCAGGAACTGGTTGAATGGGTTTTAGGGGAAGTGGCCCAGCGACCCCCTGCAGTGGGAGCCCAAGGTGGTCCCCTCATTCTGGAGGTGGGCTGTGGATCAGGAGCCATTGCCCTCAGCCTGCTGAGTCAGCTCCCTGAGGTAAGCCCTCTGCACCCCTCTGCCCTGCCTTTCCCTGGCATCGAGATGGTCCCTCACCGTCTCTTCCATTCGCCCTTCCCCCACATCCCTCTGCTAGAAGCAATGAAGGAAAGTGGCCAAAAAAGGAAGGTATGCCCAGCCCAGCATGGCGATAGCCTCTGACTTCCATCCCTATCTGTCTGGCTAGAGCCCAACTATAGGAAAATCTTGTTACATATTTCTTTCTTTTGGGAAGCTAGGGGAGGGTTCCCAGACAGGCATCTCCCAGAACTCTACCTCTCTTCCTTTGTTCTTGGGCAGAGTCGAGTCATTGCTGTGGATAAGGAAGAAGCTGCTGTTAGTCTGACCCGTGAGAATGCTCAGAGGTATATGGGCTGGGAGGGCCAGAGGGCCAGCACTGGGGAGTTGGACTTCGGGACCTGAACTTGACCTTTATTCTAGTATCCAACCTGCTAGTCTGACTTCCATTCTTGAGAGAGAGGTGCAGTGAAGGTAGCCCGGCATTGGTCCCACCGGTCTATGAATGGATGGACTATGAGCAGTGGCTATTTTGCTCATCCAGGAAGGCCCCACTTTCCCTCCTGGTCCTTGTAACCAAGGGTAAAGGCTTGCATCCTATGCTCACCACAATTCCCCATCTCTCTAGGCTTCAGCTGCAGGACAGGATTCGGATCATTCCCCTTGATGTGACCTCAGGTACATCCCCCTCCCCATCTTCTTGGGGTGGGGGTCCTGGATAGAGGATACGGGTAGGTGAGGACTGCAGGAATAGGGTAAGAGTTTCCCAGTGACCGTGGACCAGTGGACCACCTCAGACCAGCCCTTGCTGCGGACAGACAAGGGGCTGTTGTCTGCTTGGCTGTCCTGCCCCATGAAGGGACAAGGGACTAGCCACAAGGTCTTGTAGCCCTGCCTATCTGTCTGCCTCTGCCTGCCGAGTGAGCGGTGTGAATAAAGGTGTGCACCTCCACAGCCCAGCTACAAAGTCTTTCTTATCTTCTGGATCCCCTATAACTGATAACTTTAACTAGGGTTTGTTTATTGGCGAGAGATAAACAGATGTTCAAAGGAGAGCAGTTCTGAGCCAGGTATGGTGGCCTCTACCTGTTATCTTAGCAGTGGGGAGGCAGGAAGACTCCTATGAATTCAAGGCCTGTCTGAGGAACATAGTGAGTTCTAGGCCAGCATGGGATACAAAGTGAAACACCTCAAAAAAACAAAAACCAAACAAAAACAACAACAACAAAGAAAGAAAACTTTAGGACCAAAATACACATGTGCCTCTGTCTCCGCCCGGCCTGGAAGAGGTGGTCAGGCCGTGCCTGGCTCGTGGCAGGTTTTGCAGAATCCTCAGGTTTCCAGCTCCTGCTCTGATTCATTTGTTACCCATGGAGCCCCCAAACTTTGTGTGGGTGTGATACACCTGGTTTAGCATCTGGTACGAGTGGGACCCAGAAACAGCCATAAGGGACTGGCTGAGGGCAGGCCTGCCCTCCCTATGCTTTCAGACGCTTTTGGTTATAAAGCAGAAAGTGGCGAGGCCCGGGGTGCAGAGCAGAGAAACCATTCCTCCGCCCTTGTAATCAGGCTTGTGGGAGGTGGCATTGAATATTGCTTAATGAGGAGACCTTGACAGGGAGCAGAGAGAACACAGACATTCCAGGTGAAGGGCTGCATGTCAGCATGTCCACCCCTGGCCAGCCTGCTAAGTAGGGACTCTGGCTGCTGATCTTCAAGTCTAGCCAGGTCTAGAGACAGACACGGTCTCTAACATGGGGGAAGGGGCTACCTCAGGGGCAAGGCAGCTTGTGGAGCTACCAGCTTTTTCTTTGCAGTGGAGCAATTCATTCTGTGTATCTGCTTTGCTCACAGAAGAGTGCTGGACACGCCTTTTGCCCTGGGGCCCTGTGGACTTGGTGGTCAGTAACCCTCCCTACATCTTCCACAAGGACATGGAAGAGCTGGCCCCAGAGATCTGCAGGTACAGGGTGGGTGGAGCAGCAGGGGAGCTCTAGAAGGGTGCTCTGGGCTGGAGGACTTCCATCTGGAGAAAACAGGTGGGGCCGGGCCGGGACAGCAGTGTTGAGAGGTACACTCTAGATTAGAGCCCGCAGCCTGACTGGGACCTTTGCACTTCTGACTCCCGGAGGCCCCTAGGTCCCTGAGGCTCCATCTCCTCTTTGAAAGAGGAGCAGTGGTGTTTGCAGGACCATGGGAAGGACTTAGCATCGGCATAGTGAGACCTAATAAAAGGCACTCCCAGAGGGATGTGTCACTTCACACAAGACCAGGGCCTAGAGAGGGAGGGCGCCCTGTTTAAGGTCCCATGAGGACTTGTGGGAAAGCCAGCACTGAACCCTCTGGCCCTGGAAAAGCCATGCTGCATTTGCAAGGACGGAGAAGGCAGTACCACCCCATGTCCCTCCTTAAGCACTGGTGATAAGGGCTGGGTGCTGGCTCCTCTTTTCTTGGCTCACAGAAGTAGGCAGGATCAGTCTTAAATGTCCTCAGATCAAGAGCAGGAGCAGCTGGGTTCTGAGGGAGCCTCATGCCCTGAGGGCTGTCTGTCCGTGGGACTCAGCAAATCTATCCAGCCCTGCTCTATGGGGGTGCTGTGGGCAAGAGAGAGGAGGAAGGTAGAACCTGCTAATCCATTTAGGAACCACTTGCTAATGGATCCTCCGCTTCCCTCTCAACCCAGAGTCTGTCCCAGGGGCCCTTTGTGAAGGCCTGCCTGCCTTGTCAACCCTTTCACATACCCGTCCCCCAGGCTCTTACCTGCCACTGTTTTCCTCTTCAGTTATGAAGACCCAGTGGCCCTGGATGGTGGTGAGGAAGGCATGGACATCATTACCCACATCTTGACCTTGGCACCCCAGCTCTTGAGTGCCTCTGGGTATGGACAGCAGCCTTCTCCTCTTCCACTGTGCGATTGGCATGCCTTAGCAATCATTGTGCCCCTGCCTCTCGCAGGCCAGACAATGTAGAAGCACAGGTCGTGGTCCTACCTACTTGAGCTGACCCCTTTCTCCTCCGTGTAGAAGCATCTTCTTAGAAGTGGACCCAAGGCACCCAGAGCTTGTCAGGAGCTGGCTTCAGAGCCGGCCGGACCTGCGCCTTAGTCTTGTGGCTGTACGTGAAGACTTCTGTGGGAGGTAAGACAACAGTTCCCCTCGCCATACCTCTTCCATGCTCTCCAGCAGCCCCCACCACTCATACATTCCTGAGAGCTTAGATGGTACCCAGATACTCATCCTGTCTCCCCAGGCTCCGGTTCCTGCATGTCCAGAAGTCTGCACCATAGTGTGGCTACTCTGTGAACAGCTGGCCAGGATTCTAGCCTGCTGGGTGCCTGGCTGATCCTGATGGAATACTGCTCAGAGGGAGGCGTTAATGCTTTCCAGAACCCCAGGCAGGGCCCATGGTTCTGTGATTCCCCATGATGGATGCTTCTAGGAGACTTAGAAACAAGGATGGAGTGTTCTTCCTGGGGGAGCAGAGAACAGACTCAAGAGCTGGGTTTCCAGCCTAGCTCTTCCCCTCAGTGTAGCAGGCTACTTGGTGTTCCTGTCGCTGGAATTGCTGTGAAGAGGTTGGGAAATGTGGCCAGTCAAGTATTGAGAGAGCAATAAACGGTAAACCAGTGTTTTGTTATCCGTGTTTGCGGGCCCTCGTCCCCCATGTAGGGTTAGGCCTGAGAGCCTCCTCCTACTCCAGCAAGTCAGGTAGACTGTGTGGTGGGCGTGGGGCCCAGTGTAAGGATAGCACGTGATGGGGGTAGGGGTGTGGAGGCTTAATCATGGCCTTGAACACTGTAGGGACTACACCGAACAGCTCATTGTTTGGGTTAACATCATCTACCTCCAGCCTAGGTATGCCTACATACCCTTCCTTGACTGGGCCTAGGCTGAGCATGGGGGCCATATATGAGGGTGACGATGGGGTTGAGGGTCCTTGACATGTGATCCTGGGGTTACATGCCCACATTCATGTAAGTAGGGTGGAAAAAAAAAAACAACAACACAGGATTTTTGTTTGTTTTTATTGACAATCCATTCCAAATGTAGACATTCAAATTTGGAGTTCAAATAACCATGTATGTTTCCCTGGTTGGTGCACCCAACCAAGTCTGGGCACTGAATTGTGACCTTCACCCCATCTTTGGGCCGATACACGGCTACCAGGAGGCCCAAAGACCAGCCTACTGTCAACAGCAACAGGAAACTTCTTGGTGGTGAGTGTTGCTGCAAGGCCGCATCTGGGTAGTTCGTCGAGCGTGTCGAAGACTAAGACGTTCATTCTACCGACTCTTCTCTGCCCCCGGCATGTGCAAGGCACTGCCTGACCTAAGGTGCCACAGCCAGAGGGAGTGCGCTCTGATAGGCAGCAGCTCCGCCAGAGCCACGACAGCTGAGCTCCAGGTCCCGGCTTGGAGTTGGTCCCCAGTCATCTCCTTTCTCTATGAGGCATGGACTCTTCTGAGTTCAGGGCAGTGCAGGAAATAGCTTCATGTTATTCTATTCTACATCAGCAAAGTAGAACATGCATGCTGGCATCTAAATGCCCAGTCCAGGCAGGCGGGTCAAGGCGCTAAGAGAAGACCTGCCTGAAGTCCCGTGATACAGGGAGGCTAGGATGAGGAAGGAGGTCAGGTCCTCACCTTCGGGAGTCTGTATTTCTGGACTTAGATCCTGTGTGAGTGATGTCTGCTGCCGTGCTTAGAGGGTATATTTGTGTTGGCAGAGGCCATACAGCATGTGTCAGAGCCCCAGCATCTGGCCCTGGTGACCTACCCTATTGCCAGCCCGAGATATATGGCCTGCAAGCTGTCTTGCTTCCTTTGAAGGCGGGAGCCTGGGCTTTCCCTCATGGCTATTCCGGGAAAACCCTGGGAAGGTGACAGGGTACAGCCAGAGCAAGGCTCCTCACTCCTGAGCCGCCTCTGCCATTTGGCCTTTGCTGGCCACAGCCTGTGTGAAGACTGCCTTCTCTCTCGCCTTTGCCCTTTGGCTCTGGCTGTCTTCAGACATCAGGCCGCCCTGACCTTACAGCAGTCTGTGACCCTCTTGTCTCACAGCTTGGGTTATACTCAGCCACTGCCGAGTTCTCTGACAGTTTTCCCTCCTGGCCTCAGGCCTGTTTCTGAGGTAAGGCCTTGGAGAGCCTGTGGGTATGGCACCCAAGAGAGCGGAGGGGCAGCTGGGGTCACCAGAGCAAGAGCCACCCTTGGGACAGCTTCCTTCCCAGAAAAATGTAGGGCCTGCCTCCACTGGGATTTAACTCCAGGCCAAGTAGAGCGGCAAGGCTCCAGACTGTAGCTACTAGCTTAACTGGGCTAGACGTGAGTTGCCACACTGGAGCCATATCAACCCACGTTTAGATTCTAGAGGCTGCCCCTTACCAGGATGTGACCTTGGGCAGATGACTTGGCCTTCTTCAGCTTTGGCCTCCAAACCTTGAGAAACAGGGCCAAAGTGCTTTACTGCAAGGATGGCTGTGAGATTTTCTTGGTACATTGCGGGTGTTTCTGTTGCCTCGAGGACAGACAAGGAAGGTCCTGTACCCTGCTGGGTCAGCTCAGCACCAACATGAGGCAGGCAGAGCCAGCAGTCAGCAAAGGAAAGACAGACGGCAGGATTTTAGTCCTGGGTTCTTGCTGACTCTCTGGAGATGGAGCCAGCAGGAGCAGCCGCCGCCTCCCTTCACTGTTTCTCTCCACCAGGGCCTGAGTACCCAAGGCCCAAGCCATGGCAGCCAGTGGCTCCACTCTGGAAAAGCCAGGCTCACGTGCCCCGTCCTCCTCTTTCTCCTGATGCTGGTGCCAGAAGCTTGGCACAAGTCACGGACTCCCTTGGGGACAGCGCAGGAGGGTGCGGTGCAAAAGGCATCACCCAGGCTCTGTAGGCTGAACAGGCTCTGAGGTCTTGAGGCCAGAGCCTGGGAGATCAGTTCTGTCCCTTCCGGCAGGTGGTGAAACTGTGGCCTCACCTCATAGTTGGATGACTTTTGTAGCTTCCTATAGGTTATTCAGTGCAGCTTATTTAGCTGACTTATTAAAATGTGTCCCCAGCTACAAGAAATATACCCTTTTCTGCATGCCCACTTCCGTGGACCCTGGGCGTCTGTTCCCAGTCTCATTTCTAAAGCTTGACTGGATCCCCAGGACCCAAGTATGGTCTCTGTGTCCTGCAGAGTGCTGTCTGAAGAGGTGAGGGAGGACAGCTCTGAGAAAGGCCCTAGGATACCCCTCTCTGGCCATAAGTAAGCTCTGTCGGGATAAAGGGTTTCACCACTGATGGGTCTGAGAACTGCTGGGCTGAAGTGGGAAGCCCTTCAATCAGCCCGGCCCCGTCGTTCCTTATCCACCTTCAGATCCTTTACTGCCCTGCAGTGCCCTCTTGAACACCTTCCCCTTGCCCTAGCAGCGCATCCTTCTGGAGTGCCCTTGCCCATCACTGCCAAACCATGCCATACCTGCTCAGTTCTAACACTCCTGCCCTGACTTGGTGTTCTAGCCTTCCCCTACCCACATCTCTGTCAGTGCCCTACCTGTATATCTGGCCCCTGAATTTGGAAACCTTCCAGTCTCATTCTGGGAACCACTGTGGGACCGGCACATTCAGGTTTAGGAAATGTCCACCAGTAAACTGACCCCATATCCATTTTCTAGACTTGAGGCTAAAACTTCCTGAGTGGCCCGTATCTGACCTGACAATAGCTCTCCCATACTCCAGTCAGCAGGGAGAGGAAACCGTGAGGTCTGGCGTCCTGCCTGAGCCAGGCAGCTGTTCAAGTTGAGCCATAATCTCTTTGAGGGCTTCAGTGCACCTGATCCCCGCCCCACAGCATGCCAGCAGAACAAGCTGTCCTTGGCGGCCGCAGGAGCAGGCGCCAGGCTTCCCGGCGCTCTTGGCCTTAAGCAGCCCACAGTCAAGGTGGTGGCTAGAATGGCCTGATCTCTCTTTATGAACTCTGCCCTGAACAAGACCCTGGGTGTGAGACAAACAACGCCACCTTATTAAAGACACCTATGTCCTTGTCCCCCAACCTATGACTAGTACTTTATATGGCACAAAGGATTCGCAGATAGGAGTAAAGATCGTGTGTGTGTGTGTGTGTGTGTGTGTGTGTACTCCTGTATGTGTTCACATGAGCATGCAGGTGTTGAGCATATATACATGCACATGCATGGAGAGGGGCAAAGGCCCCAGTCACCACCTTATGTTTTGAGACAGAGACTTTACACAAGCCCCAGGGCTGCCGCCTCCATCTCCCAATGCTGGGGTTACAGATGTGTACAGCCATGTCTAGCTGTTGCATGGGTGCTGGGCATCCGAACTCAGGCCCTCAAGTTTGTGCAGCAGGTAGTTTACCAGCTAATCCTTCTCCCCAGACTTGTGATTAAGATCTCAGGAAGGAGAAGCTGTCCTGAGTCGTTGAGGTAGAAGCAGTGCGATCACGGTGTCTATAGGAAGGAGACAGGGATATCTCAAGTGAGAGGACCTCTGGGTCAGTGCGGTGTGATTGCAGGAGGAAGGAGCCATGGGCCAAGAAATACAGGCAGCTTCTTCCCTAGAGCCTCGGGAAAGAATGCAACCCTGCCCACACCTTCATTTCAGCACAGTGGAATTGGATTTCTAACCTCTAAAATTATACAGTGTAGTCGTGTGTATTAAGTTACAAAATCTGTGGTAATCTTTTATAGTTAACTTTAGGGAGCTATACAGATCTTGATGCTCCGTGGAGCTTGGATTAGTCACCTTTGTATTTTATTTATTTACTTATTTTTATTTTTTATTTTATTTTTTGAGGCAGGGTTTCTCAGTGTAACAGTCCTGGCTGTCCTGGAACTCGCTTTGTAGACCAGGCTGGCCTAGAACTCACAAGTGCTTCTGCCTCCCAAGTACTGGGGTTAAAGGCATACGCCACCACCATCTGGCTATTTTTTTTTAAATTTATTTATTATGTATATATATACAGTGTTCAGCCTGCTGTTCGCCTGCACTGCAGGCCAGAAGAGGGCACCAGATCTCATTACAGATGGTTGTGAGCTACTATGTGGGTGCTGGGAATTGAACTCAGGACCTCTGGAAGAGCAAATAGTGCTCTTAACCTCTGAGCCATCTGTCCAGCCCTTAAAATGTTTTTTATTACACTTATTTACTTATTTTGTGTATGTGTGTGTCCATCCATGCCACAGTATGCTAGTGGATGTCAGAAGAAAACTTCTAGGGTCAGTTTCCACCATATATCCTGGGGATTAAACTCCATTCTTCAGGCCTAGCCTGAAGTACCTTTACCCAGAGTCATCCTGGCCGGCTTGTCACTTTATATTCTTGTGACAAAATCTCTTACAAGGAGGAAAGATTAGTTTGGCTCATTGCTTCAGCCCAGGGTTGGCTGGCTCTGTCAGGCATGTGACAGGGCAGAAAGATGGCGGAGGAAATCTCCTCACATGACAGCCAGGAAGCAAGGAGAGAAAGGGGTCCTGGGACAGTACATACTTTTATGGCTAATCTTGGCTGTCAACTTGACACCTAGGAGAGGACTCCTCAAGTGAAGAATTGCCTCCATCAGATTGGCCTGTTTTCACTTCTGTGGGCTATTTTCTTAATTGCTCATTTATGTTGGCGGGCCTGCCCACTGTGGGAGGTACCATCCCTAGGCAGGTGGCCTGGGCTGTGTTAGAAAGGTAGCTGAACTCAAGTGAGCCGGGAAAAAAGCCAGCAAACAGTGTTCCTCATTGGTCTGTGCATCAGTTCCTGCCTCTAGGTTCTTACTTGACCCCTGTCCTGGTTTTCCTTAGTGATGGACTATATAACCTGTGAGCTGAAATAAACCCTCCCCTCCACAGATGGAAGGGAGAGTTTTGGTCAGGGTTTTATTACAGCAACAGAAACCCAATGAGAACACACACTTTTCTATAGGCCCCAGTCTCTTACCGCCTCCAACTAGGCCTAGCACCTTAAAGTTCCTGCCGACTCTCAGTCACACCACCAGCTGGGGACTGACGCTTCAACACAGCAGTCTTTGAAGGACATCCCATGTCCAAACTGTAACGGTTCTACTATGGCAAACACTTCAAAATGGAAGTCTTTCTGGAATTGGAATGTGGAAATGGGCAGAGGCTGGAAGAGTTGGGAGACACATGACACATTGTCTTGAATACCTGTCCTCAGCGGGGATGTGGCCAGGGTGGGTGGTGGTAAGTCCTCTTCAGTCTTGCAGCCTGAGATGTCTTTAGAGAGGGCGGGCCATCTCTCAGAACAGAGAGGCTGGCCCAGGCACTGAGAGCAATGGGGAGACAGGACTGGAAGGAGAGAGAGAGCAAAGTTGGCCCCTCTGCACTATTTTTAACAATGTGAGGTCTACCCAGCTCCTGGTCCTGGATTGTCATGGAGTCACGTGGTTGGCCTAGCAGCACCGGAGAGTGAAGAAGGCCCTCACTCACGTCATGCCTGTGAACTGAACACAGCAACCCGTGACTAAGCAGAAAGCCTGACCCCTCCATGTCAGTGGATAGCTGGGCTCTTTCCAGTCACCAGGCATCCTCAGGACTGTGTGCCACCATTCTGTCCTGGAATTGAATCTGGTTGTCCCTGAGGATCTTAGTATTCTGGTTCTCCAAGCTGGAGTAGCCAACTGGTCCCTTTGGACGCTGTCCCTGGCCAGCCTGAGGCTGAGACTACTCTGGATGAGGGACTGAGGGACTGTGGAGAAGTTATCCCATCTGGACAAGGTGTGCACTGCCCCCCCAAGCTACAGTCTTAAACCAGGCATCACTTGGAAGGCTTCTGGAACCCCAGTGGGTTTAAGAGAGGCTGAGGACAGATAGTTCAGGTACCTGAAGTGAGGAGCTTAGACGCAAAAGAGTGAACTGTAGCAAGACTTGTATGTGATTCCTGATTTCCCCTCTTCCCAAGCCGAAGTCTGCACAGGAGGCTGGAAGAGGACGAAGCTGCCACGGATGCCCGCCTGACCAGCAGAGGCACTGGGATTGCCACAGCTAGGTCTTGTGTCGTGCCTCGCGGAGCTCAGAGCTCAGATCCACCTGTTGGGACAGGGACAGCCGTTGCCAGAGCTGTCCCAGAGAACTTCCCACAACCACGGCAGCTGCCTTAATCCTGGCGTATGCCACCAAGAGTCGGCATCTTAATCTCTCAAGCCAGGCTCGAGGGACTGCCACACTCAGGGGTCTTACTTGAGTTCACATAGCACTTGCCTCCTGACTCCTAGTTCAAGGCTTCCAGCCATCATTATTTCCAACAGATGTCCTGTAGCCAACAGATGGTGCTGTATAGCTCAGTGGTTCTCAACCTGTGGGTTACAACCCCTCGGTCTTTCGATCAACCACAGGAGTCTCCTGAGGCCATCGGAAAACACAGATATTTACATTATGATTCATAACAGTAGCAATATTACAGTTATGAAGTAACAATGAAAATAATTTTGTGGTTGGGGTCACTACAACATGAGGAACTGTATTAAAGGGTCACAGAATTAGGAAGGTTGAGAACCACTGATATACCTCTTATACTAGGGACTCTAATGGACAAAGCCCTCTGGGCCAGGACCTCATGGACCAACGTGAGCCACATTAGCTCACCTGTGGCATTGGGTATATGGATACCCACATCTTGGTCCCATCTGAAGCCATGACAGTTGTGAGGAGAGTGAAGTTCCCTTAGTAGAATAAGTGACTGCTACCACTTCTGAGGGAACTGGCTGTGCACCCCTACCCAGGCTCTCTGGGTCTCCTGAGGTGCCGTCTCAGGGTTTCTATTGCTGTGATAAAACACCATAATCAAAACCAACCTGGGGAGGAAAGGGCTTATTTCAGCTTACAGTTTCACATCATCCATCCTTGAGGGAAGGGCAGGGCAGGAACTTAGTGGAGCAGGAACCTGGAGGCAGGAGCTAATGCAGAGGTCACAGACGAATGCTGCTTACTGGCTGGCTCCACATAGCTTGCTCGGTCATCATTTTTACAACACCCACAACCACCAGCCCTGGGGAGGCTCCGCCCACAGTGAGCCGGGCCCTCTCACACTGTCGATCAAGAAAACACACCACAGGCTTGCCCACAGGCCAGTCTGGTGGAGGCTTTTTCTCAATTGAAGTTCTTTCTTCCCAGATGACTCTGGCTTATGTCAAGTTGACTTAAAACTACTCAGCACAGGTATCTAAAATGACCGCTGGGTATCTTTGACCTTATAATCAGGAATGTGAAGTGGACCAGTTTTAAGTCCCAAGGGCCTCTTTTCTTCCTGATAACTGCCTACCAGTCCTGTAGGTGGTCAGTTAAGGCCAATTTTATAGTTCAGAGAGTAAGACAAACAAAAGGAGGTTGCTTTGGTCTTGCTGGGAGACTGAACCGAGCTGACTTTCTCCAGGGCCCAGCTGAGGCAGCTTGGAGCATCCCTGACAGGGCGGCCCCTTTCCCAGGGCCTGGGTCTCCCTAGGGCTTCTGCTTCTCAGAAGAGGCGGCCACTGAAGTGCCTCTGTTCTCTCAGTTCTACAGCCTTCTCCAAGGGCTGCATCTGGAAGAGCAGACAGGCCAGATGTCCCCGCTCTGGGTCCAAGCAGCAGGTGCCGTTGTTGGGGCTTGATGTGCCTCCAGAGGTCCCTGTGCAGGTGAAGTTAAAGCTCAGCAGGGCAGGGGGCAGGACAGTTCTTTCGGGGACCCCAGTCGCCACCATTTCCTCCACCCGCTAAAGGCTCCTACCCCACCTTGCTTTGCAGAAACAGTGTCACCTGCTAGAAGAGGTAGTTTAGTCCCTCTGTCCTTCCTGGAGGTCAGAGAGAAGCTGAGTTCTGTGAGTATGCAGAGCGCATTCAGACTAGCGCTGCCCGAGCCTTTTGCCCATTTGTTGACCTTGTGGCTAAGTGTCTAGTGTCCAGCTAGGCACTGGACCCCGAACAGCTAGCTGATCTGCACTATTAGCTATAAGTCTCAGGAAACCCTACAGTAACTGAGAACACCCCAGGTTAGGTTGCACAGCAAACTGGGAGAGAGGATGAGGCTGCCCTGGATGCCCATCTGACCATCAGAGACCCTGAGGTGGGTGGAGATAAATCTTGGGATGCACCCTGCAGAGCTCAGCGTTAAGGCCCACCTGTCAGAGCAGGCAGAGGGTGCTGGGGCTGTCTCCACAGGGCTTCTCAGAAATGTAGCAGCTTGGTAAGCTCCTCTCCTGAGACACGTGCAGCTCTGAGCCGGGACCTCAGTCTCCCAAACCAGCCTAGGAGCCAGGCACCAGAAATACAGCCCATACCCACGAAGAAGGGCTATAAAACACAGAACTTGAATGATGCACGCTAGGAAAAGAGCACTGGATTATCGTAATCAGCCTTCGTGCTGGTCTGTAAGGTGGAAGCTGTGAGGCCATCATTTTACAAGTAAGAAACCAGAACACAGCCTAAAGATACGGCAGGCAGCGGGGAGAGCCTGGGAAAATGCCTGGGGGCTGGAAGGCACATGAGCAGAAGTGTGTGGTGCCAAGTGAGTGCAGTGGCCTGGCTGAGCTCTAAATGCACAAGCAGGGACCAGTGGCCAGTTCATTTGTTACGTGTTTTTGTGTGAGTGTCTTGCCTGCATGTATGTCTATGGATCCAGTGCATGCCTGGTACCCATGGAAGCAAGAAGAGGGCATCAGATCCCCTAAGACTGGAGTTACAGATAGTTGTGCGCTGCCATATGGATGGTAGGAATTGAACCTGGATCCTCTGGAAGAGCAGCCAGTATGTTTAACCACTGAGCCATCTCTCCAGCCCTGGGCAAGGGGCTTAAAAGCAAGGTTTTTGAGCTGAGTTACAGGGATTGTAACTCATAGGATTGTAACCTAGGTATTGAAGTTGCTCTTTCATGGTCACAGGAAAAGGGGGCTCAGGCAAGTAGCCACAACTGTCCAATCTGGAGGTGGCTGGGGCTACAGTGGAGTCAAAAGACGTTCTGGATCAACTGACTCACAAACATTACTGAGGAGCTGGATGGGAATGGGGCTGCTCCGAGCTGGAGACTGGGGATCTGGAGACAGTGAGTCGCAGAGTCAAGGATACTCTCAGAACATCCCAGAGGCAATGTGGGCATCCAGAGATCCAGATGTGACATAGGGGAGCTCAGCATCCAATTGGGAAGATGCTCGCAGGCCTTCGGGCTGGTGACAACGGTAATGAGACATGTGCCATGTATAAGCAGTGATGAGCACCACAAGCCCGTGGTTCTAAGTCAGGCAACAGCATGTCCGGGATGCCTGCCTGGCCCACTCTCAGGATAAAGACTGAGACCTGACCTGTCCAGGTGAGCTTGTACCTAGTCCTCTAACATCTGGACAGGAGAGAAGGTGAGCAGGCCACAGAGGCTACCTGCATCCCAGGGCTTTACCTCACAGAAGGTTTGGCAGGTGCTTAGAGGCCCAGAGTCAACACAGGCCCCTAGGCAAAGGGGAAACCGGCCAAACCAAACAGCACCAGATTCTGGTGAGCTTCCTCTTGGCTGCCCTTGGGTGCCTAGCTTTCACATCCCACTGCAGAGGAGCTAGACAAGGAGCCCTGGGTGTGGGGGAGGAGGCAGGGCGTGTGACTGGTCCTGAAACAGGACTCCTGTGCTCTGGATGTGAGGTGGGGCTGGCAGGCATCACACTCTGGCTCTTGGCTGGCAGGTGAGTTAAGGAGGTGAGTCTCCAGCACATTGTGAGGAAGAAGCATTTCAGGTCCCCGGGCCTGGAAGGTTCTAGGAGGAGTCACTGGATGGATGTGCCTTAAAACCCCCTTTGGAGGCACTCTACTGCTGAATATTTAAGACAGGACTGACTTGGAACTTGCTACATAGACCAGACTGGCCTTAGATTCAGCAGAGGTCCTCCTGCCTCTGATTCTTGATTTCTGGGACTAAAGGCATGTGCCCACCAGACCTGGTAAAACTCTCCTTCATTGCACTCCAGCCCCTTACAGCTGCAGAATTTGTTCCTTCAAACCAAGTTTCACATGACATTCAAATACGTTTTTAAAAGGTAGAAGCAGCATTTTAATAACATAATGTTTAAAAGTTGAAATTCTTTGGCTGGGCGGTGATGGCACATGCCTTTAATCCCAGCACTTGGGAGGCAGAGCCAGGCGGATCTCTGTGAGTTCGAGGCCAGCCTGGGCTACCAAGTGAGCTCCAGGAAAGGTGCAAAGCTACACAGAGAAACCCTGTCTTGAAAAACCAAAAAAAAAAAGTTGAAATTCTTTCTTAGCATAAAGTCCATTAAGGTGAACAGCAAAGAACACAAATGTCTGCCCCAGGGCTGAGCATGGGAATTGTTTTTAAATTTCACGATGTGTTTGTGTCTATTTTATATGTATGGGTGTCTTACCTGTCTGTATGTCTGTGCAGCACAGGCATGCAGGACTTGTGGGGCCCAGAAGGGAAGGAGACTCGACTCACAGATGGGTAGTTAGGATCAGCCCCCCTGACAGTCTCCGACTACAACAGAAGGCTCATTTCAAGCTCAGGTCATGGGGGAGATTCTGATGTGTTATAATTGTGGGCTGTGCTTGTTTGCGTCTGTGGTGTTTAGATATCATCATCATTATTAATTATTTGTGTGTGTGTGTGTGTGTGTGTGTGTGTGCGCCACGGTGGACATGGGAGATCCGAGCACAGTTCTGTGGAGCCCGGTCTCTCCTCCACCTTGACTTGGGGTCTAAGGACTGAATTCAGGGCAGTAGGCTGAGTGTTTTACCCACTGAGCCATACCACTAGTCCTAAAATTGTTTGTTTTTATAATTAATTTTTTAGTTAGTGTACAAAGTAATGAGTTCTCATTGTTTGAGAGTATATGTGTGTATATACATTTGTTTTTCATTTTTTTTCTGGGACAAGGTTTCTCTGTGCAGCCCTGGCTGTCCTGGAACTTGCTTTGTAGACCAGGCTGACCTGGAACTCAGAGATCCACCTGCCTCTGCCTCCTTGTTGCGGGACTTAAGGCATGAGCCACCATGCCCAGCTACACTGTATCTTGTTTTTATTCACTGCCCACCCCTCCCCCTCTTTTTCTTGTTCTTTTCCTCTCAGGTAGGTGGTCCCTTCTGCTTTCCCGTCACATATAAGTGTGTGTTGGGAATAGATTCTGCATATGAAAGAAAACATTTGATATTTTGTCTTGCCCTTCATGACCCTCTCCCCTTACACAGTCCCCCTTCTGTATACTTCTGTGCTGTGTGTGTGTGTGTGTGTGTGTGTGTGTGTGTGTGTATTCTGCTTATGAGGAGAAACACTGGACATTTGTCTTTCTGAGTCTGGTTTATTTCACTTAGCGTGATGACCTCTGTTCCATCCATTTCTCTACACTGTTTATTTTTAAATGTGAAAAAAAGGGGGGGGGGAGAAAGGAAGTGGGAAAGAAAAAGAGAAAGGAAAGAAAATTAAAAGAGGGTCACAAGACGGGGGTGAAGATGTTTGCTGCCTGATGGTCTGTGTTACCCGTGGAAGAGGAAAATGCATATGACCTTCATGTGAGCACAATGGCATGTGTGTGTGCGTGTGTACATGAACACACATGTGTGCACGCACACACACATATAACAAATAAATGTTAAAAGTTTTTACATTAGAAGGGAGGGAGGGGAGGAGGAAGGAACTTGTGGGCGGGCATGAGGCATCAATTTTTTTTCTGTGTTGACTGTTCTGTTCCTGAAGCCTCCAGCTTCCCCAACCCTCATGTCCTGGAGGTATCTTCTCCCACCTAGCATCTGTCACAGCAACTGCATCTGGGCCACGAGTTTCTGAAAGATCCCTGGAGTCCACAGCCCCAGCCTGGCTTCACAGTACATGTGCCAGGTACGCAGTCCTTGGTCCGAGGCAGTAAAAAGTAGGCCCAAGCAGGAGGCACGGCCTAGGGGCATCCCCAGGCTTGATATTGCCTTTAAGGTGGGCAGACTGGGGAACCCAGGGCCCCACAAAGCCTCAGGTTTCTCTGGTTCTGGGTACCTTCATTTCTGGGAACTGGCCGTGCTTTGGAAAGAGAGAAATGAGAAGCAAAACACTTTTGGGCCCCAGCATCGCCACCCCCCCTTTTCTGTCTTCTTCCGCTGAGTCACAGTCAAGAGCCAGGCACCTCAGCCTCCCTGGGGCCATTGGCTGGGGCAGGATTCAGGGTCAGGTGAGGACAGCATCTGAGAGAGGTCCTCCTTCCTGCCAGCATCCTCTGTGAGTGGTTCTGGGGCAGCTGAGGGCTGAGACCACCTTCCCAAGCTAGGGGAGGGGGCACTGGGATGCTTTGTGCCCTGCCCCCTCCATTTCCTTGTCTCATGTTCACTCCTCAAGCTTCTACTGTGCTTGTATGCTGGAACCAGGAAGGTAGGGTGGTTCAGGCAGCCCTTAGGTTCCTTGTCTTTAGAGAGCTCATGGATGGAGACAGACTCCAGATTGTCCCCCAGTGAGGGACTCTGGGTCTTTAGGATTTCTCTTGTCAGCAAAAGGGACCCTCACAAGTTTTGCCCTCCAGGGAGAGTGGCCATATAATAATGCTTATCAGAGATCTGCATATATGCCTCAGCACAGGCATGTACATGTACATGCATGTGCATGGGTGTGGCACTTGAACACCGGCTGGTATTCATGATCATAGGTATCCTTACAGAACCTCCCTTGGGTAGAGGAGCTCTAGGTTCTGGAAACTGGGTCAGAGCTCTCTTTGTGAGTGTGTGTGTGTGTGTGTGTGTGTGTGTGTGTGTGTGTGTGTGTGTGTTATTATCCTGTCTCAGAGGCTCAATCAATACTTATGAGTCAGGACAGCCTGTGGAAGCCCCAGCACATCACCCTCATATCATGGAAAAGAAGGTTGAAACTGGGGGTCTCCCTTCTTGGCTAGCCTAGTGTCACACAGTGTTTTGGGGGGTAGGTCTGGGAGGGTGACTACCCAGGTCTCTGACATTTTTGGAGCCCAGCTGAGGACCAACCTCAGTCCTCCTAAGCTTCAGTGGCTTTTCTCCAGGATTTTCTGCTCTCTCTACCTTGCTAGGACTGTCCTGGCCTCCTGGGATCCATTCTCTCTATCCCGAGTAAACCAGCCTCCCAGTTCTGCTGAAACGCTCCCTGCCTTTCTCATCCTCTGGATTTTTCCTCTGACTCCTGCCTCCTTCCTTCTAGCCTCTGTCTCCTTCATGTCCACCCACGAAGGCTAAAATTGGCCCATGGATCACTTTTTCCTGTCCTTTATATTAAAAATTTTGTTGGACTGGGGTAGATAGTTCAGTCAGCAAAATGCTTGCCATGCAGGCATGCGGACTGGACCCATATAAACGCCAAGTGTGGCCATGTCTATTTATAATCCTGGTGACTGGGGAGCTGAAGACAGGACGATCCCTGGGACTCATTGGTCAGCCAGTCTAGCCTACTTGATGAGTTTCAGGCCTGTAGGGACGCTGGTTCAAAAGAGAATGCCTGAGAACGACTCCCAAAGTTGACCTCTTGGTCTCCACATGCATGTACACACACACACACACACACACACACACACACACACACACACACGCGCGCGCGCGCTGCATGATGAAAGCTGAAAATTTTAAAAATTTCATATGCATTGGTGTTTTTGCCTGCATGTATGTCCGTATAAGGGTGTCAGATCCCCTGGAATTGGAGTTACAGACAGTTGTGAGCTGCTGTGTGGGTGCTGGGAATTGAACCCAGGTCCTCTGGAAGAGCAGCTAGTGCTCTGAACCAGAGCCATCTCCCCAGCCCCCGAAAGCTGAGGTTTTTTTTTTTTTTGTATCCACTATGTAAGCAAATTAGTCAGCCCTCCACGTTTTCAAAGCTGCTAGCAGGAAGAATAAAACTCTTGATACAGAAACAAAAGACAGATGACCTCCACTTTATCAGGAACAGGGGCTGTCAGCGCTTGCTGACCTGGCAAGGGTCCAGAGAGGGAAAGAAGTGTGGAGCAGTCTTCCAGCATCCTGCTGGGGGCTCCTTAGCATCGATTCCAAAAAAGCTACATTCGTTAGGGTCCTTGTCTCAGCATAGCTCTTGGGCAGTGCAGGGGAGTGATGCCTAGGAGGAGGCTTTGTCTCACAGCCGCCACTCTGTGCCCCCAGGAGAGGCTGTAAAGGACATTTTAAACATTGTTTCACTTCAATTTAGAAATATTTGATCTGTCTAAGAATTTATGGTGAGGCAAACATTGGATATTTTTTCCCCAAAAATTAAGCTAGTATCACTTGTTGGAAATTACATCTGGTTGGTTGCCGTTCTCTTGTAACTTGCCTGAAACCTGTTGTTTGAAGTACAGGAAGTACAGTCCAAACCTATAAAAAATCGATTTCTGATATATTTACAAAGAATGCAGGGGTATCACCAATACAAGGGTCTTGATACCCTGTGCCTGGTGCAGTGAGACAAGCCCATAATCCACTTCCTTAACAGTTCAAGCCCCAGGGAAACACAGGCAGGGGCTTCTGCTCTGAGGTAGCATAAACTCCCTGGCAGCTGTCAGGGAGGATTTGAACTGCATTCTGAGAAGGTTCATTTCTATGAAAACATTTCACAGGACTTAATAAAAACTTCAGGACTAAGGGTAGGCCTCACTGGTAGAGCACTGGCCTGGCATATAGGAGACCCTGGGTTTAATCTCTAAAAAAAAAAAAAAATTAATTAAATAAAAAAGTAAAACTTTAATTTTCAATCATCTTAATGTTGGACATTATGTTATTCTTTTTGCGATAGGGTCTTATTCTGTATGCCAGCCATCCTGGAACTCACTCTATAGCCTGGGCTGGCCTCGTACTCATGACAATCCTCTTGCCTCAGCCTCCCAAGTTACTTCCTCTTAATTCATTAATCATTAATTTCACATATTTTTCGGGGGGGGGGGCTCACATGTGGGTAGGTGCCCATGCATATGCATGTAGGTGCCTGTGGGGGGACTGAGGCTGACATCAGCGGTCTTTATTGGTTTCTCTCTGCCTTGTTCTTCGAGGCTCTGAGGCTCTCCTGTCTCCACCCTCCTATCACTGGACTCACGGGCAGGCTACCCCACCCCCCTGGGCACTTATGTGGGTTCTGAGTTCATGGAACTGCAGTTGCAGGTACTGTCTGTCCCTGCCGAGTCACCGTCCCAAACTGTTACTTCACTTCTAATAGATAACATTTAAAAAGTCTATTCATTCGTATGTGTGTGAGCGCCTGCGTGTGCCTGTGGGCACCATGTGTTATTCGTATGTGTGTGAGCGCCTGCGTGTGTCTGTGGGCACCATGTGTGTTCCACAGAGGCCAGAGCTGGAACTGGGGTTCCCGCTGGCTGTGAGTCTGCGTGTGGATACCAGGAACTGAACCTGAGTCCTCTGAAGACCGGCAAGTGCTCTCAACTGTCGAGTCATCTTCCCAGCCCCGATTCTTATTCTTTTAAAAATATTTTTCTGGTCTAGGGATGTAACTCCTTTGGTGGAGTGTTTGTCAAGTATGCCTGTTTGGTCTCAGCACGGTATAAAACCATGCATGGTGGCACATGCCTAGAATCCCGGCACGTGGGAAATGGGGGCAGGAGAATCAGAAGTTTAAGGCCCTATCCAAATAAATAAATAAATAAGTAAGTAAGTAAATAAATATTGATCTTATGTTTAAAATACTTTCAATTTTGGTATTTTTCATTTAACCTAACATTTTTATACCATTTGGTTATACTACGGTTTTATTTTGTTTGGGTTTTGTTTTTTGGCTTTTTTTTTGTGTGAGGGGTGTTGTTTTGTTTTTCAAGACAAGGTCTCTCTGTGTAGCCTTGGCTGTCTTGGAACTCCTCCTGTAGACCAGGCTGGCCTCCAGGGATCTGCTTGCCTTTGCCTCCTGATTGCTGGGATTAAAGGTGTGCACCACCGCTGCCCAGTATACTATGTTATTTTAACCTTGTAAACCATTACTGTCAAAAACAGTAGTTACATGCAAATCTTATAATAACTGATCTTGTAAATGGTTATATCATGAGCATCTTCTCTAGAATAAATACAGGAACACCCAGCGCTACAGGATAAATGGAGAATGCATTATGAGTTAAGTATATCTCTGTTTTCTTACTTAAACCTCAGACCCATCAGAGAACGAATAATTGCCATGATGTTCAAAAATCCTTGATATCTCCTGAGTTTCAGACTTATAAAAGCTGTCCATTGGTAGATACTTTTACTGCTATGAAAGCATGTTTGTTAAGAAGCTAGCATATATTTTATCAGTAGCTTGTAGTTTATGGTTTTTCAATATTTAGATTCATATATTAGGACTTCCGCTTGTCCCTTTGCCCAGAGCACTGCGTGGTCAGGGCCAGAGGGAAGGGGGGAGGTGTGTCTGCAGTTGTTGTTGTTGTTGTTGTTGTTGTTGTTGTTGTTGTTGTTTGTACTCCCACTTCTTGTCAGCTGCAGCTGGAGCCCCGGATGATTGGTGCCTTCAAGGTGAGGGCACAGTGGGGAACTGGGTCCTGGGTCACCTGCACTGCCTTTTTACAGGGGTTTCGGGGTCTCTTTCTTAGAGACTACCTCATAGCTGCCCCAGCCACTGCCCTGGCCTTCAGTCCCAGGACCAGCCTTTGATGGGGAGGCATGGTTTTCTCGGAAACATATGGATGGGTGCTCAGGGAAATAGTGACGTGCAGATGTGAGTGGATTGGCAGTTCCCTGCTCACAACTGAAAACCGAGGCACCAGAAGGCAGGTTCTCTCAAGGCTGCACAGCTGAGGGATGCCAGGCGAACCCTGGATGGCTTGACACTGAAGCTGGGCCTAAGGTGCAGGGATCTGAAACCAGGCATAGCGCTCACCTGGAGGCTTCCTGTTCAACAGGAAGTCCTCTCAGCGAGGCCTGTCCTTGCTGACCTCACTTTGAATTCCCACTTTCTCTTACACCCTCTTTCCTCTGACCTGGTAGTGCACTCATGTCTAACACCCCCTTCACCTGTACACATGCACCCCTTTTGTGCTGTCCACACCCGTTTCCAGTTGTTCACTCTGCCCCAGATTGGACACTAGATAACCCTAGAGGTCACACCAGACCTGGGCCTTCCCTGGGAGAGCCCTTAGTGTGATGATGGGGTTGAAGGAAACAACTTCAGTCAAGGAGGGCTTCCTGGAGGTGGGGACCTAAGCTGAGGCTTTGACACTCTGTCCCTTCCCCAGGTCACTGGATGTCCTCTGAGCCTTTCCCTTGAATGGCCGTCAGGTTCCAAGAAGTGTCCCCTGTCTCTGCATTGCTGGTTCCAAGAACCGCAGCTTCTGGCAGCATTTGGCTGGCATTCTTTCTTAGAGCCTGCTTGGGTTTCTAGAGTCTCCAGGCGGGGAGATTGGAGGTGGAGAACGGAAAGAGATGACTTCTCTACAGAGAAGGTCCTTCTTGAACTAGACATTGGGAGGTGGTCCCAGACTGTCAGGCAAGGGGCGTAAACACACTGGGGCTAGGCACAGGAGGTCGGTGAAGTGAAATGCCCTATCTCCTTCCTGATCAGCCATATGAGCAGGACTGTGCGTTCTCCCTCACACAAAGGAAAATGATTCCCTGAGCCCATCAATTCCACTAGCTTCACACACTCCACTCCCCATCCCATTAGCCCAGTCCCCAGAATTCTAGGCCACAGAGAACTGGCAGGTACAGGCCCGGGGACAGTATGGTAAGTTCTCAACAGTGAAGGGGATGGGAGCAGGAATTCTGGGGCCTTGAAAGAACGTGACACCCTCACTATGAATCTTTTTATAATGTTGCTTTGCCTGCTTAGAACTGAGTAAGTCACCCCTCCAAGTCCCCCAGCAAGTTGGGTGGGTGTGACTAGGGTCAGGGAGAGATAGGCCATGATGGGTGGGCAAAGACAGAGTCCAAATTCCCTCAAGGTCAGCTGGGCCTCTCCTCTGGGTATCTTCCACCCACTCCACCTCTGAGCTGGCACCGGGCCTGCCCACTCGCCTGGGACCTGCCCGAGCACATTGAGCAACCAGTTCCTGAGAAGCGTGGAAAGCTGTTTGGTTTAAAATTAACTCCCCCGCGCACCCTCCTGCCCGCCCTCCTCAGAGTTCTTGGAAGAGGCACTCGGCTCTTCCTGGGAAGAGGCCTCTAGCCACAGCTGCTATGGTTCTGGCGAAAACACCTCACCCAGGGTGGGGGCGGAGCTGCCCACACTGTGCCTTCTCTGCCCTCCAAAAGCACCCACAGGTAAACTGCTGAGACCCAGGAGAGAAACTGGGGATGGTCGAGTTGCTGGAAAGGGGGTGCTGGTGTGCCCCAAACCCACACCTCCCAGCCCTGATACAGACTGGCTGACTCCAAGTGAAAAGGTACAGGGCTATGCAGACCCAGCCTGGGTGCCCTTCGGGTAGGACACAGAGCAAATGGATCCCACAGACAGTAAACCCAGAATCTTGGCCTGTGATGAGAATGTGTGTCTCAGGAAGATAAAAACAGCCTGCTCAGAGTCGCCCAGCTTTGCCTGTTAAAGCTGCGCCTACCCTGTCGATGCCAGATGGATGATGGCAAGATCCCAGGAGCGTAGGCACCCAAGTGCCAGGGGTAACAGTACACCCTCCCAGGTCTCTTCCTGTGGCCCCTCCACCTTTTCGGGCTACCACGGGAACCATCTCCTTCTGGATAGGCCTTCATGTCTCAGAGCTTTGAGGAAATGTTTGCCTAAGGCTACTTCTATGGCTCCTCCTACCAAACTGTCCTCTGGAAAGAGCTGAAGAAAACAAAGGAATGTTGGCCAAGGGGAAAGGTTAGCACGCATGCAAGCCCCCCCCACAAGCATACACACACACACACACACACACACACACACACACACACACACACACACGCACACACACATGCACACACACACAAGCACACACACACAAGCACATACACACACAGGCACACACACATTGATATGCTTAGTGGGGAGGGTAAAATGCTTCTTGGGAGGAGGCTGAGAGCTGAGACGCACTTAGAACATAGCCTTGGCCTCATGCAGGATGGGGCTGAACTCTAGTAGAAAGGGAGCCCATGTCTGGTGACAGGAAAAATCTGGTCTGGTTTATTGGTTCTAGGGCTTGGGAAAGTCCCCAAAGCAGGGTTCTGCCCCTGGAAAGAATTTGCTAGATGTCATGTCCCCTTCAACCACACACCATCAGGATATCTCTGGAGACAGTAAGTTCCTGTGTGGGTGGAACAGCCCCAGAGGGCTGCCTGGAGGAGATGTAGTAACCCCAAGTTTCCCCAGCCTTCAGAGGCTACCTGCTGTACCCTGGAGTCTGCCTGCTTCGACCAGGCTTGGGTCATGGAAACCACTGTCTTTCCACTGAGCAGACAGCTTAGGGCCTCCTTCCACATCCAGCCTGCCGCGTCTCCCGCTCAGAGATGGGTATCTGCTTCCATGGACTTGGCTTGCCCCCAAAGCCAGGCCCAGACACTCTCTACTCACCCTCTGGTCTGCAGTCTGGCCAGAACTAGCCCTCCAGGGACCTCCCCTAGCTTGTGTCCCAGACACGGATCCCCGACCCTGCTGCCCTACAGTGGCCGCTGCTGCCCCCTCCCTGGCTGGCTGTGCTGCCCCACGGAGCCAGAGAGGGGTGGGGAGGCCAAGTGCAAGCCTGCTCTAGATCAAGACTGGTCTAACAGGTTGGTGTGAAAAGGCTGCCCTGCCCTGCCCAGGCTCCCTTTCTAAAGGAGGACAGCCTCCTCGGTAGGGGGGTTGCCATCGCAGAGTTAAGACAGCCGCTCATGGCTTCAACTCTGTCCGGACACATTAAGCCTTGTTCTAGCAGGATCTGCTCAGGCAGCAAACTAAATGCTGGACTTAGGTTCAGGGGCCCTTGGGACCAAGGGAATGCTAGGTGACTCAGTAATCTTGACTAAAACATCTCAGCGAGACACTAGCCAGTTAGACCTGCTGACAAGAAATACCCGGTGGCTTCGTACTACCTGCCCCCTCTAACCATTCCAGAGGCCTGGGTCCAGAGAGCGACACCACATCGGACCACTCTCCAAACCTATCCTCCTGTGGCTGGGCAGAATCTTCCAGGCCCCAGCTATGCCCCCATGCCACGCCCTGCTGGACCTCTCTACTCTTCTATCTGGCTTTTGACCTTGGGAGTCTAAGGCTTTGGCAGGTGAGTCTTCAGAGACAGGGTAGAGTAGTGGTTACACGAATAAGGTCTGGAGGCAAGGCTTATGACCCCCAGCTAGCCATTACCTCTCTCTAAGCCAGTGGTTCTCAGCTTTCCTCTGGTGTGACCCTTTAATACAGTTCCTCATGATGTGGTGACCCCCAACCATAAAATTATTTTCGGTGCTAAGCCATAACTGTAATTTTGCTACTGTTATGAATCATAATGTAAATCTCTGTGTTTTCTGATGGTCTTAGGAGACCCCTGTGAAAGGGCCGTGACTCACAGGTTGAGAACTGCTGCTCTAAGCCATACCCCTTCAACTGAAAACAGAGACAACCTCTGTTAGTGTGCAGGGCTGGAGCCACGCCCCAAATTGCCACCTTTGCCTCCTCCGGTTTCCGGTGGCACCCCACCCCTCTAAGTGCCGTACCTGTGAGTCTTCTCACGGGCCACCTGCTTTGACGTCGTCGTGGAGCCGTCCACCTAGAGTACTTTAGAAATGAGCATCAGAGCTCAATACAGCCCTCTAGACTCCGGGGTGCTCCACCAGCTGGATCAGTTCAGCTGCCCTCCCCACTCATCCTGGACTCTAGGTTGGTTTCTGCTTCAGCGCCATTGTGCTGGTTGTCCCAGTATTGGGGGCAGCCCCTCCCCATGTTACCCCCAGGACCTACCCCTGCACTCTTCTCTGGTCGCCAGGTTCACTGCCAGCCTCTCAGCACCTTCTCGAACCCTCTTTGCTGCAGGGTGACCCACACCAAGGCCATTCTTTCTCACCCACTCAGGACCTGCTCCTTTGTTCCCTTTTACACCCTCTCTTGGCTACCCGCAAGCTCCATGAGGGTGGAGGCCATGTCTGTCTCGTTCCCTGGGCCTTGATGGAGTCTGATTCAGTTAGTGGCCAAAGAGCACACGTGAAGGGACCCAATCAGTGAAGGGTGACATTAATTACTCTTTGGGCATATTATGCCGGGCCCAGCATGCCCACCTCAGGGCTTACCCTTCCTCTCCAGCTAGCGCCAGCAGGGTTGCCCTTTTAGCAGCCCAGGACCATCCAGGGGGGTCCCACTGGCCAGCTGCTTGTTCCTTTCTGTTAGGCTTGGGTCTCTGACTTGGGTCTGGGGTCCAGTGACACATTTTCTGCCGTCCCTGGCCCTAGGCAGGCATTGGTATTCCTCTCATATACAGACTGAAATGTCAGCAGCTGGCAGCCCCTTGTCAGGAAAGAGCTAGACTCTGGTTTGAGGGGGGCTGGGGACGGCGCACGGCCAGGACCACTTGGGTGCTCTCAGTAGGCGGAGACGGGTGGAGAGAAACAACCGCCCAAGCTGCCACCCAGTTGCCTATCTCCACCTCGCAGGGGCGTGTGGGGCCGAGCGCAGGTGGATGAGTGCTGCTCTGTGCTCAGCTCTCTGAGCGGCCTCAGCCAGCCCCTGCTCCTGGCATTTGAATACGGGGTAGTATTTGAACCCCACTCCCGTGGAGTACAGCGTCCTCGCGCAGACTTGCACCTGGCAGGCATTCTTAGACAGTCGCTCGTGTGAAGAATGAGGTTTCCTCCGCTTCCTTTTCTTACAGCAGCTGACTGTCCAGGTTGAGGCACCAGATGTGGAAAGCCTGCCTCTGGCCCCTGGGGGCCCGCTACTTTCCCACTAAATGACTCACATCTGGGGGGTGGAGGGCAAGAGGGATTACTTCACGAATTTTGGGAACCACAAAGAGGCTGAGATCAAAGTTGAAGAAAAGGCACTCCCAGAGTCGTGGTAACGCTGGGAAGGGGTACGCTGTTGGCACCCACTGTCAACAATCGAGAAGGTGCCACACCAAGGAGATGGGCTTGGACACTACTTCCGGCTTTAAAAATATCACCCCTCCTTCATCTACCTCTTGTTCACTCTAACCCAATGTCATTCCTTAAAAAAAAAAGAGAGAGAGAGAGAGAGAAAATGATTTTTCTGTGCGTGTTTCTCTCTCTCTCTCTCTGTGTGTGTGTGTGTGTGTGTGTGTGTGTGTGTGTGTGTGTGTGTGTGTAGGTGCACAGAGGCCAGGAGACGGCATCACTTTCCCTGGAGTGGATACTGGTCTTCTGAAAGAGCAGCAAACACTCTTGACCCCAGGCCACCATCCCAGCCCGCACGATGACATCATTCCTCTTGTCATTACTGTCTCCGTGTCCTCAGTCCTGTGCCTCCCCGATTCTGGTTGTTTATTGTTTTTAGCCTCTTCTGTATCAAGATGCTGCTTCGTACAGCTTCCTGCTCACGATCCACCATTACTGGCCTCTTGTAATTTGCAGCTTCTAATGGTCTCAGGACTAAGACCATATCCTGAATTGTTTCCATAAGGCTTAGAAGGCTATGAGCACAGCTTAGAGGAGCTTTCCTGTGAGGTCCTCACACACGGTGGGAGAAAATATCAGGCCATAGCAGGATCCCAGCAGTCTAAATATCCCCAAGTCAGACCATTGACCCTGGACAGCAAGAACTCTGACACTCCTCCCCGAGACCAGACCCTACCAGCTCATTGGTCACTGTCTCTGACTCAACTGATCTACCTCACTGCCCGGGAAGAGCCCGCTCAGGCTTCATGTCAGGGATCCTCATTCTCATATGCTTTTGTTTCCACTGTCCTTCCTCCTGATGTTGGTCCTGAGTTCTGTGGCCTCTTCTTCTCATACTACCCTCCCCCTGTGCCCACTTGCACTTTTCTTTTTTCCAGAGCTGAGGATCGAACCCAGGGCCTTGCGCTTGCTAGGCAAGTGCTCTACCACTGAGCTAAATCCCCCCCCCCTTGCACTTTGAATGGCTACTTCCTCTACATGCACCTCTTGGGCTTGGGGCTCCTCTGCGCCCCACTTCCCACATACCCAGTGGGGCAATGGATAGCACACCAGAAGGCATGCAATAGACCTTCACCTCCTGTCTCTCATTTCCCAGGGGGAACGGGGGGGGGGGTGTGTGTGACAAGAAAGGCAGCTCTCTGTGACTTTCACCCCTCAGTCCCCTGGCAGAGACTGCTCCGTCCACGTAAGGTTCTGAGCTTCTGCTTTTCCAGATGTGAAACTGGATCACAATAGGACGAAAGGGAGACAGACTATCCGCAACTCCAGATGCCCACAGAAGGCTTCATAAATGGAAGGCATAATTTTATTATCATTACAGAAAAATCAGTGGAAGAAAAACTACCAAGCTGGTTTTTGTGTTATAATAATGGTTTTATAAAGTCGCGTTAGGTATGTATTTCTCGCTCTCTCACATGCAGGCAACTTCCTGGGCAGGAAGCAGACACAAAAGAGCTGCAAGAGCAGCCCTTGAGCCAGCATCCCCTTCCTGGCCCAGCACATGCCCTTCTGCAGGGCCCGCACCACAGAGAAGCCAGCTCTGTGAAGGAAGCCACGTGAGGAGACGAGTGTGAGCTCTGTGTTTCTGGCTCCCGTCTGTCTGGTTACCCAGCCTCCCAAAAGAGGCTAGGGAGAGAAGAGAGTGGGCACATCCATATGCAAGTGGTCAGGGCCAGGACATTCAGGACGACTTTGGGCCCAACAATACATCTGGGGATGGGGGGGTCTCCACAGGGAAGAACCAGAGCTGGGGATCTTTGGACCACCCAGGCCTTAGGGCAGAGAAATGGGGTGGCTCATGCCATTAACCCACCCCAACCCCCACAAGGAGAATAAATAAATAAATACTGTATAACTGTGTAGCCCCCAGGCTGGCCTGCTTCCTCCCAAGGGGATGGCACTATCAACCTCAGTGCCTCTGGCTGATACTCTCCCAGAAACAGGCTGGCTGCTCTACAGATGGGCAGGGGGCCTGCCCTACCCAGAGATTGAGAAACCAGGCCTGGGAGGAAATACAGAGTTCGGGTGGCTAGGGCACACCAGCGAATGGAGGCCTGGGTCCAGCCTCCAGGGTGAGACAAGGTCCTGCCTGTCTGTCTCTGCTCTGACACGTGGCTTCACCACAGAGAGCCATATGGGACCTGGAGGCATTGACCTCGGAGCTGTGTGACGCTCCCTCTTCCACCTGCCTTGTTCTTGCTGGCACCTTCTGTATGTATACAGGCACCAGGATGACTGAAGGGGGACAGCAGGAAGCCAGGTCCAGCTGGGGCCTGGGTCCGCTCCAGGATATAATTACGTGAGGCAGGGCAGGGTGTCTGGCCCCAGTCACAGCTGGAAGGGGTACTGTCGGAGGTAGTCGGCCATGCGCCGGGGCAGCGGCAGGCAGTCCACGTCGGCCACCAGACGGTTGATGACAAGGCGACACAGATGTTGTAAGCTGCGGGCGCTGCTCCTGCGCACAAAGGGCTGCACCAGTTTCAGATGCACGGCAGTCGCCATGGGTAGAGGCAGGGCTGCGTCACCTGGTGCCTCTTGCTTAGGCACAGGCAGGGCTGGGGTGGGAACAGGATCTGGGCTGTCACTCCGGGTGTCAGCGGCACAGGAGGCCACATAGTGCTGCACAAGGCTGACCACATCTGGGAAGGCCAGGATTCGAGGTCTGGACAAGCAGTTGGAGTCCAGTCGGAAGCTGGAATCGGCATACTCGATGCGTACATTGGTGGGGCCACGGGTGGTTTTGACGGACAGCGTGAACAGGTAGCTGGGGTGGGTGCTATCTCGTACTAGGAACGTGCCCTCTGGCATCTTCTGTAGGTGTTGCCGGGCCTCGCTGGCTGTAATGGAACCCCAATACCATCCTAGACAAGTAGAGAAGAGGCCAAGGGACCGATCAGAATGGAAATTCGACCTAAGGGCACCAACTCAGGGCTCTCAAGATGGAGAGCCCCTTCCCATTTCCCTGGAGAGGGATGCACCTCTACCATCAGACTTAGGGCCAGGACCAGGCTGCCCAAATCCGATTCAAAATCCAAAGAGCTTAGTTCCTCCACAGACCTCCCAGGACAGGGTCTGTTTCTCCTGAGACTCACCAGATTCCCGAAGGTAGGAGAAAGTCTTGGCTATGCACAGCAGGTCCTCCTCAGGGTCCAGCACCTTTGGTTCGCTCTCTGACTGGACAGGAGTCTCCTCTGCCACCTCCTCTGGGAGTGCCCCAGTGGGCAAGGGCTGCATGGTTGGCTCAGGCAGCTCCAGAGACTGGGCCCACAGAGGCCGCTGCCCACTTTGCTCCCCAGCCAGCAGAGGACAAGACCTAAAGTGGGCAGATAGGCAACAGAGCTCTCATGTGATCTCCATTTTCAGAAAAGGCCTTTGATTGCTTCCCCCAAACACACCAGTTTAAACAAACAAAAACAAACAAACAAACAAACAAAAAAAAAAAAACAAAAAAAAAACAGGGCCTTATTATGTAGCCCTGGCTGGCCTGGAACTTGTTCTGTAGACCAGGCTGGCCTCACATTCACAGAGATCCACCTGCTTCTGTCTCCCAAATGCTGGCATTAAAGGTGTGAGCCACCACACCCAGCTCATATATACAGATCTTTCTTTCTTGTTTTTTGGGGTGCTGGGAATTGACCTCAGAGGCTCACACATGCTAAGCAAGTGTTCCACCACTGGGCTATATATACCCACACCCCCAGTTTCATAGAACCCATTCTCAAAAGATTCTTTTCTGCTCTCCTGCATTTACTGTATACAAATTAACCCTCATCTGGTATCACCAAAATCACAGGCCGTTCCCCAGGAGCACTTTCGGCATTCTTACCCCAAGAATGGGGAACCTGTCAATGCAAAAGCTAACTCCCAGCTGTGCTGATTGAGGTAGCCTGTCAAATGCCACTGTATCTGGTAGAGTCACAGGATGAACTCGGGTGGGATCCTCAGGGAGACCTCAAGATTACAGGAGAAAACCTAAGGTTACATGGTAGCTTCCTGTCAATGGAGGTATCTGTTGGGGGTACCTCCGTCCACATCGGCTAGGACTTCACGACTTAAACAAGCTCCTACCCATAACCGGCTGGATTCCCGTCCTGGGCTCTGCTCCTCTCAGCTGAGGGGAGGTAGTGGCCTCTAAAGGCATTGGTGACTCTCATCTCTCATAAATAAGAGCTCCCACCAAAGGACGGAGCACTCGACCCACATTCCAGACTCCACCCGGTCGAGTGTGTACAGTTTACCTCTCTCTGGCTTGCTGTTCTCCTTCCTTCCAGATGAGGGCCTACTTGCCCTGAGGGGTTTGGCAATATTAGAGAGCCGGGATTAGGGGGACCGAGATAGCTGAAATCCTAGGGGCAGCCCACCCAGGTGGTGGCCCAGGGGCTCTGCGTCCTGGGGAAGGAATAGTTGACGCTCTCTCGTTTCTCATAAAACATGTCTCCGGGCCTCAGTT
This sequence comes from Peromyscus maniculatus bairdii, assembly GCF_049852395.1. Taxonomy (NCBI): domain Eukaryota; kingdom Metazoa; phylum Chordata; class Mammalia; order Rodentia; family Cricetidae; genus Peromyscus; species Peromyscus maniculatus. The sequence goes on along the minus strand of NC_134858.1, from coordinate 105,323,415 downwards.
CTGTGTCTAGGTCCCTGTTGGATCTTAGGACCTCAAGGTAATGAAACCCTAGGCTCTACCCACACTTGCTGGGGAAGGCAACCCTGTATCAGGTATTGCTTGTAAACAACAAGGAGTGGTTAGGAGCCGGTAGCAGTCAGCAGGGACAGAAGCCAGACCTGACAGTGTAAGTGGTGTTTAGAAGGTCACGGTCCTGTGACCACTCATGAGAAGGGGTGGCTGGCTCTTCCTGCCAAGTGTTTTTCCACACTTAAACAATCTGACTGAGCCGTGAGAGCTCTCGAATCCCACTTAGTGAGTAGAATTTTGAGGTGACCTGCCTGCTGGGGCTCATAGCCTGTTCCAAGTACCTTTTAAGAGGATGTGGGCAGCCAGCCAGTCATTCCACGGCCTCTGTTGTAAGCATGAGGCCTCTTGCGCAGGTCCCACATGCATGTGTAGTAAGCACCTCTGGGGCTGGTATGGCGTCTCGGTGTAGAATGGCTGTGTTAATCCCCTCAGGTTGCTGGGGAGAGACTATATATCTAGGCAGGGGTGTGTCTGCCACTGTGTCATTGTGGTGGGGTTGAGGACTGGTGTGTTCCAAGAACCTGTGTGTGCATGTCTTGGAATCTAGCCATTAAGTCCTGCCTGACGATACAAGCCAGTGAGATGAACCAAGCCCAGGAAGGTGGGATACACGCACATCTGTTCAAGAGCTTGTGTCCCTGATGCCCAACACTGGCCCCGAGGTTCCCAGGGGCCTTCAGTTAAGGCAAAGTCAAAGAGGCTGTGGGAGCCCAGAATGGAGGAGGGAGCCACCCAAGAAAGAAGGCAGTGTAGGGATCTGCTGAGGAGTCCAAAATTCAAAGACTGAAGGAACATGGTAGGGACTACCAAAGAATAAACAGTCTTCCCAGCACCTCCATGTCCTTTTCCTGAGACCCAGGACAGCTTAGAGCAAGGGCACTTCAGCCTGGCCCCACCCTCCACTCTCCCTCACTTGGCACCATATGCACGTCAGTTATAACCACTGCTACCGGACCACCCAGCTCCCCCTGGATTTGTCAGACCCACCTATACATATTTCCTCTCTTCTTAGCATTTCCTGAATTCCTGACTGATCAATGACTTAAGGGGACACTGAACAGGTGTGCCAAAGCCACTCAGCGGAGGCCAAGACTTTGTCTTATCAAAGCCCCAGTCCACCTACAGTCCCACATTTCCAAGTCCATTTCCAACCTTGGAGAAAGCAGGCTAACGTTTTTGTCGCACTGAGACCTCAATCTGGGCTTAAAAGAGGTGTGGGGATGCTCCTAAGGGTGCTGGTTATCAGGTGCCAGTCTTGGGAGAGTCAAGGACCTCAGGGATGGCCTAACCGCTGACCTGGGACGGAGGAATGGACACCTGAACAGAGAGGAGGCCAGGGGCTGGTCACTGGCAGGTAGGAAGCCGGAAGGCGTGGTAAGCTCTGGGCTCAAAAAAGTCTAGACTGGTGAGCTCCATCCTGGGGGACCTCTTAAAGTTGTTGCCAGTGAGATCTCAGGAACGGGGGCTCCTCCCACCGCTCACCTGCCCCATTTAAGTGTGTGTGTGTGTGTGTGTGTGTGGTGGGGGGTATCCTAGGCACACCACTCAAGGTCCTGTCGAACTCCATCACCTCCAACCGGTCAAGCCCTCCCAAATCCCGCAACTAGCTGGAGGCCTGTGATCTCCCGTGCTTCCCGCGTGGAGCATGGGCAGGGAGAGAGCGGCGCTTACCCCTGTACGCAAAGGACCATGTCCTAGAGGCAACGGCGGCTCGAGAGTCGGGGCTCGGCGGGACGGAAGCAGAAGGGAGCCAGTGGGTGTCGAGGGCCCGAAGGTCAAGGTCCCGGGGCGCACGGGCGGCGAGCAAGGGACTGAAAAGCTGTGGAGCAAGCAGCCTGGAAGGACGAGGGGGCCGGGCCGGGAGGCGGGGCGGGGCCAGGCGCCTCCTAATCTTTTGTCCGCTGCGTCCCAGCCCTTCCCGGAAGCCGCATCTTCCTAGAACCGCGGGCGTTGCGGCGACCGGGAGGGGAACAGGGGCGCTGGAGTCTGGGGCTTCGGACTGCGAAAGGAAACACCGTTGACAGATTTCCAAGAACTTTCCAGGAAAACTGGGCAGGAGCTCCTCGAGTTGACCAATCGCAGCGCTGGAGGTGGAGCCGAGCAGCTGGACAGGCCAATTGAAGTGCGTGAATCCTGGACTGACGTGACCGAGTGAGGCGGGGCCTAGAGACTGGTCGGGAGAAGACTGAGTTTAGGGGCAAGTTACGAAGGAAGAAGTGTGCGACTCAGGCCAGATTGTCTTCCTTTCCTCTGCTTCTTTGGGGATGGGTGCGCTTATCTCCCCGTAGAACTACAGCGCGAGGGCAGGGTCTGGGCCGGTCCTCCTAGCTAGCCGCTCCTATCGGACGTTGTATTAGGGCTCCCTATTGGGTCTCGCTTACAGCAGGACACTGTGTGTGGAGTTGCCAGGAGGTAGGTGTTGTGGTGTGAGATTTGGAGATAGACTTAGGGAGAGGCGTGGGGTGCATAAGGGGGCCCAGGAAATGAGCAGGTAGGTCTACTGTGGTTACCACAGCTAAAAGGGTTTAGGCTACATCTAATCTTTTGTATCAAATGAGTTCATCCTATTTTTGTCTCATCTCTGAGTGGACCTCCTCCAGTCATGGAATGGGAGGTGAATAGAGACAATCAGCTCCCAGATAGCTCAGTCTATGGCTTGGTGAGGTACAACCAAATGCTGTGAGAAAACTGAGTTCAAACAAAGGGAGATAGTTTGGGGATAGGATCATAGAGGTAAGTGACAGAACCGTGACACTGCACTCCTGTAAAACAGAGAACTTGCTATTTATTCCCAGTAACTAACTCATCAGGGAGAATTAAAAAAGGATCCAGACTGTCCTGGAACTCGGCATGTAGACCTGTAGACCAGGCTATCCCCAAACTTCCAAATACAGGCTTCCGGTGTGGGGTTACAGGCTAAGCCACTGTGTCCAGTTTACCAGGGAGCATATTGAAGGGCTATAGGATCTGTAGAGAACGTCCTCCAAAACTTTGGTCCAGGATATGGGGAGATGGGATCTAGAGAGGCAGTAGCACCCACTACTTCCACACCCATCACTGTCCAGTATGTGTGTTTCTTCCCTTGACACATGTCACTCCACCCAGGTTCCTCAGAAAGGGTGGCTAAAAGATCTTTGGCAGGACTGACAGGTTTCTGGCAGTGTACAGGACTTTGAATAATAGCATCTGGGCTTTCCCCAGCACAGATAAGGCTCTGGGTGCCCCACCCAAGATAGAGAGCTGAAGATAAGACTCTGTGAAAAGGAAAGAGTACTTAATGAAGATCAGAAATGACTCCAAAGGATCCAGTTCTCTGTAGCTGCCCCGAAGGGGAAGTTAAGCTTCAGAGCTCCCAGAATAGAGTAAGAAGCCAGTTTCTTGGAATATGGGTGGGGTAGAGCCGGAGTATCTAGAAAGCATGGGATCCCTGTATGGCTCCTAACTCTTCTGTAGGAACTATTGCCACATTGCTAAGAAGATAAGGGGATTTCACAGGTGTCATCATGCAACTGAGCTGTAATTTTCTTTTTTAAATGTCTGTGTATGTGTGTGTGTGTTCAAGTGTTTGCAGGTGCCATGGCACTCGTGTGGAGTCAGAGGATAACCATGTGAGTCCTAGGGCTCAGCAAAGGTTGTCAGGCTTGGTGGCAAGCACCTTGATTTGCTGACCAATTTCTCTGCCCCCCAGAGCTGTGATTTTGAACTTGGACCTTCTGATGCCACATTTCAAGCACTCTACCCCAAGACCGTGTCCCTTCCAGTTTACTGTAACTACTGAATACCTACTGTGTGCTGGACACTCAGCAAGTTCCAGTTTTATTAGCAGTCACAACAACCATAGATAATGCCGTCTGTTATGTGTGGAAACTAAAACACAGATTACACTGTACCTTAGATCTTTTTTTTTTTTAATCTTTTTTTTTTTTTTTTTCCGAGACAGGGTTTCTCTGTGTAGCTTTGCACCTTTCCTGGAACTCTCTCTGTAGCCCAGGCTGGCCTCGAACTCACAGAGATCTGCCTGGTTCTGCCTCCTGAATGCTGGGATTAAATGTGTGTGCCACCACCGCCCACACTGTACCTTAGATCTTATAGCTAGCAAGTAGTGGGTTACAACCAAAGCCTTATTACCTTCCATATACTTTGCCTCTAGGTCAAGGTAACCTTCAAACTCCTTAGTATCCTTCTCTGTCCTTACTCTATCTGTATCAGAGCACCTGTATTCCCTTGAAAGCATCTCCAGAGAGGTCAAGGATGGGGAAGTTCTGTGCAAACCAATGTCCCCAAGGGGTTTGGCTCTCCAATAGTCTTTTGTGGATTTAACAGTGTTATGCATCTCACCTGTGTGCTGGGAACTGTTGTGTGCCCCTGTTCTGCCCAAACTGCCCACCTACTTGCTTCATTCAAGCTTTGTGAATAACTCTGGCCATTCCCTTATTACCTCTTCAATCCCTGACTGCTCCCGTTGAATGGACTCCATCCTTGACTGCTGGGCCCATACTGCCACCTAGTGGCGCTCCTTAAGTCCTCACTAGCCAAATACAAAGAGATATTTCTCCTAGTGTATTCTGTTTCAGGCACTGTGTGGATTCCTGTTGCTGCAGGACACCTTTACCTTCACCCTCCCAGAAAAATCACAAGATGGATCACAGGAATACACAGCAATATTCCCTCAATATCTGTTTTCTATCCTTTCACCATGAGCAGGTTCCCTTTCAGGGCTGCCCTCCACCAGCCACTTACTGGATGGTCTGTTTGGTCACTGTAAGTTACTTCAGTGGCCTCAGTCTCTGTTCCCTTGAACACAACTACTACCAAGGGCTAAGTGGCAGAGTCTGCTGCCATGAACCCAGCCTGCCCAGGCCCAGCATCCTATGTTTCGAATCTTTCCAATAGTGTGAAAGGGGACATGATTCCAGGTGCTTGCTGCAGCATAGGCATTGGGAAGGAGCTACACGTTCTGATTTTCCTGGGCTAAGCGAACAGCTGGAAAACCTCTGTTTATGATGGATATGGGAAATATATGTGTCTATATAATCATAGGCATTTACATTTAAATTGTGTGTGTGTGTGTGTGTGTGTGTGTGTGTGTGTGTGTGTGTGTGTGTGTATGTGATGGGTAAGCATGCCACGCTGTGAATGCAGAGGTTAGAAGGCAACTTTGTGGAGTCTGTTCTTTCTTTCCACCTTTGTATACATCCTAGGGATTGAACCTATGTCTCTGGGCTTCTGTAGGAAGTGCACACTTATCCACTGAGCCATCTCACAGCCCAGGAAAGGCATTCTTTATGGGGCTACTTACCTTTATACTTCAGTGTGGTCTGAACAATTGCAGCAAGCAAGTTTGACTTCTATGAATATAAATTTTAACAAAATGCAGTGTATGGTGGCTCACATCTGTAGTTCTAACACTTGAGAGGTTGAGGCAGGAAGGTGAGGAGTTGAAGGTCATCCTTGTCTACTCAGTGAGTTTAAGGTCAAAAAAGAAATGGAATGCTTTCTGAAATGCCCGGGGATGTGTTCATATGGTGTTGTTCTTGATTCCCGTCATTACTTAAAGGGAAACTTACACAATGTTGGGAGCCCTCCATGTCCGCTAATTCCTTGAGGCAGGGACCCACTTAGGTAGCACCAACCTTCACTTTCAGATGGAACGGCACACCTACAAAAGGAAAAGCGATGGTATCTACATCATAAATCTGAAGAGGACCAGGGAAGCCGTTGCCTGCAGCTCGGGCTGTTGTTGCCATTGAGAACCCTGCTGGCGGCGTCCATCCGCATCATCTTCTCCGGGAACACTGGCCAGTGACCCTGCTGAAGTTTGCTGCTGCCGCCACTGGAGCACTCCAATTGCTGCCCCTTCATGCCTGGCACCTTCACTAACCAGATGCAAGCGGCCTTCGGGGAGCTGTGGCTTCTGGTGGTGACTGGTCCCGAGGCTGACCACCAGCCCCTCACAGAGCCCTCCTGTGTCAACCTGCCCACCAATGCTCTGTGTAACACAGACTCTCCTCTGTGCTACGTGAACATTGCCATCCCATGCAACAACTAGGGAGCTCACTCAATGGATCTGATGTGGATGCTGGCCCCGGAAGTACTCTGCATGCATGGCACTGCCTCCCGTGAGCGCCCGTGGGAGGTTATGCCTGATCTTTACTTCTACAGAGACCAGAGGAGACTGAGTTCACTGTTGTTACCCACAGGTGGCAGACTGGTCTGAGGGAGTGCAGATGCCCTCTGTACCCATCCAGCAGTCCCCTGCTGAAGGCTGGAGTGCCCAGCCAGCTACTAAGGACTGGTCAGTAGCTCCCACAGTACAGGCCACTGAGTGCTTGGAGTCACCACTGAGTGGTCCTGAGCTCCTCTGCAGACACCTGAGCAAAGGGGGAAAAGGTGGACGGAAAATAAAGTTCCTAAAAGCTGAAAAACAAACAAACAAACAAATAAATAAACAAGCAAACTTAAAAACACAATTAAAATTTTTTAGGGTACTTAAAATCTAGCTCTATTTTGGTTTGGTTTGGTTTTTCGAGACAAGGTTTCTCTTTGTAGCCCTGGCTGTCCTGGAACTTGCTCTGTAGACCAGCTAGCCTCAAACTTAAAGATCCACCTCCCTCTGCCTCCAATGTGCTGGGATTAAAGGTGTGGGCCACCACCACCCAGCTTAACCCTATTTAAAAATATTAATTTTATTTTTAATTATGTGTATGTGTTTGTGTGCAGACGTACATGAGTGTGGATGCCCACGGAGGCAGAGGTACAGGATCCCCTGGAAGCAAAGTCACAGGTGGTTGTGACCCACCTGGGTATGGAGAATGTAACTTGGGTCCTCTCAAAGAACAAATGTGCTCTTGACAGCCAAACCCCATTTCTGGTTTTGTTTTAAGAAAGAGACATTTTTTACAGGGCCCACACTGAGATGCCCAGTTTCTACCCTTAGTTACCTATCCTTGTGGAATCCTGCTCATAGGGAACGAGACCTTGCTGAGCCTTGCGTTCACGAGCTTCAAACTGGTTGCCTACAGAAGGCAGTGCCTGCCTCAGCCTCCTAGCAGCAAAAGCTTCCAGATTGCATGGCTTCCTTCAAGCTCTTACATCTGGGGTTTGATTATTAGGTGGGACTATGATTCCACCTGATCCTAGGTGCAGCTAGGCAAATGTGTGTGGGTGTGTGCCTGCACATGGCTATATGTATCTGTGCATATGTATGTCATACACATTTATGTATCTGAATATCTGTGTGTGTCTCTTGTATGCAGTGTGTGTATCAGGCTTTTTCTTTTAGGCCACCAACCAGCTCCCAAATCTTGACATAGAGACTTATCCTTATCAGCCTAGCTTAGGCACATTTCTGGCTATCTCTTCTAAATTAACCTGTTTATCTGCTCTTTGCCTCGGGGCTTATTACCTTTCTTCCATCTATCTTTCTTTCACTGCTTCTCTATGTCTGGCTGACTGATGTCTAACTTCTCTCCTCCTTCTTTTCTCCTTCTTTCTCTCCTTCTTCTTCTCCTCTTCCTATTTATTCTGTCTACCAGCCCCACCTATCCTTTCTCTGCCTAGCTATTGGTTGTTCTGCTTTTTATTAGACCAATCAGGTACCTTAGGCAGGAAAGGTGAAACAAATGTGACACATCTCTACATCATTAAACACACATCCTTACATCATTAAACAGATGCAGCATAAACAAAACGTAGCACTCCTTCACACAGTTAAAGTACTATTCTGCAGCATAAACAAATGTAACACATCTTTGCCCAGTTAAAATAATGTTCCATAACAGTGTGAGTGCATGTGTCAGAGTATACTTGCACATGTGATTGAGTAGAGCAAAGAAGGAAACATCATGAGAAGTGGTCATTATTTGAGAGAGCCCAACTTTGAGGTTGTGCTTTGGGGTTGAAATGAGGGGGCGGGGGCGGGGAGAGACTCTCCCACTACTTGTTGACTTCAAGCAGGTCACTTGCCCTCTCTGGGCTTGTTTCTCTTGTGTGCTTTCAATGTGTGTCTAAAGGGATGATCATGTCTTCCTTCCCCCTGTCTCAGTGAGACCATGGGGTTCAGGTAGAGCATTTCCTGGTCTGCAGGAAGTGTTCTTATGATTAGTGGAGGCTCTTATCTAGGGACCTCTGCTTCATAGCTTGTTGCTAGCTTAAAGGTTGCCTGGAGAAGACAGAGTCGCCAATCCTGGAGAAGACAGAGTAAGCTGTCGCACACAGAGAGTTACCACAAATAGTTGCAGTACCCTTCACAAAGTAGTTATCAGCAACGGGATGCAGTTGTATAGATAGGAGGGCACCAAATTCCTGCTAGCTAGGAACTAATTTTCTGACAACTGTGCACGTGCAGCCTGTGGATCTTTGTATGTGTTGTGGTGGGAGGTTATGGAGGAGGTCTTCAAGGTCACCAATTCCTAGGCCAGGAGATTTATGCATTTTGGAGGTAGACGCCTTTGGGTGGGACAAAGGTCCTGGTGGCTGCAGGTCTGAATACATCCTGTAGATGGCAGCAGAGACCTGCTCAAAGGGCCTGGCTGTGGCACCGCCCACTTTCCAAAAGTTTCAAGCAATCACTTGGCTTGGGTACTTCAACTTGTGGGTTGTGGATATGGTTGAAAGATTTGCCACAAGAGACACAGTCTCGCTATCTGTGGCTCTCACTGAGTTTTTTTTTTTTTCTCCATGGGCGCCCCTGATCCTTCTGTAAAATAAGAGACTTCTGGGAAAGCTGGCTCAAGATATCTATGACAGGTTAAGATGGACTAAGAATGAAACTGATGTCTAAACCCAGAAAGGGAATTTCAAAGCTAATAGTGTGTCTCTGGGGTGGGAGAAAGGGAGTTTAATGTTAAGTTGATCTCTATTATTTATTTGGCTTATTGAGACAGGGTTTCTGTGTAATAGCCTTAGTTGTCCTGGAACTTGCTTTGTAGATCAGGCTGGCCTCCAACTCAGAGATCCGCCTGTCTCTGCCTTCCCAGTGCTGGGATCAAAGGCGTGGGCCACTACGCCCCGGCTAATTTTATTTTTTTAAACACAGCCTCTCGATGTAGCCTAGGTTAACCCCGAACTCAAAATCTTCCTGCCTAAGCCTTCTTCGAGCAGGAATTAAGGGTGTTCACCACCGCGGCCAAGGGCTTGAAACAGAATGATCCGAAGCCCAAACCATAATAAGGTGAAAAGCTGATGTACCTGACCAAATGGAAAACCAAGATTTTTGATTCAGGAACGCCCCAGGTGAGTTCAACCTGCGGCTGCAGACCGGACAGCACGAATGTGGTCTAATACATTAGCTGACAAGTAAATCGCAAAGTCAAAAGATTGGTCAGGAAGCGCACAGAAAGAAAAGCTGGCTAGGGCTAAAGAGGTACCCTAAACCACCGGGGACCGAAGAGTGGTGAATCAAATAGCATACCAGTTCCCAGGGCGGGTTGGCAAAAATTAAGTTGAATTCTAGTGCGCTTAGCCACCTAGAAAGTCGGGAGTCTAGCAAGGCCGCCTGGCAGCATGCAAAAAGAACACCGCACTCAAGAGCCTTAGAGAAACACAGTGTCTTACGCTGTCACTTTTCTAGGTCGCGGATAAAAATCCGAGACTGATACGGCACTTGGAGGAGTTTCTACCCGGTGTCCCAAGGCGCCGGGCAAGTTACAGCCACTTCTGGAGGCCACGCCCCCATTTTGTCGGTGGGGGGAGGACAGGGGGGCTGGGGGCGGAGCCTGCCAGCGGCTGTGCCCTGGCCAGCCCAGCCCGGACCCGCCTGGCCCTTTAAGGCTGACCTAGCGGGGCCCCAAGTCCGGATGACGTGCGGTGAAGGGGGGTGGAGGGTCACGTGGGCCGCGGGCAGCGAGACTCGGGCCCAGGGCGCCCCTCGGCTACTATCCCTTGCCCCTCTCGCCTGCTGCATGGCTTCCGTCTAGTGCATTGCCACCAAGTGCGCCTTCGCCAGGTACGCTTTCCCGGGGTCCCCGTGTGGCCCGCTCTCAGGATCTGGCGGCTACACAGCGCTGGACTCCTTCCCCACTCGACACGTGCCCCGACCGAGGGATCACCTCCCCCCTGCTGCACGTAGGTACTCTCAGGCAGTTTCCAGCTTGTCTTGGGCCAGCAGCCCAGTCAGTCTAGTTCTGGAGAAATCAAGGCTGGGGTGTGTCCCAAAAAGTCCGTGTGGGGAGTGACTCTTTCCCTTTCCCTCAGGTGCCTCCGGACGCGTCAGGCTGGGGCTACCTCCGAGCGCCCCGTGGGGGCCATGGATGGCGAGACGGCAGGGGAGAAGGGGAGTCTTGCGCCCCCGCCGGGTGCTCTCGGTGGGCCCACCTTGGGCGGTGCTCAGGCCCTAGGTGTGCGACGGGAGCCCAAGAAGTACGCGGTGACTGATGACTACCAGTTATCCAAGCGGGTGCTGGGCCTGGGTGTGAACGGCAAGGTGCTGGAGTGCTACCATCGGCGCACGGGGCAGAAGTGTGCCTTGAAGGTTAGTGACCCATCTCTCTCTGAGGGCTGGGGTGACCTGGAGGGTCCAACAGCCCATACCTGGCGGGGGGGGGGGCGGTGTCCAGGGCCTCCGTGAAGCATCTACACTTAGCATCATGTTTTATTTTTATACTCTTCCTCTAAGATCAGACTCACACTTGGGGAAACAGGCTCGACCTACCCAAGCTCCGGGTGTGTCCCAAAGAGCAAGGGGAGGAGTCAGTGTGATTGGGCTGTTGAACCCGGAAGGTGGGAGGGAGTGGTTGTACACTCTGGCTCTGGCTTGGGCTCAGGCCCAAGTGGGGCGCTTAAGGCTTGGCTATCCCCCCCCCACCATGGGTCTAAGTTTCCCTCTACCTGAGCTCAGAGCAGCCTGCTTCCTTCTCATTGCCTCTGCCTGATTAGGCTGATCTATGAGCCTCTTAGAGCAGGGTTGGGGGGCCAAAGGCTGATGCCCATCACACTTCAGGGTGCTCCTTGACTACTGGGCTCTTGATGAATTGTTGCCCCCTTGTGGAACGGGCCAGCTCTGCTCCTAGGCTGACCCACCCTGGACAAATGATGGGCAGCCATTTAGTCCTATCATACTCAAGGTTCCCTAGAAGCCTGGCACATGGATGGAGGGGAACTGGGGGCGTGGCTTGGAGTGGCTGATCTCTGCATCTGGCCCCAGGCGCCCAGTTCCAGCCCAAGAGCCCCCACGTTCACTCCTATCCCTCTCCTTCAGAATCCCTTGAAATTGTTTGTCATTGGGAACCTGTCCCAGTTGGCGGTAATGCCATTGGCACCGGGATGGTACAGCACGGTGGAGAGTGACCCCCGGAAGTCAGTTTAGTAAAGGTCTGTTTCCCAAGTTGCCAGCAGGAGCCAGGGTGCAGAGTCCTGAAGATGTGGCTCTAATCTCTACCTTGGTGTGTGCCAACGCTGTAACCTTGGGCAACACCTTGGAGCACTGTAGTTCAGTCTCTGATTTTGTGTGAACTTGAAATGAGATGAGTGAACTTGAACAGGCCTGGAATCAGCCTAGAGAGGCTTCAGGACTTACTCAAGGCACAGGCTCTGTAAGAATTTGAGTGACACTCGGCCCCGTTCTTTGTCTTCCTCTGGTGTATCAAGGCTGATGGAGGAAGAGGTCGTCCTCCAAGAAGGACTCTGGAGGGGATCATGAAGGTGGCCTCAAGGGCAGGGGAAGGGTCGACCTGGGGGCTGGGGCCCAGGTATGGCTTTGTTACCCCTAACCCTACAGTTGACTAGAGCTTTGAGGTCCCAGGCAGGGGAGAAGGCGGCTTTCCTCATGGCGGATAGGTATAAGGAGATGAAAAGCGAGCCCTTGTTATTAGCTATCCTTTTGTGTGAACTAGGAGGCAGCCTGGGAGAGGGTGAGTGGTTGATTGAGGCCAGAGAACCTTTCAGGTACAACACTTTGACCCTGAGAGGCGAGACTGAGAGCTCTGACCAGCCCCTCTAGGGTTCAGATACTGTGAGCCAAAGCCCAAGTCTGCGGCCCAGGCAATTCCAGATGTGCGCAGGGCTGGTCCTACACCTCCCCTAGAGACGGTGTATCTGACCAGAGACTGGAGGAACTTGGCTGCCACGGCTTCCACTCTAGCGTCACTATTTTAGGGCCCAGTGTCCTCCTCCCTGTCCTGGACTGGGAACTGTGGCAGTTCTGGAGTAGTTTTACCTCTGTACCCCTTAAGACTGTACGTGAGCATGACTGGAGTTACTCGCTCAAGGACCCTAGGACCTGGCCCTAAACTGACCCTCAAGGACACAGATTAGATGCGACCCTCACCCTAATTCTTTCTGATCTTGACTCCTACACTCAAGAAGGGGCCAGTACAACCCTGGCTCAGTGACTGTGTGTACACATTGTCTTAGTGGCTTGGCCTTGGGAGGGGGCAATGGCATCTTCTCACTCCTAATTTCTGTCCTCTGTCCAGAAGAGTGAGGACATATTGGGGGTCTCAACATAGTGGCAGACCTGGGCCTAGGGACCTCCGCCAGCCCTTGAATGGGTCCTAACCCTCTCCCAGCTGCTCTAGCTCAGCCTAGGAGAAGGTCATGGGCTCTGTGCCTTTGTGCCTTTCTAGAGCTGTGCCTTAGTTTCTTAGGCTGTCCTATCCTGACCCTGTAGCCTGAACATGGTCAGGCCATCCCTTTTTTTTATGCCCATCTTAAGGCTTTGTTGCCTGAGAGGTCAGAAAGGACCTAGCAGGAAGTCTAAAGGCAGCAGGCATTCATGAAACAGGAAGATTGTGGTCATTGGCCCTGTAGCCACGACCATTTTGTGGGGCTCCAGAGGAGCAGGCCCTTCCCTCTTCCCGTTTCTCTTCGCCCCTGACCACCGGCTTATTCTGGCTTGGCTTCATGCAAGGCCTCTTTCCCCAGGCCAGCTTCTGTGACCAGTAGGACTTTCTGTGGCACCCCAAGCACTTAGGCTGTGCTGTTGGAACCAGAGGGTGAAGTACCTCAAGGGGTGTGTGGGGGATGCGGTCTTCGTACTCCTTCTGCTGACATCGTGTGCTCCTTTCCAGGCCTAACTGATTAAAAGCAGATGTGATCTGGGCACTTAGTACCTACAAGTAAAAACAAAGAAGGTCCAGGGGAGACAGGGGGCGTGCCCATGGGAGGAGAGGTGGGGTCCTTTTTCCTGCTCCTGCCGCTAGACAACAGGACTGGGGACCCTTCCCTTCTGATCAGCACAGCCTGTTGGAGTCTCCTCTGGGCTCCCAGTGCCTCCTCTTCTCTTCTTCATTAAAGAGAACGGGATGGTGGGGTGGGGTATCTCCTGTAGAGTCTTCCAGATGGGGCCTCTCCAGTGAACATCCTCCCCCAGGCTCAGGATCGGGAAGTGACTGGCTGCTTCACCCAGAACAGTTCTTTTTCCATTGGCGTTGATAGCTGAGGCAAGCTAGGCCGCTCTGGATGTGTGCTGTGTAGGACCACAGTGATACCCTGTAGCACAATGCCTCAGAGGATATTTTCCCCCTGATTGATTGGAAATAACACCCTCGAGACCAGGAAATCTTGCTTGGTGTCACCCTGACTCTACATACTTTGAGCCTCTGAGTATGGCATACAAGGGTTTTGCAGTTCAGTCTTCTGGTCTTTGCTTCCGTAGGTGACTGACTTTCTTCTCTAATGGGGCCATTCCCACCTGGGGAGGCTCAGGCCCACTGACACCCCTTCCAGGAAGCTGTCCTGAGCCTTTGATTTTTGGAGCAATGGAATCTTCTTTGCCCCTAAAGCTATAAATCAAAGCTCCCTGTAGCACCTGGGCCCAGGGCCTGGCTCATAAGTGCTTATTGAAATAACCAAGCACAAGGACTTGGACTTTTTCTAATCTCTCCTATGGCCTCTCAGAGATGAACCACAGGAAAGTGCTGTTTCCCAGTCTAAAGGCCTGGGACTTCACAGAGGAGCGCAGCAGCTTCACTTTCCCGGATGGAGGCCACTGAGAGGCCCGTGGAGGAAGGAAGGAGCCTTCGGTGAGGCCCTTCTGCTACTTATCTGCCATTGGGCCGCCCTTGTGAACAGAGGGACTTTCTCCACCCAGCACAGCAGGAAGGCGGAAAAAGCCTGAATAAGAGCAGAGAGAGAGAGACAGAGAGAGAGAGAGAGAGACTCCAGTTGGCTTCATTTGCTCCACCCTGCTGCTCCATGGGCGGGGATGGCCTGTTGGGGCTGGTGTGGTAGAGCTGGATTTGAGGCTAGGTGGGGCTGCCACGCAGGCCAGGCCTTTTCTCCTCCGGCAGCCGCCACCCCTCACCTGCCATCTCCAGACCAGTCAGATGAGCCTCTGCTCCTTGTCACTTACTCAGCAGGTCAGAGGCCCACGGATGGACCAGTGGCCCTGTACAACAGAGTCCCCAGAAAAGAAAGGGTTTGGCTGGCCCAAGATTCCCACCAGGTGACCACCTCACTGAGAAGGAAAAAAAAAAAAATATATATATATATATATATATATATATATATATATATGGAGCCTGGAGGTTTCTGAACTGCCAGGGGCGATCAATTTGGTTAAGCAGGCTTCAGGAGAGCATTAAACCTACAGAGCAAAAGTGAGGTCTAGATCCAGGTTTGAGGGTTCTGAGATTATTATGCCAGGGCTTCCCAAAATTTTCCCACTTTGCTAGAGAAAAGTTTTACGTGACTCTGAGTTTATAGATATATAAAATAGGTATACAAAACATACATTTACTGACAGGAGATCATCAAGACATTTTTTTTTTTTTTTTTTTTTTTTTTTTTTGGTTTTTTCGAGACAGGGTTTCTCTGCGTAGTTTTGCGCCTTTCCTGGAGCTCACTTGGTAGCCCAGGCTGGCCTCGAACTCACAGCGATCCGCCTGGCTCTGCCTCCCGAGTGCTGGGATTAAAGGCGTGCGCCACCACCGCCCGGCAAGACATTTATTTTTAAATAATTCTTTGTTATAGGTACAATGTGACTATTAAAAATGAAAGCAAATTTTCATATTAATGAGATGAATGCACTTGTTTGTTTGTTTATTTATTTATTTATTTATTTATTTATTTATTTATTTATTTATTGTTTTCAAGACAGGGTTTCTCTGTGTAGCTCTGGCTGTCCTGGAACTAACTCTGTAGATCAGGCTGACCTTGAACTCACAGAGATCCACCTGCCTCTGCCTCCCAAGTGCTGGGATTAAAGGTGTGCGCCATTACTGCACGGCAATTTTGAAAGTCAAATATTCTAACAATGTAATTCAAAGATATACTAGTGTAAAGCATGCTGAGGAATGATGGTAGGAAAAATATTAAAGGTCTTGTTTTCTGTAATTAAACCATTATGTTTCTGTAAGAGCAGACAACTTCGCAAACATGTTTTTTCTTTCTTTTTTTTTTTTTTTTTAAAATCACTGCCATAATACACAGTTGTATTAACTCTCAGTTGAGGTGGTTCAGGCAGGCAGCTTCCATGTTGCATGTCCTGATGGCATGCAGAGTGCAAAGTACACGTGTGTTGAGAACCAAGGCTGCGGAGCAGGCACATGATCAGCACTGCAGCAAACACTTTGGATTCATTATGTGTTTGGTTTTTAAGGTTTTGGTCATTATATATTCAGAAACCCAAATTTTGACAACTCCCACATTCAGTTAGGCAGCCCCATATAGGGTCTCGGTCCACTGTTTAAGAAGCTGTACTTTGGGGCTGGAGAGATGGCTCAGAGGTTGAGAGCACTGGCTGCTCTTCCAGAGGACCTGAATTCAATTCCCAGCACCCACAGGGTGCCTCACAACCATCTATAGTGAGATCTGGTGCCCTCTTCTGGCAGAAAGTCAATAGAGCACTCATGTACATAATATTAAAAAAAAAAAAAAAGCTGTACTTCTGCCATGCCTGGTTGAAAAGTGTGCTGCCAACCTACTTTGAGAATCCTCTTCCAGGGTCCTCTCTCCACTGCCCCAGCCCATCTAGGAGCTAATGCCAGCATTCCTTTGTAGAAGGCTTTCTTTTGGGCCACCAACCAGCTCCCAAATCGTGACATAGAGACTTCTTATTAGTTATGAATGCTTGGCCTTATCTTTGTTTGTCCCACTGGCTCTTATAACTTAATTTAACCTGTTTCTTGTCATCTATGTTTTGCCTGGGGCTTTTTACCTTTCGTTCCTTCTGTATGTCCTACTCTGCATCTGGCTGGCGGCTGCCTGGCTGGCTCTGGGCGCCTCCCTCTTTTTCTCCCTCGTTCTCTCCTCTCTTACTTCTCGAGCCTAGATTCCTCCTCCTATTTATTCTCTCTGGCTGCCAGACCCGCCTATCCCTCTACTGCCTAACTATTGGCTGTTCAGCTTTTTATTAGGCCAGTCAGGTGTCTTAGGCAGGTGAAGCAACTGTAATACATCTTTACATAGTTAAACATTCCTTGGTATTGTAAATTTAATTTTTTTTTGCCATTTATTTATTTGTATGTATATTCACGCACTTGGGTGTATTCATGCCATGGCCTGCATGTGGAGGTCAGAGGTCAGGAGAACTGCAGGAGCCAGTTCTCTCCTTCTACCTTGTGGGGTTGGGATTGAAGTCAGGTTGTCAGCTTGGTGATAATAGTCTTTACCTGCTAAGCCATCTTGCCAGCCCTGGTTCTGTAAATTTTTTTTATTAGATTTATTTTATTTAAAAAAAATTATGTGTATATATGTATATCTATATGTGGGTATGTGCATGTGAATGCAGGTGCCAGCAGAGACCAGAAGAGGGCGTCAGATCCCCTGGGGCTGAAGTTCCAGGCAGTTGTGAGCTGCCTGACATGGGTGCTGGGAAGTAAACTCTGGTCCTCTGGAAAAGCAATAAGCTTTCTCAAGCACTGAGCCATCCCTCCAACCCCTGGTTCTGTAGATTCTAACATGCCCATAAACAGCTCACGGTTTTCTAGAGATGTCTCTCTGGCAGGCCTGTCTCTAGTATACAACATGCATTGTTTTAATGAATTCTCATCGTTCTCCTTTTATGGATGAGAACACTGAGGTCCAGAGAGGTCGTAGACTTGCCCACATCTGGGAGATGGCAGGGCTGGGGTAAAGGCCAGGAAACTGAATCCAGTCTTAGCATCCATGTCACCCCTACCTCATGTGTGTTCTTGAAGACAAGGGAAAGTCTTTGAGACCTGACCTCTAGAAAGGTGCCGGCATTGCCCTCTATAATTTTATTGGGAATCTTGCAGTCCCAGCTTAGCCCTGTGTGATACCGCTGGTGTTTGCCTACATCTCCCCAGTTTACTCACTGGGTGGAAGTTCATATCTGAATTCTCAGGTGCAATTCTGTGAGGTCGGTATGCAAAGGTTATGATGGATGTGGGTGGGCTCCTCGGGCTGTGTAGCTTGTCTCCGGTCTCATGAAACTGAGCCCACTATGCCAGAGCCCACCACAGACCACAGGAAGTTTGGCTGCTGAGTGTGCAAGAACTATCTGGACTGGGGTACAGCAGGAGGGGGGACCTTTCTGGAAGGTGTCCCCCTCTTTCGTCCAGACCTCTGGTCTGAGAAGAATCGTCTGGTGTGGGTGACGGTATGTTTGGTTTAACTCCTTAGCACCTGTGGTGTGGTACCACTTCCTCACTTGCAGATCAGGTCCTGGCAGGATGTGGCTGATTTCAGTGGGTTCAATGTCACAGGCTTGGGAAACAGTGGAGGAACTTAAGAGCTTTGGGGAGGAGGGTAACTGGAAAAGCACCGTTGTTGGGAGTGCAGTAGAGATGTCTAGGTCATTTGGGCTTTGTTCAGGGTCTGGTCTCCATGACAACAGATGTCTCCATCTCTCCTGAGCTTCAAATTTGGGACAGTAGTTTTCCTCTTTGCACTATCGTGGAAACTGGAAAACCCTGGATTTGTTGTTCTTCTGCCTCCCGTGGTCCCAACCTTGTGGCTGGCAGCAGATGTCCAAGTGTGGCGACCATTATGCAAGAGCTGAGGACAGTAGTCATCTCCGTGTGAAGAGTAATTTCAGGCATATAACAGTACTTTTACAGAGTATGGAACACTTCCTGGAGGACTGGCTGTACTCTTCTGGACAGGGAGACCAGGGCTCCTTGTAGCAGGCGTTTTCTTTTGAGCCACCAACCAGCTCCCAAATCATGACAGAGACTTATTAGTTATGCTTGGCCTTATCTTAGGTTCATTTCTTGCTAGCTCTTAATCCTTAACCTGTATCTCTTCATCTGTGTTTTGCCTCAGGGCTTTTTTCTTTTCTTTCCTTCTGTCTATCTTAATTTCACTGCTTCTCGTGTCCGGCTGTTGGCTGCCTGGCTTCTGGCCGGGCCAGCCGGGTGTGTCTTTCTCCCCATTCTCTTCTCCTCCTTCTCTCTCCTTTTGTCTAGATTCCTCCTCCTACTTATTCTCTCTGCCCACCAACCCCGCCTATCCCTCCTCTGCCTAGCTATTGGTCGTTCAGCTTTTTATTAGACCAATCAAGTGCCTTGGGCAGGCAAGGTGAACTAGAAACACATCTTTACATAGTTAAACAAAGGCAGCAGAAACAAATGTAACACATATTTACCTTGGTAACAAAGGCAGCAGAAACAAATGTAACACATATTTACCTTGGTAACAAAGGCAGCAGAAACAAATGTAACCCACCTTTACACAGTTAAAGTAATATTCCCCAGCAGAAACAAATGTAACACACCTTTACACAGTTAAAGTAATATTCCCCAGCAGAAACAAATGTAAGGCATCTTTAGGTAGTTAAATATTCCACAGCAGCTCCTAGGAGCACCAGTGTTTTCACAGAACACTGGGCTCTGCTGCTCTCGCTCTACTGGAGCTCTTGTGTGGCCGGAAATGAGAGGTTGTATAAGGCGCAGAGAAAATAGCAGTTTCGAGCTTAGCAATCTTTCCTGCTCTTCCTGAGTAACCTTGGACAAAAGACAGTTTGGGAATCTTTTTGTCAAAACTCTCTTTGTGGTTGAACCTGGCCTTGTGTATATGTCAGGAAGCAGGATTCAGTCTTGGTGGCTGCAACCATCTTTGCATTCATGAGGAGACAGCACAAGCTAACACGCATTCTCAGAGGGTGGGGGCTCTCCTTTGGGTGGCTCGGGGACAGTTTTTGATGGTACATTATTGGCTGTTATAAGGGCTCTCCTGATCTGCCTCTGCATCTGGAGGAGGCAGCCCTCATGGGGTGGAAAGAATGCTGTGGAGGAAGCGGGGGTAGCTGCTCCTCCCCACCCTCTTGCCCTTTTGGAACTAAGTGGATTAGATTGTGGGTTTCAATTGTGATTGAAACCCTGCTGTGTGGGAACTGCAGAGGCTTGGCCTTGAGCAGGAACACCAGACACCTGCTTTGGGAACCAGGACCAACAGAAGTGCTGAGAATATTGATTTTGCTTTCCGTGTAGGTTTGGTGTTAATGTTGCCACTTTCCTTAGACTAGGCCTTTGCCTTGGCGGCTGCTCTACAATGGCACTGTTTCTTTACCTCTTTGTCCCGCCCATTTCGTTCGCCTTCCTCTCAGGCCTTGCCACTGCTTGTTTTAAATGTTTCCAGCTGGGATGGGCCCTCTCTGCGGCAGCCCACAGGCTGAGGACAGGCGGAGGACAGGGCAGGGCAGGTGCTGGGGACTTATTCTAGTCAGCCTGCCACTCCCCCATACTCAGGGGAGGGCTGGGGTGGGACAAGAGCAAAGAGCGCCAGGCTGCACCCGGGCCACTCCCCATGTCCCCTCCTGCTGTCAGCTTTGACCAGGTGCTGGCAGAGTAGTGGAGTCAGGCGCACTTGGACTGAGCTGTAACTTGAGGCGTCCCTGTGGAGAGTGGGAAGACAGCTCTCCTTGGGTCTCTTTATGGCCCAATGGTCTGAGACTATTGCTTGGACCACAGTGTGACCAAGTGCATTATGACTCCGAAGGTTACCTGGCCAAAGTCAGGGAAGGGAAGGACCAAGGTCTTAGCAGAGCCTCAAGGCCAGCAGAGGAGACTGGGAGGACCTAGATGTGAGGTTCAACCTGATTCTGTTTCTGTAGGGTGGGGCAGAATGTGGGCTGCCCCTGCACTCTGTGGAACGATCCCCAAGGCTTTCTAGACTGTACTTAACTCCGTCACTCCGGTAATCTCGGAGACTATTTCCAGAGTCGGAGTGGCCAGGGCCTGATCAGCCACACCCATTACTTCATTCCTCCACTCCTGAGGGGTTCGGCCTCCACAGGGGACCCAGAACTTGTCCTACAGATTTTCTGAACATGAACAGCCATTTTCTCAGGATGTCGCAGGGCGTCTAGCAGGTATTCTCCATGATCTCTGGTAGGCAGCTAGCCAGGAACTGAAGGGTAGAGAAGGGGGCCCTACTTACTTGAGTGTCCTTACAGCAGAGTCTGAGAACTGGTCACTACCCCTCCTACCCGTGCCCCCCCCCCCCCAGTGTCATGGCTGCAGCCACTGAGGTTCAAAAAGGCAGAGTAACTCACCCGTGTTCACAGAGTAGGGTTGTGTCCATGCTGGGCTGGGTGCCAGGCTTGGCAGGCAACTTATTCCTGGCCCTCTGCCATCCTTCCCTGTGTGCCACAGTCAGCCCAATCTGTAAAACGAGGGGCTGGGTACTTTGTTTGGCAAAGGGTCTCCCTCCCTTCTGACTGGGACACTTGGGTGGGCAGTGATCATGAACAGTGCCAGGGAAGTGGGCAGGAAGGAGTCCTACTCACTGTTTGGGCTGCTCTGGCAAGTGGTTGAGCTGCAGGATGGAGACTAGCCAGGAGATGCCCCAGGGTGCCTGTCCCCTAGCCACTCAGTGAGTGGTGTTGCCAGGGAAAGTGTCAGCTGCCTGATGCCACAAGCAGGGTCTGTAGTCAGCTAGGGACAGGAAGCTGGGGTTGTGACTCAGGTTTGGGCACTCCTCTCCATCCTCCTCCATGGCTCAGTTCAATGTTTGAGTCAGGCTAACCCAGTGCCAGGGGACAGTCTCAGAAACCCCAAGAGAGCAGAAATGAGTCATTGTAGCCCATCACCTTCACAGGGGTGTCCCTTGGCAGTGCCAGGCCATCTTCCTGGCTCCAAGAGGGCAAGATCTCTCCCCTTCTCTTGCTCATGTCCATGGCTCTGTGGCATGGCTTTTAGACACAGGAAATTTTTTCTAGAGGCTGGCTAGGTATTGGGAACTTGGTCATACTCTGGATGGACAGGAACAGGAATAGAGAGGGACCTGGGATGGGGTGGCCAAGGAAAACTGGAAGCCTGGACACATCACCGGTGCTTCTGGAGGAGTCTGAGTGGAGTGATGTAATGAGGCGATTCCACGGAGTCTGTCTAATAGTAAAAGGGATTTATTCTGGGTTAACTCACAATGAGCATAAGGGAGTTGGTCCCAGGATCCAGGAGGGATGGGGTGTGATCCAAGGCAGTTTTCTGGAGAACTCTGCCATGATCCACAGCACTAGCATCCAGTATCCAAGACCATGAGGTAGCCAAGAGAGCAAGCACATATGCATTCCAGGTCTTAAGGGGTCTCCCCTCGGCCACACCCCCAGAGGGGGCAGGTTCCTAGCAGTTACCTGTTGCCTACCAGGGGTGATGCTTCAGGGGTAAAACACAGACAACCACCCCTACAGTGATGTCTGCCTGCACTCATGCAGACCTGTGTGGGGAGCTGGAGAGACATGGATGAAGCTAAGGGAAGAGGAAAAAATGCTGAGATGAGCTGATACAGGCTTCGGGAACTGCAGGGCCAGGGGGTGGGATCAGAAGGTTCCCTGGGTCTCTCGCCATGCCTGGGATGGGATCTAGGCCATCTTCTCTGCACTCACTTTGTTTTGAATATTTATTTATTTATTTATTTATTTATTTATTTATTTATTTATTTATTTATTTATTTATTTATGTGTATGGGTGTTTTGTCTGCTTGTATATATGTGCATCACATACATGCCCGGTGCCCTCACAAGCCCTGGGAGTCTAGTTACAGACAGTTGTGAGATGCTTGATGTGGATGATGGGAACTGAACCCAGGTCCTCCGGAAGAGCAGCCAGTGCTTGTAAACACTGAGCCATCTCTCCAGCCTCCTCACCCTCACTTCTTTCCATGACAACCAGGGTAAGAGATGCTATCTACCATTCTGTTGGGAGTTACAGATGTACTGGGTCCCTTTTCTCTAGAACTGGCTGGAAGTTGAGAGCCTCAGCAGGGGTCATCTGGTTATGGCTTCGCCTGTCCTGGTCACCCACGCTTAGACAGAGTAGCCACTGTCCTCTGTGGCCCTGTGCCAACTATGTGGATATCACTGCAGTACAGCTGACCAGTTGAGGCACATATCTGTGGCCAGGCTCAGATCCGCTGGTGAAGACAGACCACCAAAGGGACATTATTTCTGAGATCAAAACAAAGCATTGTATTTACTAAAGTCTCTGTTCGTACCGTGAAAACATCCTCTTTTTCACACTATCGTGAAAGACATAGTGCTGGTGTAATGTTTCACAAATTATGTAGAGTTTTTTGTATAGTTTTAAAATTATATCTATGTATCGGTTTGGTTTTGTTTGGTTTTCCGAGATATAGTTTCTCTATGTTATCCTAGCTGTCCTGAAACTCACTCTGTAGACCAGGCTGGCCTCGAACTCTGAGATCCACCTGCAATTGAAGTAGAATTACATCACGTTCCCTCCTCTCTTTCTATGTATGCACAAATACATATAAATACCACTCGTGGAATCCATTTTTGTTGTTTATGTGTATATGGTTTCAGGGCTGACCTTTCTGCATTGGACAACCAATAAGGATGTTCATCTCTGGGAGAGATCAATTCTTCCCTCAAAAGACATTAGTTGCCTATAGTTCTGAGGGTGGGACCCTGTGACATTTCTCTCTGCCAATTATCTTTTAAGTTTATTTGGAAACTAGACATCAAAATACCAAACAATCCAATTTAAAAAATGGACTATAGAGCTAAACAGAGAATTCTCAACAGAAGACTCACATGGCCGAAAGACATTTAAGGAATTGCTCAACATCCTTAGTCATCAGGGAAATGCAAATCAAAAATGACTCTGGGATACCATCTTACACCTGTCAGAATGGCTAAGATCAAAAACACTGATAACAGTTTATGTTGGAGAGGATGTGGAGCAAGGGGAGCACTCCTCCACTGTTGGTGGGAGTGCAAACTTGTACAGCTACTTTGGAAATCAGTATGGTGGTTTCTCAGAAAATTGGGAGTAAGTCTTCCCCAAGACCCAGCTATATCACTCTTGGGCATATACCCAAGGAATGCTCAATCTCACCACAAGGACACATGCTCAACTATGTTCATATCAGCATTATTTGTAATAACCAGAGTCTGGAAACAACCTAGATGTCCCTCAACTGAAGAATGGATAAAGAAATTGTGGTACATATTCACAATGGAGTACTACTCAGCAGTAAAAAACAATGACATCATGAAATTTGCCGGCAAATAGATGTAACTAGATAATATCATCCTGAGTGAGGTAACCCAGACTCAGAAGGACAAACATGGTATGTACTCACTCATAAGTGGATACTAGATATAAAGCAAAGGATAACCAGACTACAACCCACAGCTCCAGAGAAACTAGCTAACAAGGAGAACCCTAAGAGGAACGCATAGGTTGCCCTGGGAAGGGGAAATAGAGGAGATCTCCATGAGTAAACTGGGGGTTGGGGGGCAATAGAGGGTAGGGGATGGGGGATGAGAATAAAAGGGAACAGTCCAGCTGGAACAGGGATGAAGTGGGAGAGCAATGAAAGAGATACCATGATAGAGGGAGACATCATGCGGATAGGGAGAAGCTGTGTGCTAGGGAAGTTCCCAGGAATCCACAAGGATGACCCCAGCTTAGACTACTAGTAATAGTGGAGAGGGTACCTGAACTGGCTTACCCCAGTAATCAGATCAGTGAATACCTTAACTGTCATCATAGAGTCTTTTCTCTAGTAACTGATGGAGGCAGATGCAGAGATCCACAGCCAAACACCAGGCAGAGCTCCAGGAGTCCAGTCAAAAAAGAGAAGAGGGATTCTGTGAGCAAGGGGCATCAAGATCATGATGGAGGAAACCTACAGAGACGACCAAACCAAACTAGTGGGAACTCATGAACTTTAGACCAACAGCTGTGGAGCCTCCATGGTACCGGACTAGGCCCTCTGTATAAGCGAGACAGTTGTGTAGCTTGATCTGCTTAAGGAGCCCCCTGGCAGTAGGATCAGGATCCATCCCTGGTGCATGAGCAGGCTTTTTGGAGCCCACTACCTATGATGGGACACCTCATGCAGCCTTGAGTCAGGGGGAGGGGCTTGGATCTGCCTCAACTGAATGTACCAGGCTCTGCTAACTCCTCATGGGAGTCCCTACCTTCTTGTAGGAGGGAATCGGGGAGTGGATGGGGGGGGGAGGCTAGAAGGATGGAGGAGGGAAGAGGGGGATCTGTGATTGGTACGTAAAATGAATAAAACATTTTCTTACTAAGAAAAAATATTATCCTTTATTTTTTATTTTTCATTTAATTTTATATGTATGAGTGTTTTGTCTGCATGTATGTCTGTACCACCTGTGTGCCTGGTGTCCACTGAGGAAGATGGCGTTATCACCTGGAACTGGATGTGGATACTTGTGACCCACCATGTGGGTTCTGGAATCAGCCCCTGGTCCTCTGGAAGAGCAGCTGGTGCTCTTGACTGCTAAGCCATCTCTCCAGCCCAATGTAGTTGATTTGACGGTTCAAAGAAAAGAAATGGATTCCCTCTGAGAAGTCAGAGGTAGAGAGCAGGCTGCCCTTTGATGTGCACTTGCGGGACTCACGGTCTTACTTGCCCCTTTGAAGAATTGAGGCCATTTCCCGACCCGTCAGATTGCTCCTGGAGGCTGCACCTAGCTGTCTTTGAGTTCTGGGAAACAGGGAGAAAGAGCCTAAGTTTATCTCAGGGCAAGGCCGGACAACTCCAAGCAAACTTGGAAAGCCATTTCCACCTGTGAAACAGCAGTCCCCCAGTGCATGTCATTGTGCTGATCTGAACTTGTGTGTGTTCTCAGTCTGTCCTTGAGACTGCCTAGGGAATGCATATGGCCATCGTCCCCACTTTTCAGATGGGGCCAGCGATTCCCGAGGTATGGAATGACCTACTGCTGGGTGAGCAGGGGAATGAATTAGTCTCCAGTGTTCAGGTATGTCCCACCTGAAACTGTGGCCAGAGTTGGTCTTGCCATGCATGACCGGAGGCACTGGGACCCTGGTTTACTCCCGCCAGCCCTCGTGTGCCCACTCTCCTTGCCTATGAGACCAGTTTTATTCTCTTTTTCTGGCAACATCTCTTTCCCATTCCCAGCCCCACCAGATCTGGCCCTTCTGCCTTTATTTCTAGGGTGACTGGAACTGGCAGGGAGCAGACAAACTGAGGCCATCAAAATTTAATAAATTGGAGGAGTCTGTGTTCTGAGACTTGCTGACATCAAACTGTGCCTTGGCTCTGCTGTCGGCCGGGCATCTTGGGGAGGTTGGGGCTCGGTGCCGCAGCTGCTCCCCTTCTCCCAGAACTGTGGTGAGTCGTGGTCAGGGAGGTTCTAACCTGCCAGGATCCTAGCCTTGATCTGGAAGGGGATCAGTCATCTGGGGGCCTTCTGTGCTCTTGGGGTCCCTTGCAGGGGTAGTCTGCTCCATTTCGCCCGCTTTGCAAGGGTATGGTCCCTGAAAGAAGGCAGAAGAGAGGGATCCAAGGCCAGTTTCCCAGAGCTGACCTCTTCATCAAACATTGCCGTGACTCATGCATAGAGCCCCCAAATCCTTGAGGCCAGAGTGTCTGTGACAGCATTCCCTGCCAAGTTTTGGGCCTGGTGCCAAGATAGGGCCAGTAAATGTTTATGAGATATGGGAATGGACAGGCCTTGCTAGGGAAGAGAGCAGAACCTGGGATCCCAGGGACTTCTCAGACTTGGAGATGGTCTGATGCAAATCACGTGGCCTAGGGAAGACATGAAACCTCTGAGCTACAGTCTGCTCAGCTGAAAATGTTGGGTAAGAGTGCAGCTGTTGAAGGGCAGGAGCTGATGGGTATTATGTGACTAGGACAGGGCATGGGATCTGCAAATGTCTGCCACTTTTGACACCTCTACCAAGCCTGGTCTGGACTCGGGAGTGTGGGGCCCAAGTCTAGGAAGGACTGGCTAACCCCCTCTGGTTTATTTTTCCCTAGTTGATATTGTTGGAGTATTGCCCACTCAACCTCACAGCTATGGAAAGAACATAAACCCCCCCCCCCTCTCTCTCTCTGTATACTTAGAAGCCAACAGCTCTGGGTTCAAGTGTTGACTCATTATCTGACTGTGTGACTTTGGGTGGCTCACTTAACCATACAGAAAGACAGTTTCCCCATAGGTGAAGGGTGTTGCTACTTCTTCTCTGGATACAGTGAGCGAAGTGTGAGATGTGCCAGCACAAACATGGACTTTGTATCAGGGAAGAACAATTGCTTTGAAAGGGGGTGCCCACACTGACCCGAAGGTAGGCATCCAGCTTGGGCCTGGGCATTCGGGGGTCATTGGTATCAGATGAGCTGACCTCTCTGAAACTTTGCATCTGGGGAGGAGAAGGTAAATGACCAGGGTGCGACAGAGGACAGGCTGTGGTCGGAACTTAATGAAGTAGAGTCTGATCTGGCGTGAGGCCAACTAATCCATAGCTGCAAAATTGGTTCCATTAGCTCTCTTAATGAGCTACAAAAGCTGGGAAAATGAGTGTGAGAGAATAATGGCACATGTCTGAGGCTTTAATTTGAAACTGTGGCTAAGAAGTTAGATTTGACATCACTACCAGCTCCCTAAATAGCACTGGTACTCTTGAGGATACGGCCGCAGGGAGTGTTGGGGGGAAGAGCGCAGTTGTGACGACTTTGGTTTTATAAGGTCCATGCTTGTCAAGAAGCACTTTTTATCCCCAGTGCCTACATGATGGAAGGAGAGAATTAACTCCAGCAAGGTGTCCTCTGTCCTCTCCCACACACCTACTATGGCACACACGATCCCGCAAGCACACACAGGCACACAAGATAAAAGTAAGTGTTAAAAATACTAAAATGGATGCTGGGCGGTAGTGGCGCACGCCTTTAATCCCAGCACTCGGGAGGCAGAGGCAGGTGGATCTCCGTGAGTTTGAGGCCGGCCTGGTCTACAGATCCAGGACAGGCACCAAAACTACATAGAGAAACCCTGTCTTGAAAAATGAACAAACAAACAAAACTACTAAATAGGAAGACACTCTTGTCTCTGTACCCTGAACTGACCTGGAGATGTTTGCACCTAGATCAGAGGCGGAGGCTGTGCCTCATGCTCTCAGCAGACAAAAACAGCCAGAAGAGCACACTGGCAGGTGAAGGCCAGGGGCACGTGTGTTCACAACCCTCACAGAGTACATGGCAGAGGCGCTCTCATATACAGGTCGGAACCAGATGTGGTGGTGCACACCTGTAATGTCTGCACTCGGGAGGCTAAAACAGAGGATCATGAGTTTGAGGCTAGCCTGGGCTTCACAATGAGATCCTAAACAAACGAAAAGGCTGGAAAATGAATCCTACTATTCCACTGGTGTCTTTTATAACACCAGAGGAGTAGCCCTGAGGGGTCACAGTCCCCGTCACTGTAGAATTAGAAGCCATAAGGGATCGTGGAGATGGCTGAGTTAACAACTCTTGTCAAGGAGGAAGTGTGGCAGGGCATCTTTTGTTGTCTTTTATTTTGTTAAAGCAACACACAGAGTATTAGATTCATTATGACATTGTCTTTATTTACTTCCCCTCCCTTCCTCCCTCCCTCCCTCCCTCCTTCCGTCCCTCCCTCCCTTCTTTCTTTCTTTATGTTTGTTTTTTGGTTTTTCTGAGACAGGGTTTCTCTGTTTAACAGCCTTGGCTGCCCTGGAACTTGCTTTGTAGACCAGACTGGCTTTGAACTCAGAGATCTGCCTGCCTCTGCCTTCTGAGTGCTGGGATTAAAGGTGTGTGCCACTAGACCTGGCTCATTATGGCTCGCTCTTTCCTTCCTTCCTTCCTTCCTTCCTTCCTTCCTTCCTTCCTTCCTTCCTTCCTTCCTTCCTTCCTTCCTTCCTTCCTTCCTTTCTTTTCTTTCCTTCTTCCTCCCTCCTCCCTCCCTCCCTCCCTTCTTCCTTCCTTCCTTCCTTCCTTCCTCCCTTCCTTCCTTCCTTCCTTCCTTCCTTCCTTCTTTCCTTCCTTCCTTCCCTCCTTCCTTCCTGTTTTTCAAGACAAAGTTTCTCTGTGTAGCCCTGACTGTTCTAGAACTCACTGTAGGCCCAGCTGGCCTTGAATTTAGAGATCTGCCTGCTAGGAATAGAGGCATGTGCCAACACCGATTGGCATCATTGTGGCATGTTCAAACATAATTTGTTCTCGTTGCTCCTCTTTCTCCCTCTTTCCCTATATTCTTTCCCCTTCTACATCCAGCCTCCTTTCTGCTTCCACATCACATGTGTTCTGTTACCCTCAGAGACCTCCTCTCCCCCAAAACATCTTTGCCTTTCCCCTCCCATGGTCCACTTTCTAGTTTTAGTGTTTTTGCTTATTCATGGCCTCCTTTGTTTTTTTTTTTTTTTTTTTTTCCGTTTTTCGAGACAGGGTTTCTCTGTGTAGCTTTGTGCCTTTCCTGGAGCTCACTTGGTAACCCAGGCTGGCCTCGAACTCACAGAGATCCGCCTGGCTCTGCCTCCCAAGTGCTGGGATTAAAGGCATGTGCCACCAACGCCCGGCTTGTTATTGTTTTTGAGACAGGGTTTTTCCATCTAGTTTTGGTGTATGTCCTGGATCTCCCTCTGTAGACCAGGATGGCATCGAACTCACAGAGATCTGCCTGGCTCTGCCTCCCAAGTGCTGGGATTAAAGGTGTGTGCCACCGCTGCCTGGCTCATGGCCTCCTGTGTGAGAATATGGGCTTCCTACAGGGAAAACAGTAGGAGTTGAAAGCTGTGTTTTCCTATAACACTGTGTTCGGTTCTTCCGCCCAGTGTTTGACACTGGGCATGTGCAG
The DNA here is from genome assembly GCF_049852395.1 of Peromyscus maniculatus bairdii. NCBI lineage: Eukaryota > Metazoa > Chordata > Mammalia > Rodentia > Cricetidae > Peromyscus > Peromyscus maniculatus. The sequence continues at coordinate 105,294,386 of NC_134858.1, read as the reverse complement.
CCCTGGTTCACCCACGGCTGGGAATGCAGTGCTTCACTTCCTGTCTGCTCTGGCCTGAGGCCAGGATGAAACCTCTTATGAGCGAGAAGGTGTTGAGGGGATACACCAATCCTTGGCCCTTGTCTCCTCTCTGTCCTCTGGCAAAGAACAAAGACGGAATCCCAACGAAGCAGAGGGTCTGTTTATCTTGATGCTAAGTTCAGTCTTTAGGGGGGAATCCGTATTAAACATGTCCGCTTGTGTCTTCCTGTATCTTTTGCAAAACTGCTGCTGAAGGTGTTGCTCGAATTCACGCTCTGCCTGTTGCCTCTCACGGAAGGGGTTGATACTAAATCGCTTTTGGAATTTGGTCTCTTGGAAAAGCTGTAGCGCTTACCTGGTTTTGTTTCTTTGCCAAGACATCCAGGAAGCTCAGAATTAAAATTTGTCTTTGTTTTTACTTAAAAACTTAAATGCGTTTCTGGTAATTTTGTTTTTTCATTCTAGAGACAACCAGAGGCTTTTGTTTCACTTGGCTCCTCTTGTGCTTTGGAATTATATAATGCCTGAAACCTTGTGGTCCATGGACAAAGTCCATGGAGATAATGGGGTTTGGAGTTTCTGTGGCTCCTCTGTGGAGCCTCCTCATGTCCTGTGTTATCCTCCCACGGAGCTGGGACCTCAGTGGTCTAAATGGAAGATGTCTAATAGAGGTTTCCAGGCTCTGTCTTGGGCAAGGCTGTCATGGGTTGAGCTGTGGCAGCAAGACCATCGTTGAGACCCTCCTTGTGGCCAGTTCTCTGCTTGTCACTGTGGAGAAATTGAAGCTGTTGGAAGAGCTAATGGACAGATGGATGAATCCCGTTCTCTGAGAGTTCAAAGTCAACTTCATAGAGACTGGAGATACACGCAAAGCCAAGTGCCCAATCCCCACATACCCCGTACTTCCTGTACACCATGCATATACCCTTACACATGCACTCTGTCATGCGTGCACACACATATACCTCCATGTGCTTATACACCTGTTCTCACATTTATTTAGAATTTAGTCTCCCGAGTCTTGTGTAAGCTATGGTTTTCCACCCCTTCCTCTCATCTCCCCTCAGATGCTCTCTCAAAACTCAGTTCTCTCCCTCTCCCAGCCGCCACAGTGAGAGACTGGAGGCCTCAGGGCAATGACTTCATCTTCCTGAGCCTCTGTTTCCTTCATCTGCAAATTGAGGCTAATGGTTCCCACCCTGCTTGCCTCACAGGGTGGCACCAAGCATTCCCAGGAGATAAAGGACAGCAGAGTGTTTTGTAAATTGCAAATTGTTTTCCAAACAAACAAATGCTACTGTTATGTTCTTCGTCCTGGAACTCAAGAATTAAGCCACTCTCACCACACCCTGTATCTGTGTGGGAATGGGCAGAATTGGGAGGGGGGGCTGCCTTTCCTGAGGCCCAGTTCCACCTAGGGCTGCCAGAAGGGCACCAGCAAGTCACTGGCTTGCTAGGGTCTGGCCATCTGGCTGTCAGGTCTGAGTGCAGGAGAGAGAATTTGGCAAAGGAGGGTGAGGGAGAAGGCAGGGTGGAAACCTGCTTGAAAGGCTTAGGCTAGAGAAGTGTTCAAGGACATGCCACCTCAAACTCAATACTTTGCTGAGCTTCGGTGGGGTCCAGACTTCAGCTGTAGCCAGGGACCCTGACTCTTCAGAAGGAAGCCTTATAGTGTATGTGTATAGCTGTTTGTGTCTGTTGGGTACTAGCTACAGTCATGGAGCTGCCCGGATGTCACTGCTAACTAACCCTCAGCTTTGATGGACCCCGAGGAGCCCAGGAGACAGCAGTGGAGCAAGCGTGGGGGCGTCTGTCGTTGTCATAAGCTCCTTCCCTGATCTTTTTGTCTCTCCCGCATCTGTGACTGGGCAAACTGTTGCCCATTCTGAGTAGAGGTGAGTGGGCTCCGGCGTGGCCATGGGGTCTCTCCACGGGTGGTGCTGTAGCGGTGGCTACAATAGGGACTTTGCGAGCAGGGCCTGTCCAAAGGCTCCCTTTGTTACTGAGGCTCACAGGTTTACACTGGGGAAACAGAGGCCCAGAGAGACAAGGGTATTAGCTTAAGGCGTACTAAGAGTCTGGGTCTCCTGTCCCTGAGCCTGTGTTCATTCTCATGCTTGGGGACACTGTTTAAGAAGGATCATGTAGAATCATGTACCTGCATGAATGAAGTCAACTTGCCGTGGGGAATAGAGGAAGTTCTCATGGGTCCCTGGAAGAGGGAGGAAAGTCTGGTTCACTGAGGAGAATGGAGGAGGTATGTACAGAAAGTTTGGCCAGGATGTCATGCCTGTCCTTTGTGGAGCCCGCCTCTTGTTCTTATCTTGTTCCCATAATGCATTGTAAATGTTTCCTCCTTTCCTCCCTCCTTCATGGATGTAGTCACCTAATTTACAAGTAACATCAGAGACAAAGCCGGGCTCTGTGCCAGGCCCTGTTCCCCAGGACTGGGAACCAGAGGTGACCAAGCAGACAGACCCTGCTCTGTGGGCTCACAGTTTGATGAGGGAGGCAGCGGGATGGTGGCCTTGGGAGAGATTTCGAGAACAGTCATGTGATCAGGGACTAGTTATTTCCTCTCTTTGTGCTTCAGTTTCTTATCTAAAAAATAATGATAATGATGTACTTGCCTCCTAATATTTGTAACATGTTCTGAACAAAACCAGGCACATTGAAAATACAGTGTCTGTGTATATTTGTTTAAGGAGCGATCAAAGGAACAAGCTAATTGTAGGCTGTGAGCATTGTGGCATGGGAGGTAAAAAGGGCTATGACGTGGGAGCTTTCTGGGGAGCTGGGAATGTTTGCCATCTCCATGGGCGTGTGGTTCCCAGGGTGTGTGGGATTGTCTAAACTCATTGAACCAGACCTGTGAGACCTGTACATTTTACTGACTGTAAATTATACTCAATAAACAAACAAACAGAAACTATATAGACAGAGGAGAGAAATACAGGGCGAAAGGAGACTGTTGGAGTCCTTTTTAGGAAACAGGGTCAGGGGGGCTTCTGGAAGGAGGTGACATTAAGGGGAATCCTGAAGGAGGAGGAGGAGGAGGAGGAAGAGAAGGAGGAGGAGGAAGAGAAGGAGGAGGAGAAGGAGGAGGAGGAAGAGAAGGAAGTTCTAGCTGTGGGGAAAGAAGATGAGGAAACTTAGCTTTTACAAGATTTGGAGGCTGACAATGTAGCTCAGTTGGTAGAGCACTTGATCCCCAACACTGCATAAACCAAGTGTGGTGGCACATGCCTATAATCCCAACTCTCAAGAGGTAGAGGCAGGAGGATCAGGAGATCAAGGTCATTCTTGGCTATATAGTGAGTTCAAAACCAGCCTGGGCTCTATGAGACCTTGTTTAAACAAACAAACAAACAAAAGCCTAGCAGTAGGGATGCACACCTTTAACCCCAGCAATCTGGAGGCAGAGCCAGGTGGATCTCTGAGTTCGGGGCAAGCCTGGGCTACAGAGTGAGTTCCAGGACAGCCAGGGCTACACAGAGAAGCCCTGTCTCTCAAAAAACAATAGAACAGAAACAAAACCCAAACCAGATTTATGTGGTCAGAGAGGTGGCTCAGTGAGTAGAAATCACTTCCTGCACAAGCATGGGTACCTGAACTGGCAATCCTCAGCAGTCATGTAAAAGGTGGGTGTGGCAGAGCACGTCTGTTACTGCAGTGCTGGGTGAGGCTGAGATGGCAGACCCTAGGGACTCACCGGACAGCCAATATAGCTGAAAATGAAGCACCAAGTTCAGTGAGAGACCCTCTTTCCAAAGAAACATGGCTCAGGCTTAAGAGTGCCCACATGGTAACTCACAACTGTCTGTAACTGCAGCTCCAGGGAATCTGACACCATCTTCTGGCTTCCTTGGGTACCACGCTCACATGTGGTGCACACACATGGATGCAAGCAAACACTCATACACATAAAATAAAAATAATTTTTTTAAAAAGTGGAGAGGAAGTGTGATGTTGCCAGGTGGTGGTGGCACACACCTTAAATCCCAGCACTTGGGCGGCAGAGTCTGAGTTCGAGACCAGCTTTGTCTACAGAGCTAGGTTTAGGATAGCCAAAACTGTGCAAAGAAACCCTGTCTTAAACAGAGAGAGAGAGAGAGAGAGAGAGAGAGAGAGAGAGAGAGAGAGAGAGAGAGAGAGAGAGAGAGAGAGAAGACACCCATTGTGGTGCTCTGGCTTTCACAAGTTCATGAACAGGCAAGTGCACCCACTCATACACACACACACACACACACACACACACACACACACACACACACACACACACAGATCGGAGGCTATGCTGAGGGACAAACCAAGGTGGCAGAAGTGACAGTCCAGGAGGTTTCTTGGCAGCTGGGCCTAAGTGGGCTCAGGTTCAGGGCTTTGACCCTGTGGTCTCACCTGCAGAGAGAGCAGAGGAATCGTTCGTTGATTTACTGGGGGCAGTCCTTGTCCTGTGCCTTGGTACTAAAGGACTATTTTTTTAGTCTACAGGGGAAGTAGGGGAGGGGCCTCACCCAGCTTCATCTCAGAGCATCAGGCCCAGCCCTGCGCTTCTGTGACTCCTCTGTGGCAGCCTTCTTTCTTCCCTCGCCCCTCCCTTCGGCCAGCTCCCCCCATCCCCCTTCCTCGTTCGCTCAGGCCAGCAGTGTTTCCTCTAAGGACCAGCCAGGGAACCCCAGTTCACCTGCCTTGCTTTCGCTGTGCACCTGCTCCCAACCTGGCTGGTAAAACAGAGGGAGGGGCTGTTGGTCCTGCTGGCCTGGACACACTGTTCAGGGCCCAGAGGGAGCAGATCATGAGGTGGGTGGAGAAGACAAGTCTGGGTGCTGGGGCTGACGGTGTTTGTCTAGAGGGCCTGTGTCCACAGATGGAGAAGAGGAGGGGCACCTGACCCCGCTGGATGCATTCCATCTGTGAGCTTGGGGTCTCTGAGAAGAGAGAGGGCTTGGGGAGCGGGAAGGTTAGGAGGTAGACGAGGAATGATGTCTAAAGAAGGCTGGCTCACCTAGGGGCCCGTGGCTGAGAACGACAGAGCCACCTGGGACATGGCAGAGGTGGGCTGCTGTGGTGATTGCAGGATCTGAGACAGAGGTCCTCAGCCCAGACAGCGGGAAGCTGCTGCTGCGGTGTGGACCGCAAAGGTATTCTGTGAGGCCAGGCTCCATGGTACCCAGAAGTGGCCTTGGCCCGCAGCGTTCCAAGCATACCCTACCCCGGACAGGGTAACAGAGTGGGGAACTCAGAACGGACAGAGGGCCTTAGTAACTCCTGGCTCCCTGTATTTCTTGCACTGCCTGTATTCCCAGGCCGAAGCAGAGAGAAACAACCCCAGAGCTGGAGGAACAGTCAAAGGGCCGAAGATTCCAGAAACCACTGCTTTCCTCCCTCTTCCTGGGGACACTGCACTATCTTTACCTGGAGAGCTTGGTTCTATGCTATCTTAATTGTGCCTGGGTAAACTGGCTCTCCTCATCTTATATCGGGGAAACTGAGGCCAGTGTGTCCTAGGTTCCTCTAGGTGCTGAGCAGGGCAGAGATGGTTGGAGTGCTGATCCCAGCCTTTCTCAAATAAAAAGTAAAATACAGCTGGTCCTTGGATGAGCAAGGCTGCTGGGGTGGCTTGTCACTGCTGTCCCGTTCTGGGCCCTCTCCGCTTGTGCGCTGGCTTCTCTCACAACTCCTCCAGGCCCTCACTCCCAGGGTTTGCTCATTTCCGATGATCAGCCTTCTGGAAGGCAGCCATAGCCCAGGGCTGTTAACCTGGGCGAGATTCCTGACACTTGCCTACTTCATGCCTGCTTTACTGAGATGAGTCTTGTGGGGATGACTCTGTTATTACTGCATTTTACAGGGTTGTGGGCTGTGGCTTGGAGCTGTGCATACTTACTTTTAAGGTCAGAGTAAGTACTGGAGGAATTCAATCCCCAAACTACATCCAACTCCACTCAGTTGTCATTTTCCTCAATTAGGGTCCTCCCTGTCCTGCGTTTATACCTCTGTGTTATAAGCTGGGGTCTATATAGGCATGGGATGAGGGTGGGGTCACCTTGAGGTGACCCCATCTCTAGCATCATCCCTTTGCTCTGCACAGAAGATCTCAGGGAGCCTACAGAGTTGTGTTAAAAGCCAGAGGTCATGGCCAAACAGCTAATTTTATCTTATTTATTTAAATTTTGGTGTGTGTGTGTGTGTGTGTGTGTGTGTGTGTGTGTGTGTGTGTGTTTAGAAGACATCTTCCTTCCTTTTACTATGTGGGTCCCAGGGATCAAACATGGGTCACCAGGCTTGGTTCCAGGCACTTTTACCCACTGAGCCTTCTCAGCAGCTTCAAGCAACTCATTTTAGAAGCACTTTTCTTGGTAGTGACAGTTTTGTCCCTGCACCCACTCCTGGAGAATGTGATGTCTTAATTACCTTTGCTCTTGCGGGAAAGCAGCTGTGTCTCCCTCCACTCAGGGTCAGGTCCCAGAGGGATAGACTGACGGACACAGGCCTCCCTGCCTCTTCAGACAGCCTCTGTATATCTAGTTCCAACGTCTTTTCTGTGTTCTGATCTTCACCTTTTGCCTTCCTCTAGCACCCCCAGATTCCCATAGAGATTCTGGATGATGGACACAAGGCGTCACCAAGGGCCTACAGATCCCAATCAGCCTGGATAACTGGGCAACCCTGTCATCAGTTGTAAAAATGAGGCTGTAAAGATACGTGGTCCCTGGCCTGCTGCCCGGTGACTCAGATGATCCACCACAAACCTTGCTCAATCTCTACTTCATTTGCTTCCCCTGAGAAGAGAATCCGGGACTTTTCTGACCTCTGAACTCTAGCCTGTCAGGGTCTAACCGCCCAGGGCCCTCTAGACCTCTTGGCCAAGCTGCTTGTGCCCAGGGCCGACCCCTCAAGTTCAGAGGCTCACTGGACCATAAAGCAGGGAAAAGTGGATTTCAGTTTTCATTCTGCCCCTCACAGATACATTCCTGATGCTTGGGCGGGTCACAGGCCTCTTTGAGCAAGGGGAGAGGGGTAGTAAGCATGAGCCTGATGCCCTTGGTGCCCGCCTCCCACAGCTCCTGTATGACAGCCCCAAGGCCCGGCAGGAAGTGGACCACCACTGGCAGGCCTCAGGCGGCCCCCACATCGTGAGCATCCTGGACGTGTATGAGAACATGCATCATGGCAAGCGCTGCCTCCTCATCGTCATGGAATGGTAGGCAGGTACCCTGCCTTTAACCCCGCTGGTGTCCTTGGGCCCCCAGGACCACTGCTGTCCAAGGACTTTCTTCTTCAGCTAGCAGCCCCGAGTGCCACTCCAGCTCTTGAGGAGTAGTGCAGTGGACAGTCACAGGCCTTGGATTTGTAGAGCTGGCCACCAGGGCATTTCCACAAGGGCAGGAAAAGTACTTCCATAGCTTTCTGTTGCCTTCCTGGACAGGACTTCCACTCTGCAAGGAGTTGTCAGAAAAAGCTGCCAGGCCCTGAATGTGTGGGCAGGGAGCTTTGGGAAAGAGCAGGATACACACGGCTCTTGGTTTTCTCCTTTCTATGGGACTTGTCCTGTTGGATGCTGGGTATTGAGGCCTGGGGACAGGAGCCATTGGCCGCCTCCACCCTGGGTTTGTGCCATCAGTACTAGGGCACAACCTTAGCCTTCCTCAGACCCTATGCCCCCTGTCTGGGTTCTTTTTGTCTGCCTATCAAGCGTCTCCTCACTCCATAAGTTAGCTAACTGTTCAGATTTGGGGTTCAGACCCTGGCTCTGCCACCCACTAGCTGTGGGACTGTGGGCACCTGCTAATCTTTCTGAATCTCTGTAACTCAAATGTTAAATGTGGAGGAAGATCGTAATGAGGTGTTCACCCCGAGCTTGACTCTGTTCCAAGCTCTCCCTGTATATCACCCAGTCAATCTTCATGACTCCTGGAGGTTGGTGTTATTATTCCCCTTTAACAAAAGAGGTAGCTGAGGGAAAGAACCAGACCAGGGTTCCGTAGCAGTGTGCATGCAGGGTGGAACTCAGGGCAGAGCACACCCCAATCACACGGAGAGCAATGGACCATGATGGACATCTCGTTATGCATCTGGAGGAGTACCCTTGGATAGGGTTGGGAGTGTCCAAGTCTCACAGCCAGGCAGAGCCAGCACCACAGGGAGCATGGGAGTTTCCTGGCAAGGATCCGGGCCTACCACCTTTGCTTAGTTCCGAAAGTTCGGATCAATCCCACCCAAGCTGGCAGCCCACCACCTGCCAGGCACACGGGCCAGGCCTCTGACCCAGGGCAGAGCAAACTGGTGATGCTCAGTTCTCCTCCTTCCTGCCTGTCTTGCAGCATGGAAGGCGGTGAGTTGTTCAGCAGGATCCAGGAGCGTGGTGACCAGGCTTTCACGGAGAGAGGTTTGTGTGGGCCCTGGGGCCAGTGAGGAGTTAGTGTGGGAAGGCTACCCTGGAGTTGCTATGAGATACTGACTGGGCAAGGCCTGCCCCTCCTGAACCTCAGGATTCACATGAGAACCAAAGAGAATGAGGTAGACTGTCCCATCCCCTCAAGGGGTTGGTTCTTTGAATCTGTAACATTAGAGACAGACTGTCTGTGGTCTTGAGGTGGAAAACTTGGTGCTGACCATTGGTAGAACTGATAGGAGGTAGTGTAGGCCTGAGGGAAGGTCTGGGGGATGTCAGAACATCCTTGGAGGAAACTGGAATGTCTGGGTGGGTATCTAGGATGGAAGGCCTCCTTAGGTTACAGGACTGCCACCTAGTGCTCAAGAGAGACTACAGGGTGGGTGTCCCTCGGGTCACGTGACTTTTAACTTCCTCTCTCTGTGCCTGCAGAGGCTGCGGGGATAATGCGGGACATTGGCACTGCCATCCAGTTCCTGCACAGCCAGAACATCGCCCACCGAGATGTCAAGGTGAGCTGCCAGAACTCAGCCTGGGGCACAGCGAAGGAGTTCCTCACTCATGGCTCCCAGCACTCACCGAATTGAGCCTAAGTGCCTTGCCTCAGCTTCCCCGCTCAGACTGCTCTTCTCTCTCTTCCCATGGTACAGCACACGCATTCTGCTCTTGCCAGATGGACCTCCTTGTTTTCTTCAAACACTGGGTAATCCCAATAGTAAGGAGAATAACTGCCTACTTCCAGCCAGTGGGCCCCGACAAGCGTCTCCTTTCATCCTCACCTGCCTCTGTGGGGTGGGGCCATTACCCATTTCATAGACAAGCAAACTGAGGCTCTTTGAGAAATTACCTGTCTTGCTTTAGGCTGTGAAGTTGCTACGCGGGGGATTCATTTGTTTATTTGCTCAGCAAGAAGTTTTATGACCATCAGTGTGCCTTTGAGAGAGGCTGCATTATAGTGTAGGCCTTCTGTGAAGTCACAGATAGAGTTTAAATCGATTAGCCTCCCAATCAACAGCATTTAAATAGAAAGAAGCCCTTTGCTGGGTATTTGAGGAAGGAATCCAGGTGGTCCCAGGGCTGGGCCTGCTTGCCTTCCCAGTGAACGGGCTTGAAAGATAGGAAGCACAATGCTCCAAATGTTCTTTCCTGGGAAAACTGAGGTCTCCCGGGCAGCCCTACATGCACATAGCTACATGCATGCACACACATAAACATTTGTGTGTGAGCCACTGTTAGCACAGAGTCTGTTCCTCCTCGCCTCTGCTTGCCTTCTTTCCTGCTAAGCCTGGACCTAGGAGAGCAGAGAGGCTAGCTGACATGGCTCTCTGGTTGAGGGCTGCCAGCCTGTACAGTTACCTTTTGATTCAGGATACACACGCAGCCAAAAGCAGATCCACCTTCTAAATCCTTGCTTTATGTTAGCCCCCGAGTTCCCTTTCTCCTAAGGGAAGAAAAGCCTGCAGAGCAGAATATGCTAAACCGCTTCTCTGTTTATTCTGATCCAAGGTCGGATCATCTCAAACAGAACTGAGAAACAGCTCCCACTGGATCCAAACTGGAGTGCTATTTTTCCACCCCGCTTTTTCCTGGGCATCATCCCTCCCGCTCTTTGGCATAGGCCTAGATCCTACCTGTTCACTAAAAGCCAGCTTTCGGGGCTGCCTCCTCCATGGAGGCCTGCTGGCTGTCCCCATCTGCCAGGTCCATCTGTGCTTTGCAACTAGGAAGATTCCTTCTGTGGAGCTCCTGAGGTCTGTGTTCGGGGGCACCTGCTCCCTTGAGCTATCTCAAAGGGGCCCAGCCTGCTGGCTTTGTGGGCTTCCTTCTGGGTTGGATGTGGGACATGTGCTTGGCAATACTGGCTTATGAGCTGTCTGCTTTCTATTCTACTCCAGCATCTTTCTGGCATTTCATGGTATTCATACCAAGTTAGGAACAGAAGTTTCTGCCTAGGGGCTTCCTATGGCACCGGGTCATTCCTGGTCTTGGCTGAACACCTGCCTCACTTTTCTCTCCGTGAATGAAGGTATCAACTCCAATCCATGTTGATGACCAAGGTCCAGATCTTTTCATAAAGCAGAGCTGGCTCATCATGTAATGGGATGGAGGCAGGGACTAGAGATTACTTTGGGGCTCTGTCTCCTCCTGGTACTTTCCTCTTTACCAATGCTTTCTTTCTCTTCCGGATGTAGCCTGAAAACCTGCTCTACACATCCAAGGAGAGAGATGCTGTGCTTAAGCTCACCGATTTTGGCTTTGCCAAGGAAACCACCCAAAATGCCCTGCAGACACCCTGTTACACTCCCTATTATGTGGGTGAGTCTCAATGCGCGTGGCTTGTATCCCCCTTGCTGTATACTACCGTGGAACGGGGCAGCCAGTGGGTTGTGGGAACCAAGGAGTTAAAGCCTGGTGAGGAGGGAGGAGGGAGGAGAGAGGAGGGAGCACTCTTGTCTGCATGGAGGCGGGTGACGTGGGGGGGCCGGAGGCTGCAAAAATATTCTTCCAAACTTCAGCTTCTGCTTTTGAAAATAGATCCAGGAAAATTCTGGCTGTGGCCTGTGAGCTGAATGACATCACAGCAGCTCTAAATATATACGTGATAAAAGGCTGCCATCAGCTCGGGACGGAGCCCAGCGGCGCTTGTTTTTCTCCGGTTTTCATCTTCATATTCAGAAAGTGGGCAGGCCTTTTCTCCTACATTAGAGGGATGCAGGGTACTAGTCACCTGCCTGTGGGAAGGGGTCCCTTGAGCCAGGAATTAGGTGGGACTGGGTGGGGGTGGTCCACACTTATGATTCCTGGGAAAGCTCCAGGCAGCCTCCAAGATTGCCAAAGGCTCCTGTAACAAGTGCCCCTTCCCGGAGAGTAGGGCAATAACTGAAGCTTTTTCCCTTTGGGAAGGGCAGCTAAGGGGTAGGAAACTCCAGAAACGGCCCCCTGATGACCAGGGTGAATTCTGCAGGACTTGAATGTTAAGTCTGGCCTGCTGACCTCATTGCACTGATTGGAAGACCGAGGTCGATGCAGGGTATCCAAGCTGACAGGAATACAGAAGTCTGTGATCTAGGCTGTGCGTTCAGAGAGATGAGAGACGCAACACAATGCAGCTGGCAGACCCTCCTGTCAGTGGCAGGGCCTCACCAAACTTGGGGCTGGTCTTCTTTCCTCCTCTCTCACCAAGTTGAGACTGGCAGAGGGGCCCTAAGTATATAGGGGGCTGTCTGAAAGCAGCTTATTTTTTTTTTTCTGGGTGCTGTCTCTCCTCCCCCTACTTCACACACATACTGCCTTCCCAGAAGGTGCCAGACGCCAGTCTGCTCTGCCCTACCTCCCAGCCTGCATACCTGTTCCTCACCTTACCCAGGCTTAAGACTCCTTTCTAGTTCCCAAGACCCTTGGAGCTGAAAGGTTTATGCTCTCTGCTCTGGCAGCTCCTGAGGTCCTGGGTCCAGAGAAGTATGACAAGTCATGTGATATGTGGTCCCTGGGTGTCATCATGTACATCCTGTGAGTACTGCTGCTCCACTGACCCACCCCACCCTGCCCCAGCCTTCTGCCTCTACTTTTCCATGTACCTTTAGTATCATTCAGCTTCTCACCCCTTGTGTCCTTAGGGACATGCCATCCCTTGGGCCAGGTTATCTTTTGTTTCTTGTGTCATGAGACACATTCCTTGAGACTGCCTGAGGGCTTCCTTGTGTCAAGGCTGATGGCATTCCTGCTGTTCAAGAGTCTGCAGGGGCTGGTGTTATTGCTGTGGTGTTTGGCTGCCTGTCTCCCTAGTGAAAGGAGAGGATTGGTCTGCCTGACCCTTGTGTGCCCGACCCTAGTACCAAATGACTCCTTGTCTTTCCCAGTTTGTGTGGGTTCCCACCCTTCTACTCCAACACCGGCCAGGCCATCTCTCCAGGAATGAAGAGAAGGATTCGATTGGGCCAGTATGGCTTTCCTAAACCTGAGTGGTCAGAGGTCTCTGAGGATGGTGAGTGAACTTCTCTGCCCAACCTGGTTCCTTTGCCTTTGTTTCGGGAGACATCCCTTCGGCTGTCAAACTGACCTGTGTTTAAATCCTAGCTATGTGAACCTAGACAAGTCATCAGAACTTTTCAAGTCTCAGTTTCTTTATCTGTCAAGTGGGCTCAAAATTTGTCTCCCCAGCCAGATATGGTGGTGCACACCTTTAATTTACCATTTGGGAAGCAAAGGCAGGTGGATCTCTACAAATTTGCATAGAGTTCCAGAACAGCCAGAACTATAGAGAGAGACCCTGTCTCAAGAAAAGAAATTGTCTCCCAAGGACCCCCTCTTCCTTATAGTCCTTTTTCACACTTTCCTTCTTTGGTAGCACAAACAAATCTGCCTTGTATTAGTTGTTCATTGTTGCTTAACAAATTATCCTCAGCACTTAGTGACCTCAAACAAGACACAGCTGTTAGCTCACCATTTCTGATCAGGAAGAATGTGGGAGTACTTAGAGCCCTGTCTGACAGAGCTTGTGATTTATGCAGAGGACTGAGGGACTGCAATTCACCGCTCCCCTCTTTTCTGGGTCCCCTAGCCAAGCAGCTAATCCGCCTGCTCCTGAAGACAGACCCCACAGAGAGGCTGACCATCATGCAGTTTATGAACCATCCTTGGATCAATGTGAGCATGGTCTTGGCCTGGTGTAGGGCTGGCAGGCTGGAAGGTGGTAGCTCTGGAGGTGTGGGTGCAGGGCTGGACTGGAACCTTGCACAGTGATGTATGGTAACACGCGACCTGTAGCCTGGCTTGGCTGCTGTCCCAGGCAGGCTCCTTCACCTCTCGGAGCCTCCATTTCCCTACCTGAGAATGGGAGAAGGTATGTGGCGGTGGTAGCCTAGGCTGTACCACACGGTTCTGGGCTCTAACCCATGGGCTTGGGATTCCTTCTAGCAATCAATGGTGGTCCCACAGACCCCACTCCACACAGCCCGAGTGCTACAGGAAGACAAAGACCACTGGGATGAAGTCAAGGTGGGTAGATTCTTTCTCAGTCTCTTATACAGTACTGGATGGTATCTCCTTAGCATCTGGAGTTTGGTTCTTCCCCTGTGCCTAGAGGATGTCAGTGACTGCCCCAAGTGATCTATCATGGGCATGCCACGGAGCACTGGGTTGCTACATTTTCCCATTTAGGTTGGTGCTCATGGGGCACTCTTAGTGAGGGGACTTTAGGCTTAGGACTCCATGAAAGGATGTGGGGCCCAAGCATTGGCCAGAAACTTTCTTATGACCTGGCATTTGCGACAGGAACCGGCCTTGTTTTAGATGTAGTAAGGGTCAAGGTTGTCCCTATGAGATAGCATCGTAGAGCACTGGGGTACCCAGGGTACAGTCTCAAAGCTTCAGACGCTTGGGGACCTAGGGAAATGTCATTGTCTGTAGGTCTTGTGGTTCTGCGCAAATGCCATTGGCTCAGTTCTCTGCCCAAGTGGCCTTGGTGTGGTCCCAGGGAGTCATCTGTTTCTTTTGCCTTCGTGAACAAGCTCATTGTCCACCAAAAAAAAAAAAAAAAAAAAAAAAAATGTAGGGAGGATTATGTGTCCAAGGTCAAGCACATAGTGGGCACTGGAGCATTGGAGCAGTGCATCTGTTACTCCTGTCAGTGATGCTATTGAGGGGGCTTCCCAGGCACGACCGTGATGGCTTCTGATGTTAGACTATCCTGATCTCTTCTTTCTCCCATGCTAATGGTACGCAGGAGGAGATGACCAGTGCCCTGGCCACCATGCGGGTGGACTACGACCAGGTCAAGATCAAGGACCTGAAGACCTCTAACAACCGGCTCCTCAACAAGCGGAGGAAAAAGCAAGCAGGCAGCTCCTCAGCCTCACAAGGATGTAACAACCAGTAGCTCGTGGGGGAGCCAGAGTGACAGACTGCCATGTCCTGAGGCTCTGGCCAGGAAGGGCCGGAGTCGTGTTTTATAAGAAAAGGATAATTTTGTTGTCTTAATGTGTCACATTGAACTTGAGGACGAAGAGCTTGGCCCAAGAGTCCCAGCCTAAGTTCAGGCCCTAGAAAGCTGCTGGGCCCCGGGGATGGTGAGCCCTCTGCTACAGCAAAAGCAACCTTGGCCACTGTGGCTTGAGTGAGGCCACAGCTCTGTTCTGCTTCAGGACTTGGTTTTACTTCTCGGCCACTGGGAGTTGTGGCAGACCTACCCTTTTTCTACAGAGACGTACCCTGCTGTGTGGGCAGATGGGTCTGGCCTTGAGAAAGGTAGCTGGCCATTGGTTGCTATGGTGACCAGAGGCCATGTTGCTGTCTATGAATACTGAACAAAAGAGGAAGGAGGGACAATCCAGGACCTTCCTTCTTGGGGAGGTTTGTCTCTCACACTGGCCGCTCCCCCCCAGCCTCACTTCTCATTGGTCTGCCAGAGACTGTACAGTCCAGCTTGCTTACTTCCCTGGGTGGTCCAGCCCTGCCTTACTGTAGCACAGGCCCACACAGCACTCAGTCCACTAGAGTCCCTGGGGCCAAGCATCCTGTCACTACCCCCTGTCCCAAAGGTAACTTATCATCTCAACTGAAGGTGTGGGTATGTGTGCTGGGGGGTGGGTATCCTTAACCTTTTTCCATTTTGGAAAACATCACTGTGACAGAAGCCCCTGCCTCTTCCTGTTCACCAGATCTCAGGTAGGAAAGTCCCCCTCTGCTGAAAGCAAGGGCTACTCTAGGGATACTTTTGTGAAAGGGAGTGCTTGACTCTCTGTTTTCCAGGACCTCTTTTTCTACTCTAGATCAGACCTGAGGTGGTCATGGGCTGCCAAGCCATGCTTATGAGGTCCGGTCCTGGTTTTATCATGAATTGGAGCAGAGAGGGTCCTTCTTGGCTAACCCCAGACTTAGCCAGCTCTGCCCTGCCATGCTCAGGGTAGCCTCCAGGTGCTGAGTATTTGATAGACGACCTGACAAGTGCCTGGCACCCAGCCTTGTTCCTAGATCCTGGCCTTTTTCACTGGCTGGGAAACCCTAGATCATTATCAGTTAGCATGGTACTGCTGGATTTTATATCCAGATATTAATAAACATCTTTTTAACATTTTCAGTGATTCCTGGGTTTCTTGTTGTGTACCTAGGTGGACAGAAGTGGTCAAAGAACAGCTCCACACCCTTACTAGTGATTTTTATCCTGGCTGGAGAGGGCGCCTCCGGCCTGGTAAACACGCCGGCCTGACTCCAGCACCTCTGCCTCATTCACTGTAGAAAGGTCAGAAGGACTGAGGGATGGCAGCTGCCACATGCCTCCAGCTCTGTGCCGCCCCTGTGCACTGTGTGTGTGACACCCACCCCCGGCCCTGTGTGTGCCAGCGTCTGCCCACAGTGGCCACCCCCAGCTGCGTGCCAGCCTGCTGAAGGGCGGGCAGAGTGCCTGCTGTAGCGCGGAGCTATTTTCAGACGCTGCCAGGTTTCATTTGGCAGTGAGAATGTTGGGGAGGGGAGGGGTGGTATGCTGGAAGACTGTCTTTTCGCTACTCCAGCAAGAGAGCACCCTCACCCCTTGGGAGCCCTTGAGGGCAGCCTCAAGGGGCCCTCACTGTGGCATTTCAACCCCCCAGCTTCAATCTTGAAACCTCCCATTTCCTCCAGCGCTCATCTGGCTCAGGCGGGGCTCGCTCCTCCTCAGCTGCCCCTCTTCTCTCAGGGCATGGGGGAGGGTGCAGAGATGTTAGAAGGCAGGCAAGCCACTCCAGAGATAGTCTACCGCTTCCTAGCCTGGTGACCTTGGACAAGTCCCTCAGCTTCCCTGACTTCTAGTTCCTCAGCTGAGTGCTGCAGATGAGGTGCCCATCTCATACGATCAGCTAGGGGGTTGGGGTAGATGCCATTTGTGCAGTACTTTTAAGAGGGTGCCTGGTATGGGTCGCAAGCCTAGCCCCCTTGGTATCCAAATCCATTTAGAAGGAGAGAACTTAGAATGGTCTGAGGAAGAGGGAAGCTCTGCATCCAGAAAATCAGATCTTCCAGACGCAGGAGGTTTCACTTCCAAGGACTTGCTCTTCAGGATAGCAACATGTGGGCTCCTGGGGCCTTTGCTGCAGCTCTGGACTTCAAAGGACGGTGATTAGATGACTTCAAGGCTCCTCAGAGCCTGTGGTTCAGGTCACCATTCCTCGCGTGCTAAGGCTGGTGAAATGCTGGCCGTGTAGGAAAGTGCGTATAGCACATGAGGTATAGATGGATTCTTGCACTGGTTGCCCAGACCCCACTATGCCTGAGACCTGTAAGTCCAGGGCAGGCAGCAGAAAAGCTTCTGGCAGGGTCACCTCAAGGAGTTTACATTGGGGGGCGGGGAGAGACAGAGGATACTAGGTGGCTAATAGGAGCTGGACATCCTCTGTGTACCAGGCACTCCCCTTAAATACCACACAGATGTGGATTATTGAATCATGGTCTTCATGTGGTCTAGGAGGAGACTTCACGGGCAGTTTCATCCAAAGAGAGCTGATGTGACCTGGAGGACAGGAAGGTACCTGATAGGTCCAGGGTTCAGGAGTAGAACAGCTGGGACTAGACACTCAGGGACAGACAGACTGCCCTAGGTCTCTGTCTGCACTTCAGCCCTTCTAGTGTGTCTCCCTGGGGCTGGCCTTGAGTCTCTGCTGTATCCACCTTCTTCACAGGTAAGACCACAGCTGCAGAAGTCTTGGAAGAGGCTCTCATCAGACTCAGTGTCTTCCTCCAGCCCCAAGGAAGAATTGTTATTAGACACACTTGGCCCATCACTATCGTGAGGGAGGGAGCTGGCCTCTCACGTGGCCCTTAGGGGAGAGGAGCTGTAGGGGCAGTTAAAAGGGTGGAAGGCTTATTCTCTTAGCTTCTCCCATGTCTCCTTGGCCACTTGCTTGATTCCATGAGAAAATCTGACTCAGTGGCAAGCCCAGTCCAGGGCTCTGCCCCCTGATGTTGGTATTTGATGCACTTCTCACAAGCCAGGACTGGGAGGTTGGGGCCTCAGTGTGGCTACCTGTGAAATGGACAACAGAAAATGACAATCAGGTGATAGGTATTAGATGAGTTAAGAAGCCAACTGGCCACACATTCACACGAGCTAATCTAAACACAGGCATTGATTATACATAGTTACTGTGGTAGCGTCTTTAGGAGCTTTTAGTGAAGAATTTCATGAGTGTGTGTGTGTGTGTGTGTGTGTGTGTGTGTGTGTGTGTTTGAGAGAGAGATATGTGTGTGTGTGTGTGAGAGAGAGAGAAAGAGAGAGAGAGAGGTCCATGTGTATGTTTCTGTGTGTGTGTGTGTGAGAGAGAGATACATGTATGTGTATGAGAGAGAGGTATGTGTATGTGTGAGAGGATTGTGTGTGAGAGGTGTATGTGTGTGTATGAGAGAGTTTTGTATGTGTGTGAGAAAGAAGTGTGTGTGTGAGAGGGTGTGTGTGTGTGTGTGAAACAGATGTGTATGAGAGGTGTGTTATGTGAGAGGGATGCGTGTGTGTGTGTGTGTGTGTGTGTGTGTGTGTGTGTGTGTGAGAGAGAGAGAGAGAGAGAGAGAGAGAGAGGAGAGGGAGAGGTCTATGTGTTCGTGTGTGTGTGTGTGTGTGTGTGTGTGTGTGTGTGTGAGAGAGAGAGAGAGAGATATGCATGTGTGTGAGAGAGAATGTGCATATGTGTGTGTGTGTGAGAGAGAGGTGTGTGTATGTGTGTGTGTGAGAAGGGTGTGTGTGTGTCAGAGAGAGAGGGGGGTATGTGTGTGAGAGAGATGTGTGTGTGTGAGAGAGGGGTGTGTGTGTGAGAGAGATGCATGTGTGTGTGTGTGTGTGTGTGTGTGTGTGTGTGTGTCTCGCGCGCGCACACACACACGCACTCGAATGGGTGAGGGGAGCCCTGACTGAGTCCTCAGAACCTGAGGCTGGCTGCCTTCCAGCAGTCTGGCTCATTACTATTCTATACAAGCCCCTCTCCGCCCTCACCCTCCATTCAGCCCCTCCACTGCAGGATCAGAACCGGGCCTCCAAATGCAGCTTGCTATCGCCTTTGCAAGGGTCTCGATGTTCTCTGGCCTCTTAAGCTCCCCCTGGAAGGCGTGAGGGTGCAGTGGGAACTGTGTAGCTGTCTCCAGACCTGGTGGCTTTAGGTTGAGCCTCTGTGGCTCTCATGGATTCTCACAGCTGCCTTCAAGCCCAGAAGGGTAAAATTCCTCCTTTTGTCCCATTGAGCTGCCAGCCTGCTTACCCTTTGGAATAAAGATCAGCAGGCAGGAAGCCCACCTCATAGCCTATGTATAGGATGAGGTTAGAACCAGACCTAAACTTTAGTTTGCCTGAGGCCTTGGCCAAGATTATACTCATTTTTGAGGTTCCCTATCAGTAAAATAAGCTGTTGATTATGCAGGACCAGATTACTCCAACAGCCTGGCAGACATATATGTTGATATCAGTTGATAGACTGGGAAAAATGTTCTGTGGTCTCAAAGCAGGCCATGAGCTTTGCTAGGTCTTAGTTTTCTTACCTATTAAATGGGAGAAAGCCCTCACAAGGCTGGAGGAGGAAGATGGGTAGATGAACCCCCAGAGGCCTTCGTCACCAGCATCTGTTGCTAGGTGAGTCCAGCTTCCTGGCATTGCTAATTCTTCCTCTATTTCCTCTGTCCCCAAAATATAGCTGTTAACTTAAGGGAGCCAGTTTTGGGGGGGCTCAGGGAGTTAGTGGACAGTGGACAGCAAGACATGTTTATTGGAGATGTGAGGCCATCTACTGGTCACCCAGGTAAGCATTTTGTTGATACCTACTGTGTGCCAGAACTTGGCAAAGGATGCGACCACATCATGACGAACAGTCTCTGTTTGCTGAGCACTTACTGTGTGCCAGGCTTTACCTGGGTCACTTAGTTCAGTTCTCACATTCCTATCTAATAGATGGAGAAACTGAGTCCTACGCTCTCAGGCTCTGTATACTCTCCCCACCTCCATCCTACAGAAGGCTAGAGGAAGGAAATGCTACTCTTGGTCTTGGCTGGAGACGATCACAGAAGGCCTCCGAGATGTAGCAACGACATGAACTCAAAGGGTAAGCCAGATTTGGATAGAGAAATTAGGGAAGGGCACCTTGGCTAGCAGATGCGGGGTGAGGCAGGGCTTTGTATGGGAAGAGCAGAGAATATGTCCGTCCAACAGCTGAAAGTTAGAGCGGGGTCCTCGGTGTGCGAGAGCGGACACAGGCAGCTTCTCCCTGTATGTGCTCCTAGGGCACTCTCATGGGTGCCACATTTCCCACCCCTACCCCTCACCCCTGGCTCTCCTAGAGATCCACCCACCTTTGACGCCAGTTTGTCCAACAACCCATCCTCCTCCTCCTGCTGCCGTGGCATTTCCAGTTCACTCCCGAGCTGGCTGTCAGAGCTGGAAGCAGGTCTCGTCTATGTTGGACGAACATAGTTCTCCCTGAACTCCCAGCATTTGGTGGAGGAGTCCTAGCTCCTTGCCTCACACCTCTGCTGCCAACAGTTATTTTATATACTGGGATTTCTCTTGGGATTTAAATTGAGCATGAATTTATGTGCTCTAAAAAAAGTTTATGGACCACTGAACTAGACATCATCAAAATACAGCTTGAATCCTGCAAGGCAAGCGCTACGATCCCCAGTTTGCATATGGAAAAACCAAGATTCAGAGTAGTTCAGTGGCTGGCTAAGGTCCAAAGCTGGGGAGGACGGGAGGTGGGGCTCAGATACGGCACAGTGACCTCCACGTTATCCTTTCTCCTACCGTGCCTGCCCTCAGTCCAGACTCCGCAGGGACAGGAAGAGAACAACTGCCAGCACTCCAACAAAGGGGGCAGAGATGGCTAGGTGACCATTGTCATCCTGTGCTGCCATTGGGGGTGTTTCACTCTGGGAAGAGATAGTTGGGGTGAAGAGGGGGGAACAGACACTAGGAGATCGCAGGGACCATGTTGGGGAGTCTGCTTTCTTCTGCAAAGGTGGCCTGTGCTTCAGGGACTATGTGAAGTGTCCACATCAGATCAGGGGCAGTTGCCTCTCTCATCTAGCAGAGATTCTCTGTGCAAGAATGAGGCATGCTTGTCAGCGCGCTACTGAGCAGCCTTTCCTGCCAGTGTGTGTGTGCACAGCCCAGTCCAGGTGTGTGGTAGGACTTGGGCTTGCAGGCTGTTCTCCACAACATAGCCATTATAGGAGCTCGGGTACAGATCACTGAAGAAGGCCAGTCTATTGGGCCCATTGCAAACACAGTTTTCAGCTCAAGTATCGAGCACCTCACGTGTGCCAGATCTATCTCACATGGCCTCCCTTATGTTTCTGTTCTTCCAAGAGCTTCGGAAGCAGAAGTTATAGCCATATTGCACTCCACGTCCCTGGAGCATGAGCAGCTATGTCATGGCCAGCGGCACAGATCTCCATAGTTTCCTCGCTAAGAAGTTTGTCTGTAACCAAAGAGGCCGATGCTCTGACCCCTCCCCAGACCTGTTTAGTTGAGGTGCCACTCATCTGTCCTTCCCCTCCCCTGATTGTTGTTACTCCTGGTTATCAGGAAAAGGACTCTTGAGGGGATCTGTGGCTCTGGCTCCTGATTCTGGGCATGGATGAATGTTTAAAGTCAAGGTGTTTATCTGCAAATGAGTACCCTCGTCATCCAACCTGGGGTTCTTTTTGACTCTGCTTTGAAATTTTGATAATCCTGACTATGAGTCCATTTCTCATTAGGATACTTGGGTAACAATGCCTGTCCCTTGTACTAGGAGACTAGAAAAGATAAAACATGACGTTCTGGAGAACTCCCAGCTTGTCACAGGTCCTGAAAAATTTCACCTCACACAGGCCTCTGTGTGCGGACATGATGGCCTTCTGAAAAGTGTTGAGTCACGGGTTAGAGCCTCTGGAAGGAGGCAGTCTTCCTGGAAGGAGCCCCTGTCTGATGGAGCTGCCCATATCTATTGGGCCTCTTTGTGAAGGTCCCTTGCCAGGCTGTGTGATGAGGCTGCCAAGGCTGCTAAGGAGACAAGAAAGGTAGAGGAGTCTGTGCTAGGCGGGTCCAGAGACCCTCTCCTACAGGACTGTAAAGGGAAGCTGTGCGAGTGCAGCTTGTGAGCTGTGACGCTTGCCCCCTGCGTCAGATGGATAACGGAATGGACTGGCTCTGAGGGCCTCTAATGGGCAGGCTTCGTGTGTGCTGGCTGCAGCAAGCTGAGCAGCTGGGACTCCATGTCCAAAGTTGGAGCCCACAGCTGAGGAGTCGGTCACAGATACGGACAGAAGGGTCAGAGAAGACTGAGTAAGGGATGTCTAGTTAGGGACAAATGACGCAAATGTGGGCTATAAGAAGGACACCCCAGAGAGAAAGAAGAGCAAGTGCAAAAAGACTCAGAGGCTCTCGGGGTAGCAGAGGGGGAGAGTGTGAATGTTGCTCCTGGAGAGGGCTGTTTCCCACCAGCCTCTCCTGAACAGGAGTGAACACGAGGGCTGTCTGTGGGCCTTCAGAAAACAGCTTTTTTCTTTTTGGGGAGTAGGGGTGGGGTTGAGACAGGGTTTCCTCATGTAATTTTGGCTGGCCTGGAACTTGCTATGTTAGATCAAGTTGGCCACGAATTCACAGCTCTACCTGCTTCTGCCTTCCAAGTGCTGGGATTAAAGGTGCAATGATGACACACAGAGCAAGCAGGGCAGACCCAGAGCTTAGGGTAGCGTGGCTAAATGTATATCAGCCCTCTTCTAGCCTTGACTCTACGGAAGAACCATTGGCTTCTGAGACGGTTTTACTATGCTATTGTTGGTAATAAACTGAACCCACTAACCTGTGGATACATAGTTTTCTGGGGCTGCTAGTATCAGCGAACCCAATGGCTATGTCTTTTTACATATAATTCGTAGGGCTGGAGGGAGAGATGGCTTAGCAGTTAAGAGCATGTAGTGCTCTTCCAGAAGACCTGAATTTGGTTCCCAGCTCCCAAGTTGGGTGGCCCCCAATAGCCTCCAACTCCAGCTGCAGTGGGACCTGATGCCTCTGGATTCTGAAGCCACCTGCACTCAACATGCACCCCCTATATATATAATTAAAAATAATAAAATAAATCTTAAAAAAGATGTAACTCACATCTGAATAGAGATCTGAGCGTGTGTGTTGTTTATGGGCACGTGTGTGCAGGTTTGTGTACATGTGTGGAGATTAGAGGTCATCATTGGGTGGGTGTCACTCCTCAGTTGCTTCTCCAACTTATTTTTTGAGACAAAATCTCTCTCTAAACTCAAGCTTGTCAATTCAGTCAGTCTAGCTGGCCAACAAGCCTCAGGAATCTTCCGGTCTGCCTCCCCAGCCTGGGATTATAGGTGTGTACAACCATGCCTAGCTTTTACTTAGGTGTGGGCGATCAAACTTGGGCCCTCATACTGCAGAAAACATTGTACATACTGAGTCATTTCTCCAGCCCTGGAGATGGGCTGTAAAGACAGAGTGTGCTCTATCTACCAGGCCAGAAACGGAAGGGGCAGATTCCTCTTGGTGAACTCTCAGAATTGGCATTCCATTTTACTGGAGTTTATGGATGCTTGGCAGGGATGCTGAGGATGGAGTAAGCAGAAGTTCTCAGTTGTACATCATGATCTCAACCAGCAAGAGTCAAGTGCCTCCTTCCCCTAGCTTGTGTTCAGGACCTCCTGATTGTACCTGAAGCTGCAGAGATGTTGAAAGCCACAGCCTATCTATAGTAGACCTCCTTTCTCTTCCCCTACAGGCAGTCCCAGGATGTGTTCCTAGAGTCAGAGCCGTGGAGATCCTGGGAAGGGAACGGGAGCTTTGCTTGATCTTGGGGCTTGAGACTGGTTTAGAAGAAAGAGGGGATTTGGGAAAGGTTGCAGCTTTGCTCTGAACCTTGCTGTAAGAGGTGTGGCCCAGCTGAGAGGTGGTGACACACGCCTTTAATCCCAACCCTCGGGAGGCAGAGGCAAGCAGATCTCTGTGAGTTCAAGGCCAGCCTGGTCTACAAGGTGAGCTCCAGGACAGTCAGAGCTGTTACACAGAGAAACTCTGTCTCAAAAAAAAAAAAAAAAAAAAAAGAGTGGCTTTAAGAGGACTGGAGTACTTACTGTCGTGTCAAGGGACATCAAAATGTTCCCACAGGACAGCCACATCCCCTACACCTGCCTTTCAGAGCTTCATTAGAAGGCTTTTGTCTTTGCTGCTCTCAAGGTCAGGTTGTTTACCTTATAGAGCAGCTTCAAAGAGTAAATCCTCCCCATCTGAAGTTGCCTGGAGGAGGTAAGGACACGTGAATTCAAGAGTTTAGGAGGCCTTATGGGTGTGATAGTCTGTCTCAATTATCAGCTCTGTGGGATTTAGTATCACCATGGAAACATGGGCATGCCTGTTTGGAGTTTCTAGATTGAGTTAATTGGGGTGGGAAGTGTTGCTATACTGAATAAAAAGGAGAAAATGAGCTGACCACCAGCACTAATCACTTCTGCTTCATGATTGTGGATGTTCCTGCCGCCACACCTTCCAGCCATGACAGACTGCAGCCTCCTACTATAAGAGAAATACATGCTTCCTCCCTTCAGTTGTCTTAGCCAGGATTTTGTCACAGCAACAAGAAAAGCGACAAATGCCATGGGTTATGCGATTCCACAGTTGGGTCTGTGCGAACCCTCGTGGTCTGCGTGGCCAGTGACCGCCAAGGACAGAGGCCACCTTTGCTTTCCTCGCCATTCACGAAGCCCTTGGGATTCTCTGCATCTAGACATGAATTCACAAATATAGGCTGTGTCCTGCACTGGTAGGGGGAAGAGAAAACCTCTCCCACTTTTCTCTTTCCCAAAGTGTGGTCCACAGCTGAGTGTCACGGTCCTAGAGCTGGCACTTCCCGTTCAAGGTGCTGCAGAATTCCCAAGTTCAGCTCTTTGAAGACTGGCCCCTGCCAGGAAATGCTGGCGCTCTATGACCAGCCTGTTTGTTATATGTACTCTTAGACAAGCCTCTTCCTTTCTTTGGATTATCTATTTCATTGCCTGTAAATGGCCATAATGATGCTCCCAGGGTTCTTGGGAGAATTCAATATGAAAACACAGAACACCCCCCCCACCCGCCCCGCCCAGTTTTGATTTGAATCGAAAGTCTGATAATGGAGGTTACTCCAGGATGAGGGGAGTTAGGAGACAGCTATAAAGGGTGGAGAGGGGAAAAGGAGTTAGATGCAAAGTAACAACTGATATAACAGGAGGGTCAGGGCATTTAAGAGTCTAAGGCTCCTAAGTTCTGCAGAAGTCTCTACTGTAAAATCACTGAAGGGATCCATGGGTACACACTGGAGTGAGGCTACCCAGGAGAGTAGGTAGATCGATCAGAAGATGGAGTTTTGTTTTTCAAAGGCCACACCTGTGCTCATGAACTTGAATCGCCTTCAAGTCTTGCGTATCAGGGGTGGGGTCAGACTCTCATTCCTGCCCGCAAGATGGTCTGGTTGACAGGGTGACAAAGCCTTTCAAACAAAAGACAAGCTCCAAGAGTTCCAAACCCAAGGCCTTCAGCTGCCCGTCCCCTCAGGCTCTGGTAGTCCTGGCTCATCTCTGCAAGCACAGATCAAATGCATGCTGTCTATTTGACTTGGCTTGTCCCTCCAGACCACATCCAAGAAGGAGCTGCAGGATGCTCATGTCCTTGTTCTCGTGAGGGCATTACACTGTTTGGGTTTGTTTTGCTAAAGCAAGCCGTTTCTGAAATTCATTTTTGAGATAACATTGACATAGAGTGAAATCTGAAGTGGAAACATAAATAATTTTGACCTAACTTATATTACTATGTAACCAGTTTACCAACTAGGATACAGACCATCTCCTTCATCTTAGTTCCTAGTCATTTCTTTTCCCAAACCCAGAAAATAGAATCTGATTTCTATTATCACAGACAAGATTCGCCTAGTCTAAAAGTTCATATAAAGGGAATTTTACAGTATGAAAGTGCATCGCTCTTTGTATTGACTTCTCTTGGAGATTTACCCATGCTGCATTAGAAGTCTTTTCCCTTTTATTGTTCCTAGTATTCTTAGGTTTTGGATGCGATTGTAAGTGAAATTTAAGAATGTTTTAATTCTCTGGTAGCTTATTGCTGGATTATGGAAGTATTATTGTTTTTCTTACATTGATCTTGTATTCTATGATATTACTATAATTATTTATTTGCTCTTCTATTCTCCACACATAATTATGCTGTGAATGAAGACAGCTTTATTTCTTCCTTTACAATCTCGTTTTCGCTCTCCATTCTGTCTCTGTTTTATGCAGTAGGGCTTCATAGCCCAGGCTGGCTTTGAATTCACAATCTTTTTACCTCCACCTCCTGTGTGCTGGCAGTATGTACCACTATTCCTGGAGCTTCCGTTCCAGTCTGTATGGCTCTGTTTTCCTTGCCTTGTTGCATTGGTGGTGACTTCCATTCAACACAACATATTGGGTTGGACTTAAGTTCTCAAGAAGTCATTATTCCAGGGTATGAATTATACTTAATTCCTCTGGCTGCCTGAGAAGAATCAAAGGAGACAAATGTAGAAGAAAGCAGAGAAAGAGGCTGAGAATTCCAAGTGAAAGAGGGAGATGGTTTGGCTTGAGAGAATGGAAGATCTGGATGAATTTAGAGGTGGAGTCATAGAACTAACTCACTGTGGCTGAGTACGGGAGAGGGCGAGGGCACCAAGGATGACCACTAGTCATTTGGAGAGGCAGAAAAGCTTCCTCTTGGGATGAGGAGACTGGGATGGTAGCTTTCTCTCCCCTTTCATGATACCATTAGAAGCTCT
This sequence comes from Peromyscus maniculatus bairdii, assembly GCF_049852395.1. Classification (NCBI taxonomy): domain Eukaryota; kingdom Metazoa; phylum Chordata; class Mammalia; order Rodentia; family Cricetidae; genus Peromyscus; species Peromyscus maniculatus. The sequence continues at coordinate 105,268,184 of NC_134858.1, read as the reverse complement.
TGATCTTTGGAAGGCAGTTCTAATAATCCAGTTTAAGATACTGGGAGATAGTATGACTTAGATGCAGTTCAAAGCTATAAGAGCAGGCAGGAGAGGAGAGAAGAAGAGAAGAGAGTTGAGAAGAGGAGAAAGAAGAAGAGCCTGTGGTGGTTTGAATGAGAATGGCCCACAGAGGCTTATATATTTGAATGCTTGGTCCCCAGTTGGGAAGGATTAGGAGATGTGGTGTGGCCTTGTTGGACTAGGTGTGTCATTGGGGCCAGGCCCTCAAGTTTCAAAAGCCCATGCCATTCCCAGTTAGCTTTCTCTCTGCTTTGTGCTTGTGGGTCAAGATGTAGGATCTCAGCTACTGCTCCAGGGCCATGCCTACTTGCCTGCTGCCATGCTCCCCACCATGATGGTCATTGACTCTCACCTTCTGAAACTGTAAGTCCCCAGTAAACTCTTTCTTCTCTAAGTTGCCTTGGTCATGATGTCTTACCACAGTAACAGAAAAGTAAGTAAGGCAGAGCCTCAGTTCTGAGATAGGGATTGAAGAAAGATACATTAGCTGCCTTTTCATGACCACCAACAAAAAAGCAACTTAAGAGAGGAAAAGTTACTGTGGCTCACCGTTCAGGGGACATGCCACCAACAGCAGGAGGCTGTTCTTTCATGTTGTGGAGGATCAGGAAGCAAAGAAGAGGGAACCCTTGCTTAGCTGGCACACTCACAAACGCAACAAAAGGTGTGTTTCACTAATGCCCTAGATTTGGCTCTTAATCCACTCAAGTTGATACTCAAATTAACCATCACAGGAGATGAGACGGTACTAGGAAAGTGAACAGACAGGTAGGAGAAAACCCAAGAGAGTCCCTTGATATCAATGGAGGATTGATTCCAAGATCCCCACATATACTAAAATCTGTAGATGCTCTAGTCTCTTACATAATATGACATACTATTTGCATATAACCTATGCATATTCTCATGAGTGCTTTAGATCATCTCTAGCTCAGTTATAATACTTATACAATGTAACTGCTGTGCTAATAGCTGCTATACTGTTTTGTTTAGGGAATAATGATGAGAAAAATTTTGTGTTCAGTACGAATGTAATTTTAAAAAATTTATTTTCCAATGTTGGTTTAAATCACTGATGTAGAAATCCACAGATCTGACTATATAGTTTATTATAAGACTCTAAAATGCAAGTGTTCCCAGAAAGGGCTGGTTAATGTGTTAGATGCTGCTGAGCAGGAAAAGTAGGACAAGGACAGAGAAGCAATCATGAGAGCTGGCATTACAGACATCCTCGGAAGAGTCAAGGAGGGCATTTCTGTAGAGCAGTAGAGCTAGGGGCCTGTTCGGCTGAAGTGAGAGCTACTGATGTGGAGGCAGATGTGTGCAGCACAACACAGGGGTGGGGTGGGGTGTTGGAACCTTTCTCCATTACCTCCTCAAGAAGCTTTGAGGAGCTTTTGGTGACCAAAGCCCTCACTGGCCACAAAGAAAAAAGATAGACCCAGTATGCTGCAAGACAGGGCTTGGGGCTGGCAGGCAGCATAGATCCACCAGACTAGGGAGGATGAAGCAAGTTGGGAATCCCTTCTCAGTATTGTACTGGTTCTCTATCGCACGGTCCTCATTGTGACACACAGTCCCGCTCATTTCCAGCAGAGGTGAGCTCCAAGGAAGGTGGGGGGGTGGGCTCCAATGTCGTTCAACACCACGTGCTTCCTATGTGTGTTATCCTGAGAAAGTTACAATGCTTTATATAGTTGAGTTTAAGATGGAAACTATATATACTCATTGGGAAATTACAGAAAAGTGAAGGATTATCTTTTGACATATTTTATCTACATGCATTTGTTCTTGCATAAGATTTATTATTTTTCATTGAATGCTGTATAATACATATTTTCCATGTTGATATATGGATTTCATAGTAAAGTTGCTTGGTGTAATTCCTCTTGTTCAAGCAATTCTTCCCCAATGATGGTCATTTGGGTCATATCTAATATTTATACACAGTATCACACTCAGTATCTATAGAATTAGAACTTACTCTTTTTTTTTTCTCTTTTCCTTTTATTTTATTTTACAATACCATTCACTTCTACATATCAGCCACGGATTCCTTTGTTCTCCCCCCTCCTGCCCCCTCCCATTCCCCCCAGCCCACCCTCCATTCCCACCTCCTTCAGGGCAAAGCCTCCCCCGAGAACTGAGATCGACCTGGTAGACTCAGTCCAGGCAGGTCCAGTCCCCTCCTCCCAGACTGAGCCAAGAGACCCTGCATAAGCCCCAGGTTTCCAACAGCCAACTCATGCAATGAGCACAAGACCCGGTCCCACTGCCTGGGTGCCTCCCAAACAGATCAAGCCAATCAACTGTCTCACCTATTCAGAGGGCCTGATCCAGTTGGGGGCCCCTCAGCCTTTGGTTCATAGTTGATGTGCTTCCATTCGTTTGGCTATTTGTCCCTGTGCTTTATCCAACCTTGGTTTCAACAATTCTCGCTCATATAAACCCTCCTCTTTCTCAATAATTAGACTCCTGGAGCTCCACCCCTGGCCTAGCCGTGGATCTCTGCATCCAGATCCCTCAGTTGTTGGATGGGGTTTCTGGCACGACTATTAGGGTGTTTGGCCATCCCATCACCAGAGTAGGTCAGTCCCGGCTGTCTCTCGACCATTGCCAGCAGTCTATTGTGGGGGTATCTTTGTGGATTTCTGTGGGCCTCTCTTGCACTTTGTTTCTTCCTTTTCTCATGTGGTCAATATTTACCATGGTCTCCTATTCTTGTTCTCTCTCTGTGTTCTTCATCCAGCTGGGATCTCCCGCTCCTACAGGCTCTCTTTCCCTTGACCCTCACCCTTCATTACTCCCACTCATGTCCAGGTTGTTCATGTAGATCTCAGCCATTTCTCCGTCATTGGGCGATCCCTGTGTCTTTCTTGGGGTCCTGTTTTCCAGGTAGCCTCCCTGGTGATGTGAGTAGCAGTCCAGTCATCCTTGTTCCACATCTAGTATCCTCCTATGAGTGAGTTAGAACTTACTCTTGATCCATTTCCACAAAGTCAATAATTGTATGGGTTTTTTTTTTTGATATTTTTCTAGCCATATTGTTGGTGGGAGGTCAACTGGACCCACCCCACTTGGCATACACAGTCTAACACTCCCAACTGCCTGCACATTTGTCATTTAATTTTTTAAAAAATTGATGCACCAAAGAGGGGTCTCATCATAGCTTCAATTTGTCTTTCTTTGGTGGTTAAATAAGATGCTCATTTTCCCATCTGTTCATTTACTGATTCTATTTCTCTCTCTGGGAGCAAGCAGCTCCCAAAGAGTGATTCACATTGGTGTCTTTCTCAGCGAGGTCTCTGAATGGCTCCCTAAGGCCGGTGGGGACTGTTTTCACCTACTGAAGTAAACCAAGTCAAATGCTTGTGCCCTTCTGCATGTCCCTCTACATCTAGCTACTCTCCACAGTTATATTCTTCATGTTGAAGGCTCCATAGCAGCCTTTTATGGACTCTCCTCTAAATCATCATTGGCTTTCTCTTTAGCCATTTTCCATGGATCTCAGAGAAACTTTAAGAAACACTTCTTGACTACTTTATTAGTCTAGTCTCTTGCTTGGAATTCTTTAGTCTGTCTCCACCTACTTGCTAGTTCTTCCAAAGGAAATCCTGGGCTTTAGTCTGACTTGTTTTGTTTCCATCTGTAAACCTCTATTTCTTCTTCTCTCTGTATCTTGGTTTTGGGGACCCTCTTCCTAGAGTGCCTCTGTTTACTCTTTGGCTATGTCAAGTCAAATATTCTCTGAGACATAGCCTCCTCAGCCAAGCCTTCCTGGATTTTCTTCCAGTTTACTCAACCTCCTGCTTGCCTCTGAGTGTCTCAAGCATTTGCAGCATGTAGGGGATCTCTAAGAAAGCCTTCAGTACTCCAAGAAGTAGTTCTTCCCTCTTCCCATTCAACTTTGAATAAGTTGAGAAAGGTAGTCCAGGTAGAGGTCCAAGTATCACTTTTTTTTTCTTTTGATGATACAGGCTTCGTGGAGGAAGCAGCTTAGTGTGAAGACAAATAGAACTGTAAACTGACCCCAGAATTATTTTTCCTATCTCTCCCCAAGTCTCAAGTGCTCTGCAGGGGGGTTATATGCCACAGTCAATGGAGGCACATCCATGGAAGGGGAAGTCAGCAATGAGGTATTTGCTGCCCTCCTCACAGAGGATCCCTCAAGAGCAAATGCTAAATTTTGTCTGCAATTATAATTTTGTCACTTGGTGGATTTTATTGTCTCAGCTGTGCATTGACCCCCTTAAGGCCCAAAGTATGTAGAACTTCTTATCTACATTATGCTTTCAGGCAGGTGAAAAAGACTCACTTAGCAAGCACACCCACTCCAGCCAAATCTGAGATTCTGTTCTGTTTTGAGGGCCTCATTTCTCTATTGATGACGGCCTAGTTATGCAAGCAGAACTCATGGGAATAAATTAGGAAGTTTCCTTGACGGTGCAGGAAATGAGGACACTCTTGCCCTTGCACTAGAATAGGGGGGACACCCAAATGAGAGGTGGCCTAACTCGCAATTGTGTCAAAAGCTTCCCTGAGCCTTTATTGGACTTAGTGCTGAATGATCAATCACCCAAGGCACAGGGGAATGACATCTTTTTCACTTATCAGGAATTCGTGGACAGAGACAGGTTACAGATTCCACTGCTCCATTGGCTGCTGCTTTCTAGAAGAATTTGAGCCCTCACAGAGTTTGGAGCCCACCTGCTAATGCCTGGATTCCAGAGCTGTGGGTGCACACACATCATTACACCATGTAGAGTTAGAAAAAGATCTCTCTAAAAATAACCACCGAGGAATATTTAATTTGATAGCAAGACTGTGACTAATCCATGAAACAGAGAGTCTGTGTGACAAGACACAGTACAATAATGGGGAGAAATTCATGTTTGACCTTTAAGCAAGTGCAAAATGAAACATATCTATGCCTCAGCAGCTGAGGACCCTGTGGCTGTAGGTAGAGTGAGCATGAGCAGGGGGTTTGATGGTCATGGAGGAGAATGGATGACATTTATAGATCTCTCGGGCGTTGTATCATGAAAATAGAATGGGGAAATCAATACTTTTGATGTTAAATAGAGAGAGAAGGCTGATGCTCAGCTAAGTGGGGGCTGATAAAAGGTAGATGTGGACAGCCCAGCTGGGCAGGAGTGACCGAACCAGTCTCAGCCTGGCTTGGAAGAAAGGCAGATCCTACAAATTTGAGGAGACCCAGTGTTTCTGTGTATTTCATGGGGAGAGGAGCAAGATTCTAATGTTGAATGGACTTTTACCCTGTGCCATGCTCTGTGTTGAGAATCTTATAGGTATTATCCTCATAGATATTCTGGTATTGAAGGCATTGTAATTTTCACTTGCTAGAGGAAACTGAGTTCAGAGAGGTTCAATTACTTGCCTAGGGTCACACAGCATGAATGTGTCCAGGACTGAATGTGAGCCCAGTCCTGATTCTAGGGCCTTAAGCTCTATTCTATTTTTTTTTTTTTTTTTTTGGTTTTTCGAGACAGGGTTTCTCTGTGTAGCTTTGCGCCTTTCCTGGAGCTCACTTGGTAGCCCAGGCTGGCCTCGAACTCACAAAGATCCGCCTGCCTCTGCTTCCCGTGTGCTGGGATTAAAGGCGTGCGCCACCACCGCCCGGCAAGTTCTATTCTTTATTGCAATGTTACCTGAAACTTGAAGCAAGGCTGGGAGTGGGCTAGAGTGACTGGGGTCAGAGGTGGGAGGCTGAACGCAGAAGTGGTTCTAGCAAGGCCATTCAATGATGAGTTCTCATAAAAATTTTCAGAGGATCCTGGCACAGCAGGTTGGTAGACCAATATTACTTCTCTGATTGTTTTATTATTCATGACTGTGCATAAAAATTATGATCCATTGCCCTCAATGTTAATTGAAGAATAGCCTCTATTTCTTCAAGTTTCTCTTCCTCAGTGGAAACAGGGTGAACACACTGTTTCTGTTGCTCTCTGGGTCAGGACCTTACATTTTCTAAGCACGTATTCAAGATCTGTTCTCCTAAAAGAGTCTTTTGAGTTTTGTTTTGTTTTTCACACTCTACAGAATGTTTCTCAAGGAAAAAAATTAGCAATGGTCCTTGATCAGACTCAGGTCCAGTTGCTTTCCAGCATGCTTGGTGCTGGTCTTTCCTCAGACCCTTAGCATGTGCAGACTTGTAGGAAAACAAGCAAATTGCTAAGTCTGCATGCACCTGAAGCACTGGGTCCCAACTCTTCTGCAGCTCTGGAGATCAGGCTGTTCAGGGAAGGATGCTTTTTCTTTCTGAGCCCAGGAAATGAGGGCTACAGGCCGAGCACAGGTAGGCTATCTCTCGACTAAAGGAGGATTGGCTCAGGAAAAAGAGAGAAGCCTGGTGGGATCCTGGGTGAGAGGCAGTCTTAGATGATTTTATATAGTTAGTTTTTATTGGGTGCTCAGAAAACTGGAAACTGTGCAAAGGTAAGCTCTGATCCCAATACTCAAGTGGGTGGGCCTTTTCCTCGACTCTTCCTAAACAAACTCAGGATTTCTTCTAAAAGCTTGGTTTAAGGGCTCTATCTTACTCATAATGGCTTGTTAGGGCCTGACATGGCTAACACCCAATGTCACAAGACCTACCAGGGTCCCCAAGACCTGGCTCCACCTCTTACTCCAGCCATGTCTCTTCCCACTCTCCACTTGCCTACTTCCAGATCACATCCTAGGTATGTTAAACAGTTTTTCTATTCGATCTACCTCTCCGTGTTCCTTCTGTCTAGAATAGTTTCTCTTTTATTTGGCTGATTCATTGCCTCACCGGGCTCCAACTTAAGTATCATTTCCTCCAGGAAGTCTTCCCTGACTTGCAAACTAGGTCAGGCCACCTGACCGATGCTCCCTTTGTACAGTAGTCTTGTGTCTCTGACTAGAGATTTGCTTATGTGGTAACTGGTTCAGTTTCTCCCATGATTAGATCATAAACCCTATGATGAAAAAGACCATGGGCATCTGTCACGACCCTAGCCCATAACAGGTTCTCAATACATTTTTGGTGAAGGAATGCTGCGAAATTTTCACATTCAATGTGAAAAGCAGCAAAGGAACAAAGGAACAAACTCCCGGTTTCCTTCTTAGTCCCAGTCCCACAGCAATTCAAATACTGGGGAGACTGGGCTGCAGCAAGCAAACAGGCTTTGGTTTGCACTTCAGTGAGTTGGTGAAGGCATTGCAATTGGTTGCTTTTTATGTATAGAGAAATTACCTCTCTCCTGATTTGCAATATCTGTGCTATTTTGGGCTGTTTTTCTCTTTTGGGCCTATTTGTATTAGAGCAATAATTTCACCATTTGGCTACACAGAGGCTCAATTAATATTACAAATACGGTCCCATAAAATTCACTTCTTGACATTAGAACGTTTTGTTGCTAATTACTCTCCAAGGTTTTTAATTTCAATCCCTCCTGTGACTTAGTGCAGAAATTCAAGGGCAAAATTATTTCCCCCAAGAGGAAGGAGAAGTAAGCAATGCCAAGTTTCTATCTGTTTGCCCTTCCTTCTGGGGGTGTCTCACTTTGTATTCTGTTTTTGCTCATTTCCTTGGCCAAAAAACAATAAGCAAATCAAGGCTTTATTGAAACAAAGATACACACTCCTGAGATTTAAAAATAACAACAACCCTCTTTTACTAATGCATTCACTCAAAGAATATTTACTGAATGTCTACTATGTGTGACATCCTGTGTCAGGCACCGAAGATGAAAAAAATAAGGATGTCATGTTACTGTCTCCAAGTAGCTCAGTGTTGGGTGAGGCAAGAGGTGCTGTAGATTCTCAGGAACATCTGGGCACATCTTGTGGTACTCATCATGATGGGGCTAGATAACTACATCCCGTCTGGAATTCCCCTATCAATCTTTAGGGGTTGAAATCAGAAGAACCTTGTTTTTTTCCTAATTTGAAGACACTGGCTAACTGCAAAAATCCTGCATTTTAATAATATTTTGAATGGGTTGATTAAATAGGAACAGATGGTTAAAGTTTGTCGTTTTAGGAAAAATAATGAAATATTGCACTGCTTAATCTGTTTCTCTTTCACACTCTTCCCTATTCCCTCCCCACTGCATAGATATTCATTGCAGAAAAATCTAAAGGCAAAATGCTAATAATGTTTTTTTTTAGTCATGTTAGGTCTCCTTACCTAAAAGGACCCTAACTTGGAAGCTGTCTCTGTGTGGCTGGGTTAGCCCTTTGTTCCTGGGCTCCTCAGAGGAAGCTTCCTACACGGTGTTAGTTTGGGACATTTAGGAAGTGGTGGGGAAGTGACACTACCTTAGATACTTCTTTCCATAAGGAACACTAGCTCTGCAGGCATTTTACCAACCAGAGGAGGCCCCCACTCCGACGGTGCCAGCAGAGCAGAGGTTAACTGTGTAAGTCTCATCCATTTACTCCCCGGCTTTGTGGAGGTAGAAGCTCTGACTCCCGGTGCCTCCTGGTCAAGGGAAGGCAGGCTACTTCTGTCACCGGCATTCTATCTGGGTGTGCTTCTCTGCCAAATGCATTTCTCTGAAGCTTTCTTACCATTCTGTGTAGACAGCATCGTCTGAGGTCAACTGCTGGGAGAGAAAAGGGGGTGGGTGCTGCTCTGTCACTGCTACCAGAAACTCTTGGGAGAGTGAGCATCGTGTGCCACATACCCACAGCTTGCAGACTTCAGTAGCGAGAGCCTCCAGAATGCTCCTGGATAAACATCATCTTTGTGGCCACACATTGTTTTATGAGCTGAGTCATCAGCCTGGCTGGCTCCTTAAATGCTGCTGTCTGAATCTTCAGGCAGAAGAAAACAAGGAGGCTTGAAGTACAATCTGACAGAACTTTATAGAGGGTCTGTCTCATTCGCCAAAGGTGATGAGGGATTTGCCATTATGGAGTTTGCTCACGATAAAAGGATTATTGATCAACTTTCATTTCATTTGAGAGGCAATATGATGCTTTTCTGCATTTCTTATACATTATTTAGGAAATCTGTTTCATTATAGCTACTTTTAATAGCCACTAGTATTAAGGGATTTCCTGATGAAAATTTGATTCCTTCCTCAGCCATCAAGTTGCAATTTATCATTTAAGGTAATGAGGTAAAACCAAAAGTAACGGTGACACAATAAGCCAGACTGTTTGCAGATTTCTTGGCTTCTTAAATTGTTCTATCATGTTTATGTTTTATATAGCTGTTCAGTAAGATGTTTCTTAATTAAAACTGATGTTCTTATAATGGGGAAATTTGTTCTGATTAATTCGAGCTTCTGACTGGGAGATTTGTGATTTGTTAAAGTATCCCATTTCTCTTTTTCAGCCCGATCTTATTATGGTGTCAGTAGACATATAGGTAGAATATTCACAAAAGAGTAGATGTGAAATGCTTGTTAGGTGTCAGGTATTATGTTAGCCTCTGTGTGGGGCTAAAATAAATGAAATCCTTGCCACTGAAGAATAAAATGGATGGTTATCAGTGTGCTAAGCAGACACATTCCATCTCTGAAAGTGGGGGATTAAGTGCTGCAAGGAAGAAGGCCCTGATGGTGGAGAAAAACTTCCTGTCGTGGTGGGCAGCTGGGAGTCTTCCTGGAGAAGGTGGTCCCGAGGCAATCCTTGGATGAGGATAACCCCTAAGTTTCAAGTGAAAGAGGTTGTGGGCTAGGGGATAGTGTTCACAAAGGGCCAGCAGATCAAGAAATGGTAGATGCCGGTGTTTGGAAGGAGGATAGCTCTGGAGAATTCTGGGAGAGCAGTTTTTTAAGTGGTAAGCTTAGGAATCAGATCTTGAGGGGCTGAGAATCAAGTAACTTACACCGACATGAAAGGACCTGGAATAAACAGGTCTCTTCTGAAGTTAGGTGGAGACAGGAGGAGAAGGAATGGCTGAGGAGTGGTGAGGCTGCTGACGAGCTGGTCTTCCTGGGGTAGCAGGAGCCTGTGGAGCAGGACAGGGTGAAGATGGAAGACAGCGGCTTCCAAAGGAAGAGCAAGAGGCTGGGCTCTGGCAGGAGCACAAGAAAACTGGGTAAAGAGGAGGGGAGGTCAGTGAGGATTCTGAATTTCAGATGCAAGCTGGAAACCAGCTCAGGGCTGGGAGGGGTGCGTGTAGGGGGTTGTCAAGTGGACAGAGAGCCTGAGGAAGGGAGGGCTCGGACCAGATGCCATGGGGACAGAAGAGCAGGTGCATGGTCCTGCCGAGGCCTGATTCTCCACAATGTATGCTGTGTTCTTTCGCTTTGTTTCAAGAAAACAATCTAAATTTAGTGCAAACAGCAAGAGTCAAGGAGTCCAGAACTTAACCAAACGTCCTTTTTCTCCTCCTTGGCCCCTTTTCTTTCCCTCGTACCAGCTGAGGTTAATAATCTCTGACCTCAGAGCTGAGATGAGCAGTAGCAGGGTGGATTTTCTTTGTTTGGAAATGGGAGTAAATTTTGGGGAAACTGGACCTTAGGCTCTGCAACTGTCATTATGTACCCCAGTCAAGGGGATGGAAGTAGAGGATGAAATAAAAGCCTCATGGGTGTTCAGAGGACCTGTGTTGCTTGCACCCACTATTTGGCCAGAGCTCTCTGGAGAGAGTTTTGGGGGAATGTGGCTCCGTTCTGTGGTATGCCCTCCATCACTGACATTGTCCTGGGGTCTATATTCCTGGAAGAGCTGAATAAATAAGGGCACCTCTGTTGTTTTGCTTTTGGTTCCCGATCAACCTTCTACTCTCAAAGTGTATCTGGCTATTGAGAAATTCAGTTGTTCACAGAACAGACGTTTTCTGGGCAGGAGTGGCAGGCAGCCTTCACTGGTAGAGGGAAGAGTCTATGGATCAGGATGTAGTGGCAATAGTCCAGGTGACAATGAGGACAGCCAGGGCACTTTGAAGAAGTAATCAGCAAGATCCGGCAATTACTAAGATACTTACTTTTAAATTAAAAAAATTTAAAAGCAAGGTCTCTGTATGTAGCCCAGGCTGGCCTCAAACAGGATTCTTCTGCCTCACCTTTCAGACTGCGATAATTACGGGGGAGTGCCACCATGCCAGTGGCACCAGAATATTCTTATTTCAGTCCTGCTTCTCAGTTAATGGCCATGCACTAAATGTTGAGTTGGGTGGGGGCTGAGAGGCCAGAACGATGATTTTAGCCTAAAGCTTGCCTACTAAGGGAGAAAGGTTAGGGTTTTAGATAAAAATGAATACCTGAAATCCCAGACAAAAGATGTAAGGAAGAGGCCGGAGAATGGCTTTGGCAGTAGGGACCTGCTCTTCCAGAGGACATTATTTTTTGCGCACACACACACACACACACACACACACACACACAAAATAAACTCTTAAAACCAAAGAGAGGCAAGCTGTCACTGTGTTGACTGCAGTACTGGTTTAGGCTTCCTGGAAGAGAGTTGCTGAGATGGGTTTTGAAGAACATGGCATCCAAGAGGGATAGCGAGGCATGACACCAAGGTTTTGAACCTACAGGCCTGGTGACAATTTGGCTATGTGCTGGGTCCAAATGCAGAGTCCCGAAGTTCCTGGTCTCTGCTCAGCAGTTGACAGCAGGCGGTCATAAGGTAATGTTGGTAGCCATCCGAATGAATGGATTCTTAGGAGGAAGAAAGTTCTAGGAGGGAGCCGGAACTCAGGATGGCTGGAGGCGGAGACCCATACCCCAGAGGGGCTGTGGCATAGCTCTGGTGTACACAACTAAATAGAGTTCTGAGAGAAGAGACTTCCTTTCTAGAAAGGCTGCTAAGCTTGTTCAGGCCCCCCACACTCACCACCCCATCAGCCAACTCAACAAAAGAACTCGGGAGATGTTAGAGGCCTTGGCCTAGATACAGCACCCTAGGAGCCCAGGAACCCGTGCACTTCACTCGGTTCCTTTGAGGTGATGCCACTCTGCCAGCAACGTCCCCCCCCCCCCCCCCTTGCAGGATTGCAGAAGAGGACCTTTCAGAGGATGTGGCTGTGACAGCACTGTGACGACGAGACGAGTTTAATGACAATACCCGTCCCCCTTTTTTTTAACGGGTTCTCCTCTTTCTGACCAGAGGGCGAGCGCCCATCTCGGTAGGGCTGGCCGGAGGCACTGTGGCCTTCCACACGCAGGACCGCGACCCGCTTGGGTGCCCGCTGCGGCCAAAGGCTCGGTGGGGTGGGGTGGGCGGAGGGACCCGGTCTCCTAGGCCGGGCTGTCCAATAGCCTCTCGCAGATTTCCCTCCGCTGGCCCGCAGCGGCATCTCGTGGATTCGCGCGCGGGCTCGGGCGGCGCGAGCCCGGGGACTTGCGAGCCCCCGCGCGCCGGGGAGCGGCGCATGCGCGGGCGTCCTGCGAGCCCGCGGAGGCAAGCCGAGCCGCGGCGGCGCCGAGGAGCCAGCGGCGGAGCTGCGAGGAGCCCGAACGGCGGCGGCGGCGGCGGCGGCGCAGGGACGGTGGCGACGGACAGGCGCTGAGCCCTCGCTCGCGTCGCCCCGGGCTGTCCGGCCGCCCGCGGAGTCTCGCCGTCAGGACGTGGCATCCGGCGGTGGCCGTGGCATCCCGGACGGCCTGTGAGGGATGCGCCGCCTACTGCCCCGCGCCGCCTGACCGCCCCCGCCTCGCCTCGCGGTGCGCCACAGCCGGGCCCGCGGCCGCCCCTGCGGTCGTCCCCTCCGCGCTGTCACCCAGCCGCCGCGCCTGCGGGGCTGCGCCCGGCCCGGCCATGTGGACCCCCACGGAGGAGGAGAAATACGGCGTAGGTAGGTGAGGCTCGGGCCTGACAGCGGCGGCGGGGGACTCGGGGGCACGTGCCCGAGTGCCCCGGCCCCGCCTCGATGGCTGCCCTGGCTCCTCCGCCCCTGCCCGCAGACTGTGCGGCCTCGGCGCGGGGCGGGTGCGCTCCGGGCGGCGGGGATGGGCCCGGGGCTCTGGGTGCGGGAGGGCGGCAGGGGGCGCTGGCGGGGCGGCCTCAGCAGGTGCGGCCCGCGGGAGGGGCCGCCAGGCCGGGGCAGTTGCGGAAGGTTTGTGGTGTGGGGCGCAGGACAGTGTACCCAAGAAGATGCATTCTGAGAATCCGCTTTTTTCCAGCAGTCAAAACCCTCGATTTTTAACGAGTTTCTGCACAAAAGTTAATGAGCCCGATGGCGGTTTATTTTCCGATTGAGATCTTACCAAAAAGGATGAAAATCGTTGACATCATTTTCTCAGTTCAAAAATGCTGCAGATATTTGTCTTGCTTTAAATATTAGAAATAGTTGCCCTGCTACCGTGAGAGGTGTTTTGGACATACATCATTGTTAAAGTTTAGTGTATTTTGTTGATATGGTTTTGTTAAAAAAATCTATTTTAAAATGAGAACGTTATTCCTTAGTTTTCTTTTTAAGTGTTATGCGAAACTCCAGAGGCTAAGGATTTCTTTTAACATTCCATTTTTTTTTGAAAAAGAATACTCATTTATTTAAGGGACCGAGTGTTTTACTTTTACAATGTTAGTATTTCGTGGTCATTACACGACGCTTTACATTATTTTGTTCAGACACTTTACATTATTGTAAATTGGATTTACAATTTGGATTTACTTAGAAATATTTAAAATGTGAAGTGTGCAGTGATTTTCTCTTTCTTAGCCTTTAATGGAAAATTTTAAAAAACTTGCAGGAAATATATTGCCGAGAGGCAAATTATTATTTCCACTCTTGCAACAATTCTATCAGTATTTTGTTCATAATTCATTACAAAGTAACTTTGTAAATTGCAGTGGTTACAGTTGTTTTGGAATACCATCAGGCAAGGTGTGTCGAAATAGGATTTATATCAGAGAAGCCCTCTATCTTGTTCTGAAAAGTAACATTCCAAAGTTTGTAATTAGCTATGCTACAATGGAACTGGTGGAAAAGACTCCCGAGTCTGTTGAAATAGAATTGGGAAATGATGCACGTGCTGGCATTCACCCCGAGGGCTCTTTTACCTTTTCTATTTAAAGCATCCCTTGAATACTAAGTTGATGCTGTGAAATGAGGAGTTGATGGTTTTTTTTCTTCATAACTTGCTCTCAGAACTACTTAATTAGAATAACAAGCAAGCAGTGTGAAAGTGATCAGCTGTCCAGTGGTACTTGATTAATTTCTTTTCTTCTGGGGAGGAACCCCCAAGTAGTGCAGATAGTGGAGTTCAGAGTGCTGGCTTCCATTTACTGGTGCTTTGGGCAAGTTACTCAAATCATCTTCTTAATGTGTAAATGAGGGTTCATGTTTACATATCTTATAGGACTGTGAAAACCAAACAAGTACACACTAAGTAGTTAGTAAATGTTAATCCCTCTATTAGTACTTAGAGAGTGACAATAAACACTAGGTGTGTTAGTTCTAAGACTGGCAATTCAAGCCAATCAGGACAGGTGTATGTTAATCCTAAAGTGCTAGGATTTAATGTATGATTTACCAAGACAAAAGATGGAAGGAGATTCTTGAATTCTTCGGACTATGTGCTTAGCTTTAGAAAAATTGCTCTTCCCTGTAGAGGAGCAGAGCATTGGGCACAGGGTAGGTCTTAGTGCTTGTTGTCATTCTGAAGACAGTTTCTTTGCAGCTGTGGTCTGGTATAATTTTGGTGCTTTTTCTTAAAAAAAAAAAAAGGCAACTACTTGATATTTCTCTTACAGTTTTTTTTTTTTAACCTGTCTCTTCCTCAGTTATGGTCTAAAAGTTTTTGTTAAAATTGTTTAAAACTCAGGACATTCACTCCCACCCCCACCCCCGTTCCCCAAATATGTTAAGGGCTGCACTTCTAGGCATTTTCTTAAAATCTAATTTAATCTGCAAGGTATCTTCAGTATTGTGCTTAATAATGAGAAAAAATGGCAATTCAAGTGATTTTCCATTTGTTCCAGTGTTTAATTGCTTTAAGGACTAGCTTGAAAGTTTAATTATTACCATTGTTTCTATAAGAAAGTATTTTGAGTTTAGCTTTGCTCCTTTTTCAAATTAAACATTTGTTTTTACTTATTTGTGTGGGGAATGGGCGTGCCCATGCTGTGACATGCACGTGGAGGTCCTAGAACACCTTGGGGAGTCTGCTGTTTTCCTCTAGCCTGGCTCTTTGGGTGTTGAACTCTTTGGGCCATCTAGCTTAGTGACAGGTGCCTTAGCCCACTGAGCCATCTCACCAGCCCCAGCTTTGAATTTTATGACTAAGTCAGCGCACAGATACCTGTTTCTGTTTGGCAATTTTTAATCTTCCAACAAGGAAGAAAGTGTGCTTGCCATCCAATCTGGAGAACCATGAGAAAGAGCGCCTGATGTCGGTGAGGGAATGAGTTCCTGTTGCACTCTCCCCTCCGCCACCCTGTATTAGTTGTTCCAATGTGTTTTCACATTTGTAAGGCTTTTGAAATCTAGTAGTAAATCACAGTTTTCTTTCAAGACAGTTTCTTACTATGTAGCACCTTGGTTTCTCTGGTACTTATAGAGAGGTCCACCTGCTTCAGCCTCCTGAGGACTGGGATTAAAAGCATGTGTCACTAAGCCTGGCCCTTAATTTAACGTCTTACTTTTTTAATCTTTATTTTTACAATAGAGGAGCTCTGTACAGGCAGCAGCATTTCTTTTATTATTTTTCACTTAAGACTATGTGGTACCCAAGCTCCCTTGTTACATTTGTGAAGATAAATGATGTGCCAATCAGTTTGCTTGAGATACCCAATTGTGTAGCCACAATTTACCATTATAAATAATAATAATAATAAACAATCTACATATGTAGATTCCCAGGGTAGTCTTCATAGGATCTATATTATATAAATGAAGAAAAGGATCTCAGAGATTGCTTTTCTTTCCTTCCTGTCTTTCTTGGTCATTCAACTGTTATAGAGTCCCTGTAATTTTTTTTTTTTTTTTTTTTTGGCACTGGCAGGTATTTTATGACATACTTGACTGTTTTTGCTCTTCTTCTCTAATATTGTTATGAGATTTTTCCCCTCCATTTCTTCCCTCTGTGTTTTTGCAACAGGGTTTTACTCTGTAGTTCAGGCTGAACTGTACTCAGGCTGAAAATACAATTGCTTGGAAAATTCTGTATGTTTTATTTCTTAGGTTGTCTTTCCAAGGAACTTCATGCATTACAGTGCATTAAATAGGAAAAACAGTTGACCTTTCTTCTTTCTTTCTTTCTTTCTTTCTTTCTTTCTTTCTTTCTTTCTTTCTTTCTTTCTTTCTTTCTTTCTCTCTCTCTTTTTTTCTTCTTTCTTTTTCTTTTTCTTTTTTTTGGTTTTTCGAGACAGGGTTTCTTTGTGTAGTTTTGGTGCCTGTCCTGGAACTCACTCTGTAGACCAGGCTGGTCTCGAACTCACAGAGATCCACCTGGCTCTGCCTCCCGAGTGCTGGGATTAAAGGTGTGTGCCACTGCCGCCCGGCCTTGTCCTTCTACTACTGATTGTACTCAAACTACTGAACAGGGAAGCCAAAACTAAAACCACACTCTTCTTACTCTCTACTAACAACAGGAAATACCCACAGCGAATAAAAATGTAATTAAATTCGTTCAATAGATAAACAGCAAAGGTGTGAATGTGTTTTGATGTCGTAGATGTGTATGTTGGTTAGTTTCTGTCACCTTGACAAAAACCTCTGGGAAGAGGGAATCACCATCAGACTGGCCTATAGTAAGGGATATTTTTCTTGACTAATGATTGATGTGGGAGGACCTAGCTTACTGTTGGTAGTACCACATTTGGTCAGGTGGTCCTGGGTTGTATAAGAAAACAGGCTGAGTAAGCCACAGGGATCAAGCCTGTAAGCAGCATTTCTCTGTAGTCTCTGCTACAGTTCCTGCCTTGGCTTCCTCTGATGAGGGACTGTAACCTGTAAACCAAATTAAACCCTTCCCTTCCTAAGTTGCTTTGGTCATGGTCTATTTATTATAGCAATAGAAAATGTAACTAAGAGAATGTGGAAACTTCCTCAAAAAGCCATCTTGTTTATTACACTGCTGTCTTTAGGTTAACAAACAAACAAACAAGCAAACAAACAAAACCGCATGTGTATGCTAGGCAGGCACTCTGCCACTGAGCTACATCCCAGCCCCATGGTAAACTTTCATAATTCAGAACATTGATTCTTATTGTTTGCTATTTTTCAATTCTTATACCATGAAAAATTTCCTTCATTACCCTCCAGAATATTTAACATATTTACCAATAGTTTTGCAATGCTATATTCATTTTTTTCCTGATTCCTAAGACCAGGGTATGTGTGTACAGTCTTTTATTTGTATTTAAATAAATCACTAAATTTCATGGAAATTTAACTTCTAAAGGTCTGTGGTAGAGCCTGGTGTGGTTTATATTTCCTTGATTTCAACAGACTGGAGGATTAGAAGTTTGAGGAGGGAGAGAGGGAGGTAGGGGAAGGAGGGAAGACAGAGAGAGAAAGGATGAAAAGGAAGGAAAGAAAAAAAGATCTGTAGTACAGAGGAGTTTGAAGTGGAGCAGGAACTGTATGGAAAAGAACCACTGTCCACAGTACTTGAGTAAATCCACTGGTCACTAGAACAGCCTGAAGACATGGCGGCTTTCGTTATTTTATGGCCCAGGAAGGAAGCCCAGTTTTTGAAGCCTCTGAAAGAGAACCAACACCTTTTTTTGAGGTTAAGATTCCTACCAGGGGAAGAGCTGTCACATCTCCAGAACTTTATTTTGTTCTGAAAAACAAGGATATAATCTACATTTATAATGATAGGTTTAGTATTACAGGGAATGTTGACATTTAAGGTTTGACTTGAGCATCATGATGGAGTAAATTGACAGCTCCAAGGTGCTAGGCTAATGAGTGCTGAATTGGAGTTTGAAGCCAAGATTTCAGAGTTCTAGGCCACAGATGTTCCTCTTTTACAAAAGCCTTATTTTATGTGTGTGTGTGTGTGTGTGTGTGTGTGTGTGTGTGTGTGTGTGTGTGTGTTTTATGTACTGTGTCTTGAGTGTTGACATGGGAGGTCCCATTGTGGTAGGAGACGACTTTGGGAGCTGGTTTCCTTCTTCCACCACGTGTTCCAGGGACACAGCTCAAGCTGTCAGGCCAGGGCAGCAGGACTGCTTGACCAGCTGAGTCATCTTGCCAGCTCCACAGATTCTTTCTTACACCCTTTGCCTTTGAGTGGAATTTGTCAGTACTGTATGTTCAGCTTGGAAGTTGAGACATAGTCTAGAACCTTCCTAATGCTGTGACCCCATACCATTCCGTATGTTGTGATGACCCCCATCCATAAAGTTATTTTTGTTGCTACTTCATAGTTGTAATTTTGCCACTGTTATGAATCATAATGTAAATATCTGTGTTTTCCAATGGGTTTAGAAGAACCCTGTGAAAGGGTTGTTTGACCCCTAACGGGGTTGAGACCCATATTTTGAGAACCACTGCTCTAGAGTCTTTTCATTTTTAATTAGGTAAATATATTTAAGGAATTTTTTTCCACCTTGGACATTATATAAGGCTACATAATATTATTGTTCCATTTCTGAATATAATTATTTATTTTGATAGTGGGTATAAATACAGGGTATGAATTCAGAAAGCAAGTTTTTAATAATGCCTTAAGGGCCTGGTGGTGGTGGTGGTGGTGGTGGTGGTGGTGGTGGTGGTGGTGGTGGTGGTGGTGGTTGTTGTTGTTGTTGTTGTTGTTGTTGTTGTTGTTGTTGTGGTGCACGCCTTTAATCCCAGCACTCGTGAGGCAGAGCCAGAGGGATCTCTGTGAGTTTGAGGCCAGCCTGGTCTACAGAGCGAGTTCCAGGACAAGCACCAAAACTACACAAAGAAACCCTGTCTCGAAAACAACAACAACAACAACAAAAATGCCTTAAGGACTGTATTAGGTATTATTATTGTTATTATTAATAAGACAGGATCTCACTCCTTAACTGGCCTGGAGCTCACTATATAGACCGGACTGACCATGTCCAGCATATTGTTCTTTTTTAGAAAGACATCTAGGACAGAGGAAAGAAATTGAATTTAGCAAACATTTACTGAGTGACTTTTTAAACCAAAAGGAGTTGTTTTGACCTCTGTTCTCTAAAGCAAAAAGGAAATAATCTGTAGGGAATTAGCAATTAAAAGTTTGTGTTTGTGTGTGGTGTATGTAATGTATGTGCATGTGTAAGTGGAGATTGACCCTGAGGTATCTCTCTCAATTGCTCTCTTCCTCATTTTGTGAGACAGGATCTCTGGATGAAGTTGGAACTCAAGGATTTAGCTAGATTGGCTGGCTAACTGACCAGAGAGTTTCCAGAGATCTCCCTGTCTCCATTCCCTACCCCAGCAGTGATGTTACAGATGTATCTGGCTTTTACATGGATGCTAAAGATCTGAACTCATCATATTCCCAGGCTGTGGAACAAACATTTCATTGATTGAGCCTTCCACCCACACCCCTTTATAGAGATGGGTATCTTGCTGTGTTG
Organism: Peromyscus maniculatus bairdii; assembly: GCF_049852395.1. Taxonomy (NCBI): domain Eukaryota; kingdom Metazoa; phylum Chordata; class Mammalia; order Rodentia; family Cricetidae; genus Peromyscus; species Peromyscus maniculatus. Next base: position 105,248,687 of record NC_134858.1, on the reverse strand, counting down.
TCTGGGTTAGTCTCTAATTTCTGGGCTCTCACCTTAATATCTCCTGTAGCTGGGCAACATGTGTGCATGAGCTACCATAGTCAGCTTAACTTTTTAATAGATTTAATATAACAACATCCAGTAGACTTCAGATTTACAGATCATTTTATCATGCAGTATTAGAATATACTTTAGAAGTATTAGTAAATATGGCGTTGTTTTCAGGGTAACATTTAAAATTTTTATTTATGTGTACGTGTTTTTGTGTCTGCCAAGTGTGTTCCAGCATTGACAGAAGCCAGAAGAGTGCTTCTCTAGAGCTGAGTTCCAGGCAGTTGTGAGCTGCTGGATATGGGTGTGGAAATCTGAACTTGTGTCCTCTGGAATAGCACATGTGCTTAACCCCTGAGCCATCTCTCCATTTCAATGTGTAGCATTTTTAGACACATCCCAAAACATGACAGTCTGAAAAGAATGGTCATTGATGTTGGAAATACCTTATATTCATACTTGGTGCTGAATTTTAATTTTTAATAGCTTTTGAATCTTATTTTGAATTTTGTATCTTTATTTTTGATAATAGGAATGTGCCAATGCATTCAAGGCTATTGTCACTTTCTCTTCTATCAAATTCAGTGTATCTGGATTTATATTGAGGTCTTTGATCCACTTGGACTTGAGTTTTGTACAGGATGATAAATATGGATTTATTTGCATTCTTCTACATGCTGACATCCAGTTAGATCAGGGCCATTTGTTGAAGATGTTTTCTTTCTTCCATTGTATAATTTTGGCTTCTCTGTCACAAATCAGGTGTCCTTAGGTATGTGAATTTATATCTGGGTCTTTGATTAGATTCTGTTGATCAACCTGTGTGAATTTATGCCAGTACCATATGGCTTTTATTATTAGTAGTAGTATGGTATTATAATACGGTTTGAAATCAGGGATGGATACCTCTGGAAGTTCTTTTATTGTACAGGATTGTTTTAGCTATCCTGTTTTTTTCCATATGAATTTGTGTATTTTTTTCAAGTTCTATGAAGAATTGCATTGGGGTTTTGATGGAGATTGCATTGAATCTATAGATTGCTTTTAGTAGGACTAGCTCCATGAGCATGGGAGATCTTTCCATCTACTTATATCTTCTTCAGTTTCCTTCTTCAAAGACTTGAAGTTTTTGGATCTTTCACTTGTTTGGTTAGAATTATCATAAGATATTTTATATTAGTGGCTATTGTGAAGGGTGTTGTTTCCCTGATTTCTTTCTCCATTCATTTGTTGTTTGTATATAGAAGGGCTACTGATTTTTTTTTTGAGTTAATCTTGTTTCCAACCACTTCGCTAAAGGTGTTTATCAGCTGTAGGAGTTCCCTGGTAGAATTTTTGGTATCACTTATGTATACTATCATGTTGTCTGCAGTGATACTTTGACTTCTTCCTTTCCAGTATGCATCCACTTGATCTTCTTTAGTTGTCTAGCTAGAACTTCAAGTACTATATTGAATAGTTATGGAGAGAGTGGACAGCCTTGTCTTGTTCCTGCTTTGAGTTTCTTTCCATTCACTTCAATTTCCTTATTTTATAAAATCTAAAAAGTAGGGATTGTGCTACAGTTACCTCAGTGTTCTTGAAAGATAGAGCTCAGTGCCAGGCATATAGAGGGCTTCATACATGTGCTTGTGAATTAAATTGAATGCTTTTGTTAGTGTGACATTATGTTTGATTTTTGGTGACTTTTGAGATGCTATTCCATACTTAATGGTTCATATTGAACTTACAACCAACTAAACTCTAGAACTTACTTCATTCATTTGAACCAAAATCAAACTATGTATTCTGAGCTTATACATAATATCAAACAAAAGATGTTAAATTTTCTTTTTTTTTTCAAAACTGGGTTTCTCAGTGTAGCCATGGCTGTCCTCAAACTCACTGTGTAGACGAGGCTGGCCTTGAACTCAGAGATCTGCCTGCCTCTGCCTCCTGAGTACTGAAATTAAAGGCATGTGCCACCACTGCCTGGCCCTAAATGTTCTTTTAAAATGTTTTATTTTCATCATATTTAAATTGTCATACTTGGCTTATCAGTACAACCTCTCAAATATTTTTGAAGGTTACGTTTTTGATTTTACTCATCTTTCTTTGATCATTTATCTATACAATTAATCAGACTTTGTTATCCAAGTGGCTTGTCTTTTTGTTGATAGCTAATAAAAATATTAAAAAGACAATATTTAATTTTCAATAAACACTAGAGGGAGGTATTTAATATATAAAGTTGTATTTTTGCTGTCTTATATTTTGAATGCAAATTATCTGGATGAACATTTCATGACAGTGCCAGCTACACAACCTTTGTGAATCTGATAGTGCTTGAGATTATGGCAGGTTCCAGATTATGATCTGTGACCAAGGTGTTTTATCGAGGAAGAAAGATGTGGTTGAGAGGAGTGTGTGAACCTACTTTAGTTATGGATCATGTCAAATAAATGTTAGTATTGAAAAGAGGTTAGTCCCATTTTCATCTTCATACATAGGAGGAAATGTAGTGCTAAAATGTTCTTGACTTTTATTTCTGATTTTCTTTCTAAATTTCACATTGCTGTAGTTTGGACTTGGAATGTTCCTGTTCCCAAAGCCCATATGTTAAAGCTGACCCCTAGCTTGGGCTGTTGGGAAATGGTGGATGCAAGGCTGTAGTCAAAAGATTTCCTGTGTCCCGCCCGTCCTCCCCGCAGTCAGGACAAAAAAAGTCTCTCACCTGCAGTCCCTCAGTTGCTTATAAAATAATCCCTCAGAAGAATAATATTAATTATAAACTGTATGGCCTATGGCTAAGAATTCTTGCTAGCTAGCTCTTTCATCTTCAATTAACCCATTTCTATTAATCTATGTATTGCCATGTGGCCATGGTGTTACTGGTCTGCTGGCATGTTGCTCCTTGGGTGGCAGGCTGGCATCTCCTCTCCTCTGCCTTTCTTCATTCTGCCTCTCTCTTGGATATCCTGCTTGGTTATAACCTGACTCACCGTAGGCCAGAGCATCTTCTTTATAAACCAGTCATAGCAATACATATTCACAGAGTACAGAAAGACATCCTACAGCACAAGGCTTTCTGAGTAGTCCTCTGGTTAATGGGGATGTATCCTTGGGAAGACTAGTGAGGACATAGCTGCTGCTTCCTTTTCATTATTTGTTTCTTGGCTTTGAGGTAAATTTGCTGTGCTATGTGCTCCTCCTTCCTGAGAGTCCTAGTTCATCTGCCCAGTCATGGACTAAAGTTCCAAAATTGTGAGCTAAAGTAAACCTTTTCTGTGTAGAGGTTAGTTTATCTCAGATTTTTGTTGACTATGATATACTTAAGTTCTTGATATACCCCTATGCAGAAACATCATCATTTTCCACTTTTTTGCTTTATTTGGGTTATATTACTAGCAAGATTCTATGACTGTGTTTTTCTGCTTAGGGAATGCCAGTTCAAAAAGCTAAAATGTCGTCTTTTTGATGCCTTTCCACAGCTCTGCCTGATGTAAAGGAGTGCTGCTTCTGATCTGTCCCTTTCTCCTTTGTAATATGCTTAATTGCATTTCTTTGCCCCAGAAGACTTTTGGACAAGAAACTGTCTTCATGTTTGTATCATCAGGATCTAATACATACTCCATTGAGAGTCTGAGCTAGTAAAGAGTTTATTTTTTGTTAATCTTGAGGCTGTTTTAAAAGGCAGGCTGTGAATATAATGCATGGTTGTTAGGCATGTGGCATGAATATATATTTGTGCTTGACTGTTTTCTATCATGAGCCTGTTAGGGATTTACAGCTTATGGCTGAGTTCAAATGACTGGTTTTGGGTGGGAGCCTAAGGATTCCAGTAGCAATTCATCTCACCTTGAATTGCAGTTATCACAACAGTGTGATTCAGAAATCCTACATCAGGTAATTGCAATATAATTTGACTTTCCCCCATTACCTTTTGTTCAGCATCTTTAGGAAATTCTGTGTTTTGGATGAGTGGATTTTCCACTTTTAAAAGCAACAGAAAGATTTTTGTCTACTTTGGTTGAAGTTTCTCCAAAATGTAATGTATTGCATTCTTCTCTATAATGTGAATTCAATATGTTGAATTAATTTGATGTTTATTTATCTGTATTCATTTTGTGATTATAATGTACACATTCATTATGGAAATATCAGAAGATATGGAAACATACACACAAACTTTTTTTTACACGGATATAGCTCTTGCTAACATATTGACATATCTTTAGTCTTTATTCTGTATATACGTATAAATAGGCATTTAAAATAACTTTAGAACCATATTGTTTCACACACACACACACACACACACACACACACACACACACACACACACACAATTGAAGTCAAAGGACAGCTGTGGAGTTAGTGAGTTAGTCTCCCCTCCCATCACAATCTCCCTTAATCAGTCTCTCCTTTGAGAAGGGATTTGCTGAACCTGAAATTTATCAGTTCAGGTAGTCTGACTAGCTAGTGAGTTTTAGAGTTCTGCCTATTTCTGTCTCCTGTCCCCCAAAGCTGGGATTGCACATACCTCCACGCCCAGCTTTTTACATGTACTCAGGTCCTTGTGCTTGAATGGCGGGCACTTTACCAACATAGTAATTTCCCTAGCCTTTAGTTTTCTTCTTGACTTATTTAATTAGCCATTCCTCATTTAATATTGTCATTTAATCTCCATGAGTTTGTGAATTTCTATTTCTCTTGCTGTTATTCTAATTTCATTCCATTGTGGTCAGATAAATTACAAGAAAATTTTTTGATTATTTTTTCATTTGTTAAGATTTGCTTTGTGTCATTATAATCTATTTTAGAGAAAGTTCTATGGGATGATAGAAAGCTTATGAGATGAATGTGTATTCTGCAGTGTTTTGATGGAATGTTTTGTAAAGATGTCTGTTAGGTCTCTTTGACCTACAATATCACGTAACTCAGATATTTATTTTTATGAGGCTGACCTGTCTATTTGTTAGAATGACTTATTAACATCACCCATTATTAGTGTGTTGGGATTAATCTGTGACTTGACATCTAGTAGTGCTTGTTTTTATGAAATTGGGTGCATCAGTATTCAGTGTGTATATGTTTAAAATTGTAATGTCCTCTTGATTGATCATTCTCTGAATCAGTATAAAGGGATCTCTGAAAAATCCCTAATTTTCTAATTTTTTCTTGAAAAAAATGTAATTTTAATTTGAAATTATTTTAAGTTTAAATAAAATAATTTTAATTTGAAGTCCATTTTGTCAGATTATTAGAATTGCTATACATGCTTACTTTGTAGTACTATTAGTTTAGAATATTTTTTATTTATTCTTTTACCTCAAGATTGTATTTGGCTTTGCCAGTGAGATATCTCTTGTAAACAACACTTAGATGGATCTCAGTTTTTTTGTTTATATATTTGTGTTTCCTGTGTAGATCAGGCTGGTCTTGAATTCAAGAGACCTATGCCCCTTTCCCTCCCAAATGCTGGGATTAAAGGTGTGTGCCACCATGCCCAGTGGAACCTGTTTTTTAAACCCATTCTGTTAGTCAGTGCCTTTTGATGAAAGAATTAAGAACATTAATTTCAGGGTTTTTATTGGAAGGTGAAATTCATCCCTGTCCTTTTGTTGTTTTAGTATTGTTTACTGCTTCCTTGTCTTTATTGACTTATTTATGATTCCAGTGCATCCCTCCACTCCTGTAGGCTCGTGGATGTGTTTATCTTTCTCTTTTGTGTCTGTGATTCCTTCAGCTATCTTCTGTAGTGCTAGCTTAGTTGTCATGAATTTCTTTAGTTTGTAATTATTATGGAAAAGTTTTGCTTTTCTCTTTCAGTGATAAAGAATAGCTTCACTGGATGTGGTAATCTGGGTTGACAGTTCTTCAGTCTTTCAGAGGTTGAAATGTGTCATCCTATGCCCTCTTGGCTTTTAGGTTTCTGTTGAGGAATGTGCTATTACTTTGATGGTTCACTTTTATATCTGAATTTTGTGCTTTTCTTTTGCAGTTTTCATTCAATAAACCTTATTTGTTTTGTATATTTTGTTTTGATGGTTAATATTGTCATTTTTACAGTATCCAGAATTACCTTGGAGACAAGATTCTGCGCTATCTGTGAGGGAGTTTCTAGACTGGGTTGACTTGAGGTGGGAAGACACATCTTTATTTTTGTGTAGTGCCATTTCATGGGCTGGGTTCTTAGACCAAATAAAAAGAGGAAAGTGAGGTGAGCAATGGCTTTGATGTATCTCTGCTTCCTGACTGCAGATGCAATGTGCCAGCTACCTCATGATCATGACTTCCCTGAATGATGGATTGTGCTCTCAAACTAAACTAGAGTAGCTCTTCCTTAAGTTAGTGTTGTAGTTTTATTTCTGTTGTTATCCAAAAATGCTCTCACAAAAAGCAACTTAAGATAGAAAGGGTTTATTTTATCTTACAAGTTTGGATTACAGTCCATCATTTTAGAGAAGTCAAAGTGGCAGAAATTCACATCATAGCTCTAGTCGAGAACAGAGAGAAATGACTGCATGCATGCTGCCTGCTTGCTTATGCTTAGCTCAGTTTCTCCACTTTTTTACACTGTTCAGGACCTCCTACCTAGGGAATGATGCCATCCATAGTGAGCTGGATTTTACCACATTAAATTAATTAAGACAATCCACTACAGACATACCTACAGTCAATCCAATTTTGACAGCCTCTCAGTGAGAATTTCTTACCAGGTGATTCTACATTGTGTCAGGTTGACAAAGTTAGCCATAGTTTGTGAGGTATTTTGTCACAGCAATTAGAAAATTGTTTTAGCAGCAATATAGCATGGGGAAATTATTTTCTAGTCTTATTTGGTGTTCTAAATGCCTCATAGGTCTGGATGTCTTGTCTCTTTTCCTAAGTTTGGAAAGTTTTCTGCAAATGATTTTATTCAATATGTTTCTGTGCATTCTCCTTCAATGGCTACGAAACATTTGACCTTTTAATAGTGTCCCATCAATCTCATACATTTGGTTCATACTTTGTTATTAATTTTAATATTTGCTTATGTTTGAATGTTCTAATTCTTCTTACTTCAAGCCCTGATACTTGGTACTGTTTCCTACTTGATTCATTCTCTTGGAAGGCTTTCACTGAGTTTTTTGTCTTTTTGAACTTTTAAAATATATCAATAAGAGTTTTCTAGTATTTCTATCTCTTTATTGAAATCCACTCTCATGTCTTGTATTTGTATAGAAGCTTTTTGGCTTCTGTAATTATTAGTAAATTATAAGTATTTTACTCTTTTTTTGGTTTCTCAAGGCAGGGTTTCTTTGTGTAGCTTTGGAGTCTGTCCTAGAACTTGCTCTGAAGACCAGGCTGGCCTTGAACTCACAGAGATCCACCTGCCTCTGCCTCCCAAGTGCTGGGATTAAAGGCATGTGCCACCACCACCTGGCAAGTATTTTACATTTTATTTATTTACTTTTATATTCATATGTTTGTGGGCATGCATTTGCCATTGTGTGCATGTGGAAGTCAGAAGACTACTTAAAGGAGTTGGTTCTCCCTTTACACCATGAGCATTCCAGGGATCAAACTCAGATCGTCAGCCTTGGTGGAAGCACCTGTTCCTACTGAGTTGTCTGATTTCATCTAGAAATTAAAAAAAAAAAAAGCTTTGTTTTATTTTTAAACTGTGTGTGTGTGTGTGTGTGTGTCTGCGCGCATGCACACGTGTGTAATGCTCACAAATGCCAGAAGCATTGGATCCTACTGGAGCTAGAGTCATTGTGAACTGCCTGAAGTGGGGTGCTGGGAACCAAACTTGGGTCCACTGTAAGAATGGTATATGCTCTTAACTACTGAATCATCTCTCTAGTCCCCAATTCCAGGACTTTTTTTTTTTTTTTTTTAATATTCTTCATGATTTCTTCAGTGACCTACTGGCCATTCAAGAGTATATTGTTTAATCTCCAAATATTTGTTTACTTTCTGTAATTTCTCTTATTATTGGTTTCTAGTTTTCTTCAATTATCTGAGTAAACATAAATTATTTTGAACATTTCTATTTGTTAAGAAGTACTTCAGCCTGGGCTACCAAGTGAGTTCCAGGAAAGGCGCAAAGCTACACAAGAGAAACCCTGTCTCGAAAAACCAAAAAAAAAAAAAAAAAAAAGAAGTACTTTAAAGGAGTGCAGAGTGGTTCCATGGTTAAGATCACTTGTTCTTACAGAGGACTTGGGTTTGGTTCCCAGCACCCACATGGTGGTTCATAAGCATCTACAACTCCAGTTCCAGGGGATCTGTTGCCTTTTTCTGGTCTCTGGGCACTGCATATATGTAGTTTACATATAAACATATAGGCAAAACACTCAATACATAAAATAAATATAAATTTATTTATTTATTTATTTATTTATTTATTTATTTATTTATTTATTTATTAGCCAAGTGGTGCATGCCTGGTAAGATTAATCCAGCACTCCAAAGGGAGAGGCAGGCAGATCTCTGTGAGTTAAAGGCCAGCTTTATGGGCTAGAATAAAGTCTTCTGTTTTAAAGAAGATACCACAGGCTTCTAAGATGTGTATTCTGTACACAGTGGGTGTTTTTTTTTTTTAATTGCTGTGAAGAGACACCATCACCAAGACAACTCTTATAAAGGAAAGCATTTAATTGGTGGCCTGCATACAGTTTCAGAGTGTTGTCATTGATCATCTTGGCAGGAAGCAGACAGGCATTGCACTAAAGGAGTAATCTGAAAGCTTTACACCATGATCTGCCAGGCAGCAGGCAAAGAGAGAGGACACAGGAATTCTCTCTCTCAAACACACACACACACACACACACGCACACGCACACGCACACGCACACGCACACACACTGGGTCTAGTATGGGCTTTTGAAACCACAAAGCTCACTCCTGGTGACACACCTCTAACAAGGACACACCTCTAGTACTTCCTAAACAGTTCAGTCAACTAGGGACCAGCATTCGAGCACAGAAGCCTGTGGGGGTCATTCCCATTCCAACTACCATGTCAGTGAAGCATGTTTCTTGATAACAGATAGTTGGATCTTGTTTTTAGTTCAGTCACTCAATCTGCATCAATAAATTGAGGCCATTTACATTTGGGGGTTATTATTGAGAGATGCTGACTAATTTTTTATAGTTTTGTTGGCTTGTTTTTGGTTGTTTTCTTTCTCCCCTTAGTAGTGTTAGGAGTTTGCTGGTTGACTGTGTTGGACATAATGGATTCCTTCCTCTTTGTTCATCTCTCATCAGATTTATTCTTTTCCTCATGCTTGTGATTGAGACTGTTCTTACTTCTCTGTGCATAGTTTTTCTTTAAGAATCTTGCAGTGTTGACTTGTTATTCATGAACTGCTTTAGTGCTGGTTGTTAGATGTACTTTATTTCTCTGTAGCATGAATCCTAATTGGTCTTAATAAAAACCCAGAGCCAGATATTGGTGTAAATGCTGAAAGATCAGAGAGACAAAGGAACAAACTATGGCCACCTCTTACCTCTCCAACTCCTTAGCCGAAAGGACTGAGCTCCTTTTTCCTCTTGTTTATGCCATGTTTGGTTGATATCACTGGGAGGCCTGCACTTTTTCTGAAGAGAAACAGGAACAGTGCATATGGGGGAGACTGGGAAGAAGGGAGGAAGGGGAGGTTGCATTTGGGGTGTATTGTATGAGAGATGAGTAAAGAAAAAAAACCCAAAAAATAAAATAAAAATAAGATAAAATTAAAAAGAAAGAAAGAAAAAGCCCTGATATGACATTATGAGACAAGGAACCCCCAAAGATGCAGTTAAATTCACTTTCTGTTGACCATCTCCTGCTGGGCATGTAGCCCACCCCAAGAATGGTTTGTTTTTCCGGTAAGACTCCCTTGGAGAATTTGCAAATGATTATCAATTGGTAATAGCTTCTGAATTAGGGATGGGGGCATGTGTCCACATTTTTCGACTCTAGGACCCCATCTGGTGCAGACCTGTGCAGGCCCTGTGCATGCTGGCTCACAGAGCCATGTGGATTCATATGTGCGTGGGTCTTATTGATTTAGAGGGCTTGTTTCCTTGGTGTCCTCCATCTCCTTTGACTCTTACACTCTTTTCCTTGAACCCTGGTAGATTGCTATGAGTTTGAGGCCAGAGTGCCTGGTTTACATAGTGAAAGCCAGGGCTACATGGTGAGACCCTGTCTCACACACACACAACAATAATAATTTTTTTGTTTGTTTGAGACAGGACATCACTCTGTAGCCTATGATAGTCTTAACTCCTAGTGTTTCATCTTCCTCATGCTGGAATTACAGGTATGAACCTGTAATGATTATTTTGGATCAGTAAGGCAGTTTGTAGGTCTCAGTTTCTTTTGGTTTTCTTTTTTGATACGGTTTTGCTCTGTTCCCCAGACTAGCTTGAACTCAACTATCTTTCTGCCTCTGTTATCAGACTTAGGGTCACAGTTTGCCCCAACAAGCCAGGTTCAGCCTCCTGTTTTCAGTATACCAATTAGAATAGCCCAATTAATGATGAAAAGAAAAAAAAAAAAGAAGAAGAAGAGGGACAAAAACTACAGTGACCCATCATGTGAGCCCTGACATGAAGTGTAGGTATTAGGAGAGGGTCAGGGCTTTAGGCTGTCTGAGTAAAGTCCTGTCAAGGAGTGGTCCCACCCACCATTGACCCATCAGTTTCTCTTTAGTAAGGTGATGTGACAAGTTGTAAATCTCTTTCAGGGTCTTGGCTTCACAAGTGCTGGGATTAAAGGAAAGTGTTACTATGCCCAGTGTGACTTCATTTCATTTCTGATAACTCCCTGGCTTGTCTCTGAAAGTGTGAACTACTTGGTAGTTTGTTCTCTTCTGTCTCATGTGGATAGAACAAAGTTTGTCAAGGTTGGTGTGATTTGATCCCACATTGGAGGAAATAAGTGACAGATGTTAAGGAGTTAGTGCTAGTGAACCCTTTACAGACAATTAAAAGCAAGTGTAGAAGAAAGGGTTCTTATGTCAGGCAAACCTTAAGTCCATTCTGTTTGTCCTGTGGATAAAGAGTGCAGTGGTATCTCAAAAATAGTGTTCAGTTTCCTTGTCAGAAGCAGTACTTCTGCAGCATGTTAACAGTCTAAAGCTTTACAAAACACAACTATCAAGATCAAGTACTTTTTCAGAATTAGCATTCAGTAGTTATAAAGCTTTATGATAACACAACCAACAAGAATAAACCTGATTTATAGATTTATCTATGTTCAATATCTTTTTTTTTTTGGTTTTTAGAGACAGGGTTTTTCTGTGTAGCTTTGCGCCTTTCCTAGAACTCACTTGGTAGCCCAGGCTGGCCTCAAACTCACAGAGATCCGCCTGGCTCTGCCTCCCGAGTGCTGGGATTAAAGGCGTGTGCCACCAACGCCCGGCTTATGTTCAATATCTTTTAATTATCAAAAGGCATTGCTTGGAGTTTCCAGTCTTAAGGCCTGTCTAATTGCCTTTGCTGAGGAGAATAGTCATGGTAAAATTAGGAATGCACAGACATAAATCCTGGGGGAGATCAGAAATTACCATCTCTGTAAAGTGTTTCCTTAAGTTTTATATCACAGAAGGGGTATGTAATACACATGTGAAATAGCCAGTGACACACTCAGATGTCAGACTTGATGGTGCCTTCTCTCTTTTTGTGTCCTGAGGATGGATGTCAACAACAGATAGTCTTTCTTAAGAGGCCCTTTTCTGATGGTAACATTGGCAAGGGTCCTGCCAAGGCTCTGTTTTGCAGTGCCCTGGCTATCATTGTGGAGGCTTCTAATAGGTGGTCCCGCAAGTGTGTTCTTTGACATAGTGCTCACAGATTTAGTTGTAATCAGAAATTTTCCTGTGTCATGCCAGTCCCACAGCTGCTCAGACAAGTAAACACACAGAGGTTTATATTAATTACAAACTGTATGGCCTAATGGCTTAGTCTTCTTGCTAGCTAGCTCTTGTATTGTAAATTAACCCATTTCTATCAATCTATGTTTTGCCACGTGTTCAGTGGCTTACCGGTCTGCTGGCATGTTTTTCTTTGGGCATCTGGCATGCATCTCCCTCTCCTCTCCCTTCTTCCTATCTGTCTGCTTGTATATTACCTTCCTGCGTCTAAGCTGCCTTGCCAAAGGCCAATACAACTTTATCAACCAATCAGAGCAACACATATTCACAGCATATAGAAAGATATCCCATAGCACTTTCCCTTTTCTGTCTAATCAAAAAGAAAGGTTTTATCTTTAATATAGTAAAATTACTTAGAATAGTTATGAAGCAGGAATTACAATTATACTATCTAGTCTATTTGTATTTGGGAAAATTAAAGAAAATATTCTATCATCTCTATGAGTCTAAAGTTTCATATCTAATGTATCTTTTATTATAACCAAGGAAAATTATAACTACCTAGTCTTCAACTACATCAAAGACCCCAGAAGGATATAATTTTACCTAAGTAAGCAGGAAGTACATTGTAAGCAACTTCCAGAAATCTAGAATGACAGAGACAGCTGGCTACTGAACAGTCATCCATAGTTCCTCTGTAACATCGGGACATCCATCTTCAGCCAATAGGCCTAGAGATTTAGTCACTTCTCCCTGTGTCCTATAGAATATCTGGAAGTCTTTGCTGCAAAGCTGGAACCTGAAGCACCATTTCATCTTGTTTTGGCATATTCAGTGGTCATTTTTCCATGGGCCCGTCATGTCCAGTCAATACAACATTTTGTCAAGCAGTCCATGCAAGAACAGTTTCTTGCCAAAATGGCCAACTGTTGCCATAAGGAAAGCAAATGCCATATGGAGTTTCTTCAATGCCCATCATTTTCTTTTTTGAAGTAAATGGGTGCTGCCAGGAGCAGACCTCTCTCACTGTCTAGAAAAGTCTAAGTTTTTAAAACATTTTAAATGCCATATTCTGTAGGTCTTTGAAGAATTTGAAGATCTCCTACCTAATTGAAATATATGTGTGTATATCTAGAAAACAAACATGACTATAAGTGTGATTATCATAGATGACTAATTATTAATTGTATTTCTTAATTATACATTAAAATGTCAAATGAGCGGTACAAACATAATACCTTAAACAAGAGTAAAAATATACATACAATATAACAAAATAAACTTTAAATTTGTAATAAAAAAAAAGAAATAGCCGGTGACAACACCATTGAGTTCAAGAGGGACATCAACACTGACTGTTGGGGGTAAGGAATTTATTAGAAAAGTTATTAATGCTATGGTCAAACAGGTAGGTAACAGTTTGGCAGGGGCTTTGAGGAAAATTTAGGTCCCAACAATAGAGAGAGGCGGCATGGCAGCAGCTCTGAAGAAAGGAAATCGGGCAGTGTGGCAGAAGTGGGAGTCTCTTCTTACACCTTTCTGAGGATGGGGGTTATTTCATTGCACAAGCCTGTAGCCATGCTCCCTGATTCTCGGGCAAGAGGTAGGAAAGGGGGATGAGGAGCAGGACTTGTGGCCACTGATACTCACTTTGATGTAAACTTACGTCCCCAGGTGAGATACCCTGGTACCTGGAAATCTGTTAGCTAGAAATTCACAGTGTCTTAGTAAGGTGCCTGTTGATATCTGTGAGAGGGGAAGGGCTACTGCATGTATGTGTGTATTGTGTATTACATACTGAGCATTACATTCTTATACATAGAAAAATTACGAAGTTTATTACTCTTACAAAAATTTATGAAACAATGTTAGTTATTACAGGCAGGTTGTGTACATGTATGTACAACAAGATTTTATTATTTTGCCAGGGCCAATATATATATATATGTAGGTACACACATATACATATACATACACATGGGTTTCAGATAGCATCATTGTTCAGATGACAGATTCCACCCCCCCAGATGCCTTTGTCTGTAAGACATTAAGAAGTCAACATTATACCATATGTAATGAAACTTTAAAAAAGTTAAAAAATTATTTTATGTATATGGATGTTTTGCCTGCATGTATGTCCATGCACCACATGCATGCAGTGCCCTTGAAGACCAGAAGAGGGTGGAAATGGAGTTACAGATGGTTGTGAGACACCATGTGGGTGCTGAGACTCATACTTGGGTCTTTTAGAAGAGCAGTCAGTACTCTTAACCACTGAGCCATCTCTCCAGCCCCCATAATGAAACCTTTTTACATTAAATAGATAGGATCTCCAAAGGTTCATCATTATCCATTTTAAGCAGGTTCCAGTTGGTTAGTATATAAGGGAACTAAAGAAAAATATTAGCAAGTCCAGTGCAGCATGAAAAGATCCCATCATTTGTATCAGTTATTCTTTTTTTTTTTTTTTTCCTGAGACAGTTTTTCCATGTAGTTTTGGTGCCTGTCCTGGATCTCGCTCTGTAGACCAGGCTGGCCAACTCACAGAGATTCACCTGCCTCTAACTCCCGAGTGCTGGGATTAAAGGTGTGTGCCACCGCTGCCCGGCCATTTATTCTTTTAAAGGAGCTGAGTTAGGTAAAATTGCATGGATGGAGAAATTTCCTTGTTAGCTTTCCATAATTCATAGTCTCCATGAGTTCTCCCTTGTTCTCATCTAGGGTACTGGCAAAGGACTGCCTTGCATATCTGTGTGCCCAGGTGAGGTTCACTCAAGCTCTTTAGCCTGACCCAGGGCCAAGGAAAAGCAGGGCTATGCTCTGGCCTGCTGTACCCCTTGCTCAGACTGGCTCTGGTTGCAGCTGCTGATATTGTCAGCCATAGAAGGCCCTGGGCTGAGCAATAGCAGTTATTTTGAGTGCATTAACTTTATATGTCTTTGATTTTGTAAACTTTTAAAATAATATATAAAATTCAAATATGTAGCTAATATGCTTCTGAAAGTCATATAGATGCACAGGGTATCATTTTTTTTTAAATTTATTTAACTTTATTTTATGTGCATTGGTGTGAAGGTGTCAGATCCCCTAGAACTGGAGTTACAGACAGTTGTGAGTGGGCATGTGGGTGCTGGGAATTGAACCCGGGTCCTCTGGAAGAGCAGACAATGCTCTTAACCACTGAGCCATCTCTCTAGCCCCCCACAGGGTATCATTTTAAGATAGTTGCTTATAAGCAGTTCTTTAAGGACTTTAACAAAAAGAGATACTTAAATGGATTCAGCTTTGCTAAGGTAATTTTGTAAGTAGCCCAAGTCTGAAGCATAAAAAACAAACAAAAAACCCCCAACAAAATCTTGTCTTTTAAGTTAAACATAAACTGTTATTAGCAGAACAGTATTCATACTTAAGTTTTAAAATGTCATAAGATGGCATGTAACTATTTAGGTGCACAGACTGCCTTATATTTTTCTCAGGTTTCTAACAGACAGTTTTAAAATAACCATCTGTATTTTCCGAGCCAAGAAACTGAACAGTCAACTTTCTCAACATCCTTAGGATTCTCAACTGTTGATAACATGGTTAGTGGATGACTAGAAAAGAAAACTGAATTTTTAAATGTACTTTGGGCATCTGTTACTTACATTTTGAATCTTGAAAGCTTTAGTTACATCTAATTTTTAAACTAATGATTACTTTTAAGACTTTTACAAATATCAAAATGTTAAAAAAAGTTACTATGGTTTTTTCCTGTAACAATAACCAGATGAAGTTTGTAATTGAGTGATATTTTTTAAGTAGTTTGACAAAATGAAAACTTGCAAATTGGTTGAATTGTCACCTTATAATTTCTACTGAAATCTCCTAAATCATAACTACACTGAGATGATAATTCAAGATACACAAGTACAGCAACATTTCCAAACCAAATAACAGGTCAAAATACTAAAATGTTGTTGAGTCTTAGGGTAGAGTGATTGAAAAGTTGATAGTGTGAACTATAGAGACAGTCTTACAGAAATCGGATTTTGTAAGAAAGCTTTTGCTTTGCTCTTCCTATAAGATACTTCTTACCTAGCTGTATAAACTTGAACTGGAGAGTGCATTCAATTCTAGTCATTTGGACATTTATATAAAATAGATTAGGCAAAAAAGGAAGGAGGTGTTCAGCTGTTTCTGAGAAGTATCCTTGGTTCGGTTTAAATGGATAACAGATGAATTTAAGTTAAAACTGTAGACTTTAAAATTAAAGGACACAGGTTAATGAAGATAAGTAAATGTTAATTTTAGAAGTGTTTTATTATTAAACAATATTAATTTGTTTTTAGAAAGAGTTTACATATAGCTCATCTAACTCTGTAAGCACAGAATCATAACAGAAGGGAGAAGACACAGCATTGCAATTTTAAATATGTAAAATAGCAGTCTATTGCAATACCATTTTTCAATAGGTTTTATATACCAAGAAAATGTAACTATTTGAACAAAGGGAAAAATAGAGGAATTGCTCAGGCAAAGATGGGGAGGGCTGCTGCTCTAATGCCTGTATCACAAGAATGGTATTCTTTTATCAGAAAGCAAAGAGGAAAAAACAAGCTCTCAAATTGATGTTGAAACTGTTAAATGATGCTGATAGCAGTAAATATGCATATATAAAACCAATAGGTGAACACAATCTCCAGTAGCATTTTTCTTCATATTGTATCTGTCCGAGATACATAGTATAATATATCTATATCATAAGACTATTCTGTCTACAAATGTAAATATTGAGTTTAATAGTCCAACAATCAGAGACCTTAAGTTCAGTATCTTTGTGTGTGTGTGTGTGTGTGTGTGTGTGTGTACTACACTGGTTTTCTCTTTTCCCCCAACAGCAATCTGTTTAGCTTGTCGGCTCCGTTTCCCTTTTCTCTTGGACTCAAACCAAGAATCATACCTCTAGGCCATCAAGCCAGTTTGTTTCCCCTTTCTCAAACTCCAACATGGTCCTTGAGTTTTCTTCTGAGTCTGTTTTCAAATTTTCCCACCAACAAGAATAAGAACCACCCATCATTGTCTTCTATTTTCTGGAAGAAAAATTTGGCTGGGCCAGGCTTTAGCCTTTCTCTTTTCCCAGCATGAGATTCCTGGAGAATTCCAGTTTCTTGAGGTCTATTGTTTGAGTAGTCTCATAGAGTGAGGGACACAGGTGTGTCTCTTTAGAATATCTTCATCTATGTCTGGCTCATCACACCTCTACCTTCTGAGTGCTGAAATTATAAGTTGTGTCACATATCTAGTTCTGTGTAGTTAGTCAGACAGTGGTGCTTTGTTTTGTTCCTTTGGTGGCAGTTTTATGTTTTCCTGATTATTTGTGATCATTTTGGCTTTGGCCTGAAATTGAAGAAATAAGTATTTCTTCTTTAGTCTTTAATGTTTGCTGTGTCCTGGCAAACACTATCAGTCTCTCTGTCTTAAGAGTTTGGGTGGGTCATTTGGCAGGTTATGTAGGTGGCCTTGATGGTGGAGTTCTTGGATGACCTGGTCTTGTGCTTTGGTTAACATGTGGGTGGTGGATTCTTTTCTTAGGGGTTGGTCTGATGCCTTAGTTCTCAGTTGTGGCTTAGAACCTGAAACTGGTCTTCAGCCATATTTCTTGGAGGCTGGTTTAGCGTTGGGATCATCCCTTAGGTCTTTGGAGGCTAGCCTAGCATAAAAAGGGTCATGAGGGCTGGTATGGAAGTTGGGCCAATTTGTAGTCTATAATAGTGTTCAGCAGCTAACCTGTCATAGCAGATCTTGAGTTTTATCCATAGATTCTGTTCTGTTACTGGGCCTGAATTCTTGGTCTGCAACTTGGCCAGTCTGTTAACCAGGATTACTAACACGTTTGCTCAGAAAGGGTATTATGAACCTAGGTCATGCTAAGGGACAGGAAGAGTTTCTGTACATGAAATGTTTTTATATAGGAGCACATGCCACCACTCAGGAATAATTTTGCCACAATGTATGTAACTTTCTGACTTAATGATATTACCTTTTACAATATTGACTGTTACACATTAAAACAGGAATTGTTGAATAATGGAGAGTTTATATTGAACATTCAGTTGCTTAATTCAATGACTCTGACCATAAGTATGTTAAAAATACTAACTGATATGTTTATCTTTGCCTTTCTAGTGATATGCAGCTTCCGAGGATCTGTCCCTCAAGGACTGGTCTTAGAAATAGGAGAAACAGTTCAAATTCTTGAAAAATGTGAAGGTAAGTGTGGGCCTATGAAACACATACATAGTGATTAGTTATAGAAGTATTAGTTATGCTAATAGATTTTTTTTTTAGCAATCTTGTGACGCCATTATTAACCATATTAAATACCGTTATAAACTCTTCCCTAAAAGTGTAAGTTTTTGTCTTTAATGTAGTAACAGACATTTCTGGCCATCAGAATACTAATTTTACATATAATGTCAAATGGTTATTTTTAATTTCTTACAAATCTGCATTTGAGTGAATTGTGATTGGTTCTTTTTTTGTTTTTCTGTCATCTATACTAGATATTTTCAGCTGTAATAAGACCAAATATATGCTTGTCTTAGTTAGGGTTTCTATTGCTCTGAAGAGACACCATGGCCACAGTAACTCTTAAAAGGAAAACATTTAATTGAGGGGGCTTGCTTATAGTTTCAGAGGTTCAGTCCATTATCATCATAGTGGGGAGCACAGTGGCATGCAGGCAGACCTGGTGGTGTAGGAGTAGCTGAGAGTCCTACATCTTACAGGCAACAGGAAGTCAACTGAGACACTGGGTGGTATCTTGAGCATAGGAATAGGAAACCTCAAAGCCTATTCCCACAGTGACATGCTTCCTCCAACAAGGCCATACCTACTCCAACAAAGCCACACCTCCTAATAGTGCCACTCCCTATGAGATTATGGGGGTCAATTACATTCAAACCACTACGATGCTCCAGTGAAGTTTGATTCAACTACTGTCCTTTTCTCTTATATATGTAGTTATTTTTACTATGAAATTTGTACATTCTGAAAATATATTCTAAAACCCTGAAATAAAATCAAACTAGAAATAATACAGAATCAAAGCATTAGCGCAAAAAAAAAAAAGGGTACTAGGAAGATAGCTCAGATGTTAAAGTACCTACTGCTCACACATGAAGATATAAGTTTGGATCCCCAGCATGTAAAGCTGGGTACAGCACCATGTCTGTAACCCTAGCACTGGGGGCACAGACAAAACAGATCACTCAATGGCCAGCCAGTCTAGCTGAATATCTGAGCTCCAGGCTTAATGAGGGACTCTGTCTCAAAAAATAAGGTGGTGAGGGCTAGAGATATGGCTCAGTGGTTAAGAACAGGCACTGAGCTTACAGAGGACTTAAGTTCTAGTTCTAGCACCTACATTAGGCTCACAGCCACCTGTAACTCCAGCTTCAGGGGGATCCAACACCTCTGGCCTCTGTGGGCATCTATCTGCATTCACATGCCTGTATCCAAACACATAAATAAAAGAAGAAAAAGTGGTGAGTGATTGACTCAACACCCTGTGGCTTTGTTGGAGTAGGCTCTGGCCTCCATATGCATACTCATACAGCACATACAACCACTTGAACCAGTGCACCTGCATGAAGATTTGCATACAAATGAACAAACACACGTGTATCATACACATGTTGTGTTGTGGGTATGTGGAAGTGACACTCTGATCCAGTTGTGCTGTTATTATGAGGGTTTGTAAATGTAACATGACTTTGGAAACACTCAAGTTTACTAAGAAAAAAATTAGATTTTTTGTTTGTTTGTTTGTTTGTTTTTGAGACAGAGTTTCTCTGTGTAGCCCTGGCTGTCCTGGAACTCACTCTGTAGACCAGGCTGGCCTTGAACTCACAAGGATCTGCCTGCTTCTGCCTCTCAAGTGCTGGGGTTAGAAGTATGTGCTGCTACTACCACCAGGCTTAAATTAGATGTTTAAAAAGTATATGTATATAAATGTCTTGCCTGCCTGTGCCCTTGGTATCCTCAAAGGTCAGAAGAAGGCATTGAATCTTCTGAGACTGGAGTTGTCAATAATTGTGGACCACCATGTAGATACTGGAAACTAAACCAGACCTTCTACAATAGCAACAAGTGCCTTTTATTACAGAGCCATTTCTCTAGTCCCTGGAAACATACAAGTTTGGTAGTATACTTTGTTGGAAAATTATCTCCAGTGCAGTACTCATTTTAAATTTTCTTAGAAGTGTAAATCAACATTCCTTCTTGATAAAAACAACAAAAGAAAAATAGAGGGTAATTTTCTTTTTTTTCCTATCATACTTAGTATACTTAGTTATTTAATGTTCTGATCAAAATATAGTTTTGTTTTTTTTTTGTTTTTTTTTTTTGGTTTTTCGAGACAGGGTTTCTCTGTGTAGCTTTGCGCCTTTCCTGGAACTCACTCTGTAGCCCAGGCTGGCCTCGGACTAACAGAGATCCACCTGCCTCTGCCTCCCAAGTGCTGGGATTAAAGGCATGCGCCACCACTGCCCGGCCAAAATAATTAAAAAAGAAAAAATATAGAAGTAAATTAAATGTAACACACCAAGATGTATGGAATACAGTAGAGAAAGTTCTAAGAGGGAACTTTATAGTTATTAAAGTGCCCACATTAACAAAAAACAAGACACTAACTAAATGCATTATTAAGGTCTTACAAAAACAAGAACCTAGAATAAGCACAAGAAAAAAAAATAATAGGGGGCTGAAGAGATGGGTCTGTAGTTAAGAGCACTTACTACTCTTGTAGAAGATTCAAGTTAAATTTCTTTCTCTTTGTGTCTCTGTATGAAAGTATGTGATAAGATCTATGCAAGATGAAACTTGCCTGGATTTAGATGAGTTTTCTCAGTTGGATTCAGAGTGTGATGTAGTGGCAACGTCCCTACCTAACACATACAAGGCATTTGGGTTTCATCCCTAGCACTATTCAGAAGAAATAAACAGTGACAACTACGTCATAAGAATAAACAAGATATGAAAATAGTAATGATTAATTTAAAATAAGAACCTTTACAATACCAATAAGAATAGCAAAGGGCAAAATAAACAACAAACTAAAGAGTAATAAAGATGAAATATTTTAAAAGCTAGTGAAAAAAAGGAAATAAGAAGGAAGATGACAGAAGAAAGATCTGTTTGAAGAATAAGGGAAAAAGAAAAAAGTAAAAAATTTTAAAGGAGAAAAGAAAAATAAGAAAAATGCACATCTATGTGTATATGTATTCGAGCTAAATAGGTCTAACAAAACTTAGTAAAAATAAAATTATATGAAATTAAGTAAATGTCTTCTGTGTGCCAAGGAGGTTAGTTATATAGGAAAGAATGGTTTTCTCAACCTGTGCTGAACACATGATCTTCTAGTGACCTCTCAGGCTGTGTGTCCTTTGTAAGAACTCAGGCTATGGTGGCTTCCTTTCCTCAGTGCTCAGCCCTGAAACTTGTGCATTAGTTACTTTCCTTGTTGCTGTGATGAAATACTTTATCAACTAATCTAAGGAGAAAGGGTTTATTTTGGCTCACAGTTTGAGGGTACAGTCCATCTTGGAGGGAAATCATGACCCTAGGGCTGTGAAGTACCTGCTCAAATTGCATTTGCAGTCAGGAAGCACAGAGATCAATGATCTACTGGCTTTCTTCTTTTTATTCAGTCCAAGACCCCATTATGTGGAATGGTGCTACCAACATTTAGGGTGTATCTTCATTCTTCACCTCTTTTTGAAGATATTTTCATAGACATACCAACAGGTCCATGGTGATTTTAAATTCAGTCAAATTGACTGACAGTGAAGATGAATGGTCACATTGTAATGATTTGTTACTAGAGCCATTTATGACATTTCTCAGTTATTTTGCAAATAGGAGGAGAGGCACTACCCCTTTCCCCCCAGCAATTTACCCTAGTATTGTTTTTCTTCACACTCATAGAGCAGTCTGACCCTGCAAACCTATCTGTTTCTGACATCTTTTGTGATGCCTGCTGGAGACATATAGGGTGATGCTATAGGGTAACCACTTTGCACAGTGAAAATGGGGAGGGTAGTATAATGGCAACTTGTTTGCACACTACTACTTCGCAGACTCTGGTGTTTATAGATTTAGCTCCTACATTCAGTCACATTTGATCACTTCTTGCTTTACTACCCAGCTCCCACAGATGGTTTCCCTAGTTCATAGTCTGAAAGTGAAAGCAACCTTTGTTCCCATATGCAACTCAGACATACTTACTTCTACATAGACCTCTCAGTGTCTTTTTTTTTCTTCTTCAGAATTTTTCCTGTAGGCAAACCAACTTGCAAGGCAAGACACCTGTTCACTTATTCAGTAAATTGATATTTGCTATGGGTTCTAGAAATAGGAATATACAGAGACCTCTGGCTCCTGACTAAAAGTCTAAGACAAGACCATCTCAAGATGACTGACTCCCCAGGGCCAGTGACATGGCACTTGCCATCAGGCCTGATGACCTCACTTTGATTCCTAGGATCAATATAGTGGAAGGAGAGACCCAATTTTTGCAGGTTATCCTCTGACCTCCACATATGTGGTATAGTACTCGTGGGAAAACTCACATTCACTCACACACTCACTCTTTGTATGTGGTGTGTGTGTGTGTGTGTGTGTGTGTGTGTGTGTGTGTGTGTGTGAGAGAGAGAGAGAGAGAGAGAGAGAGAGAGAGAGAGAGAGAGAGAGAGAGAGAGAGAGATATTAAAAGATGTCTCCCTGTGATCTACGCTATAAGATATTCTGGGAAGAGAGAGAGTTCCCCCCAAACCCCCAATCTGGAATAGTACATAGATCCCAGGCCTGTTGTCTTTTTAGACTGATTGATGATTTATAACCTATTTTGACTTTGGTTCTTTCATGTACTTCTGCTATAGATTTTTCATTTGATTCCAGTTTCTACTTAACACTTTTGCCTTCTACTTCTCTCAGTATTTTTGGACTTAGTTGTGTGTTCTTTTCTTGCCTATAGTCTTAAAATTGACACTGGCTGTTCTGTAAGAATGTTTCTACTGTCAAGCTGGAGAGAATAAATCTTTTTTTCTGAACTATGTCATAGATAAAATTTCACACAAATTTCATAGTCTTTTCTAAAGTAGTATTGAACAAATGATTCCTTAAGTAAGCCAGTGTTAAAGAGTTCTTTTATCCAGAGAGATCTAAGCATTATAAATATTGATGTAAATTTAAGTTAGTAATAGACTATGGACTATTATAAAAAGAAGCCCCAGGGTTTGAAATTTTATATAGGCTTTTGTTTACTTTTTCCTGAAGCTTGAGGATAGGCTCTGGTGGGCAGAGGAGGGTTTTAATTTGTGTTACAGTTTTGTGTGTATATTTGAAATCCAACTTATTAGAGCTTCAAAGTAACATTGATAATCTGTCATGTCTTTCATGGGAGTTGATGAATGGCTCCTGGCCACTCAACCTGATAGATATCCTTTGTGTTTAGAAGTTCTTTTGTCTTGTATTTTCATTTGTATACACCTTTGACTATTTGGCGATGATAGTGAAATGGATCTTGAGAAACCAGAGTTCTGTATATAGCTTTATTGTGGATGATTTTAGGGCAATGAACATAATCTTGCTAGTCTTCAAATTTTCCTTCTGTAAGATAATTAAAATAGGTCCTTGAAATGATTCTGGGCATGTTTGTGAGGCTGCTTTGAGAGCAGTTAGGAAGGAAGACTCACCCTGAATGTGAGTGCACCATTCTGTGGGCCAGGATTCTCCAATGAATAAAAAGGAGGAAGTGAGCTAAATAGCAGCATTCTTTTTTCTTTATGACCAGCCAGCGTTCTTCATGCTCCTGTTATCATGTCTTTCCCACTATGATAGACTGCATTCCTTTTAAAATTGTCATCCTAATAGACCATTCTTTCCTTCAATTGCTTTTGTCAGTTTTTGTCACAGCAAGAAGAAAAGAAATGAGTGCAATTTGTTTTCATGGAAATTTTAGGTGACTAAATAAACTAATATCCTTTTGCTATTATTTGAAAAAAATCTCAGTTTATATTCAGGTATGCCATAGTTGGCATTTCTAAAAAAATGTTCTGTTATAGTTCCTTGAGTGTTACTATCAAAACTCAGAAAAGAAGGTATGGATTTTGCATCAGATCTTTAATTCATTTTGCTATTTGTGGCTATAAGTTAACAGGCAATGTAAAAACAGGTTTTAGTTTATACCACCCAGATGAATAGTGTCATGTTATTAGGGACCTTGGTATATCATATTATTATTTTTAAAATAATATTGAGATTTTTTATCAAAAGGTATTTGAAATTCTCTGAGCAAGTAAAAACTTCCTTTATAAGGATACAAATTTGCTACTGTGTTGATAATAATGTTTGGAAACTTTTGGATTATAGTGGAGGTTTTTGTTTTTGTTTTTCTCCTTATAGTCCTGGCTGTCCTGGAACTCAATTTGTAGATCAGGCTGGCCTCGAATTCAGAGATCCGCCTGTCTCTGCCTCCTGAGTGCTGGGACTAAAGGCATGCATCAGCATACCTGGTTTATAGTGGCGTATTGAGTAACTACATCTACTTTTATCTCTTGAAAGCACTACAAAAATGAAATACAGGTTGTAAAAATATATCCACAGGATATGGAAAGTTGGGAAGGGATTGAAAGAGTGGAATCACCGTACCTGAGATAGCTGAGACCCTAGGTGCTAATAGAAATAGCTGAGTACTAATCGCATCCATGCAGCATATCCTCAAAAGGCATAGGAAATTGTAGACATGAGTACTGGGACTGAGGATGAAATGTATCTCATTTGGTGGTTGTCTTTCTTTTGCTGTGGTAGAAGTTTTGAGATTTATTTTTTAATTTTTTATTCTTTGGCAGTTTTATACATTTAATGAATTTTAGTCACTTTCAATTCCTTTCCTCTTTTATCTCCTCTCCTTTTGATGAAACTCTTCTTCCCAACAAGACCCCTCCCACTTTAATTCCTGTCTGTTAGTCTGTCCATCTATCTGTGCTCGCGTTTGAGAGAGAGAGAGAGAGAGAGAGAGAGAGATATCAATCTACTGAGTTGCCTATCTTGCACAAACACGAATGGAAGGTTATTTACTGGAGCAGCTTATCAGTGGGTAGTTAACACTACTCAAGAAAGTGACACCCCTCCTCCAGTAATCATTGACTGCCAGTAGTTACTTCAGAGGAGGATAGGGCCCAATGAGCCCCTCCCTTATCCATGATGAAATATTGACAGGACCAATCTCATGCATGTAACCACAGCTGCAGTACATCAGTGGCCATGTTATGTCCAGAAGATGTCTTTTTGTGGAATAGCTAGCTCTCTATCCTTTGGTTCTTACATTCTTCTTTTGTGCTTTATTTTTCCCTTGGTGGTTACTCTAGAACAAGTATGTCCAACCTGCAGCCTGTATCCTGTACTTGACACTCAGGATGTCTAATGAATATGGCCCAACACGTTTGTAGATGACAACACTATGTTACACTGTCAAAAGGTTGGATGCATCTGCCTTAAGAGTGTAAAACATGCAGTTTGGCTTTAAAGTCTACATTAATTTTATACTGTCAACAATATATGACAATCATAGTGATTAAATTATATTCCCCTTATGTTTTATGTTGCTCTTAATTAATTATTTGCTTACTTACTTACCTGTATATGACATACATATGGGGATCAGAGGACAACCTCTGGTATTGGTTCTTTGGTACCTAGAGCTCTGTTATATAATCAGTACTTAAGCTTTCCGGGACCCACCTTTCTCTGCCTCACATCTTGCCATTGCTGTAAGTATTGTAGTTCTAAAGGGAAAGCTATCCTGATAGTTGGAGGCCAAGGATTACCTACAACTCTGAAGGGAAAGGTATCCTGGCAGTTGGAAGCCAAGGATTACCTACAGCTCTGAAAGGAAAGGTATCCCAAGTGTTACAGCTCTGTTCTGGTTGGGGACAGTTTCCCCAGCAAAGTGTTACAGTCCTTGCTCTGGGAAAGGTTTCCCTAATGCCATGGTCGTAACAACTCTGCTCCAGCAGGGGAGGATTCCCCAAGAGAGGTTGTCACAGCTCTGTTCTTCTCTGCTCTGCTTTGCTTAGGAGAAATGTTACAGCTCTGCTCAGCTTCCCTGGAGTGTAACACTTTGCTCTAGCAAGGGAAAGTTTCCCAGCCAAAGTGTTCTGCTCTGCTCCTGCAAAGGTTGTTACTCTTCTCTGCTCCTCTCCAGTGAAAGAAAGTTGTTACCACAAACTCCCTCACAGATTTATTGGGAGGGAGGATTCCAGGAGAGTGGCTGCCTCTGCCAGGGTGGAAAAAGGGCAGCCCCAAACTGAACAGGCCTTATATAGGGTTTCTTAGGGGTCAAACTTTCCAAGGTAGAGATTTGCAGGGTGGGGATTGGTAGCTTCTCAATTCCTGAGCTTGGGACAAGCTCTGAGATGGGTTGCATTGAGTGCTTAGGGATAGGTTGGTTTTTGTGCTCAGGGATTGGTTGGACTTCAGTTCCCGAATTGGTTAGAGGCAGGGTGTATTTCTTTGGCTCTGGTCTCAGGGCCAGGTTTTCTTCCACTGACCCTTTTTACCCTACATTTGCTGGGGTTGCAGATGTGAACCACCACATATGACTTTTTGTGTGGGTTCTGGGCATCTGAACTCAGGTCCTTATACTTGTGAGGCAAGTGCTTTTACGGATTGAGCCATCTTCTCAGTCCTCTGATCATCTATTTTACTTCTGTTTGTATTTATTTTCTTTCACATTCATTAACCCTTTCCATTGCTTTTCCTTTGTTTTTTCTTCATTTGCAAAGTTCTGTCAGAATCATTTTCTTTCCATCTTAAAATTTTCTCTTAGAGCAGGTTGGCTGCATTCTTTTTTAGCCTCTACTTATGTGAATCTCCTTTCAATTTGTCATTGTTTTCCCTAGGTGGGTAATTTTAGTTTGGTGGATATTTTAACATTTAGAGATTTTACTTAATTGGGCTGGCAGGATGGATAAAAGTGCTTCTTGTGCAAGCCTAAGGATCTGTATTCAATCTTTGGAACCTGCGTAAAGGTAGAAGGAAAGAAGCAACCACACAAAGTTGTTTTCTGATCTCCATACACATTCCGTGGCACACATGCACCCATCTCCCCACACATCATATCCATACACACAATAGTAAAAACAATACATTTCACTTAATTAATACTTGATTTGCAGAGTTTCTGTTGAAGTCACTGTGTTGTTTTCTCTTAGAGTGGGTCTACCTAGCCTTTAAGCCTCGGAGCTGCTACTTTTCTGGAGCCCATCCATGGCTACCAGTTTACAAAACTGGTAGTCATAGGAGTAGAGATTATATACAAAAATTTGGATTGACTGTAATTCACTTTCTTACAGGATTTTATCCTTGAAGACAACAGTTATTTTGGTAGACTTCAATTTCAACCTCATTGTCTTAGGGAGATTATCATTTTCTAATGGGATATCCTCAGAGAACAATATCAGGTGAATGGAGGAACTCACCTTTACACAGTTCTTTTCTTAGGGATTATAGTGCCCCAAGTCCTATCTGTGGTATTTGTGCTTGTGTTCTTTCATCAGTTTTTTCATGTACTTTGTTAAGTTTTATATTTTCTTGAAGTAGTTTACCTGAGAAGGAACCAGAGATTTCACAGATTTGTGTTTGTGTGTACATGTGGAGGCCAGAGGTAGACATCTGGCATTTTCCTCAGTTGTTCTTCCACCTTGTTTTTGAGATAGAGTCTCTTACTGGTCCGCCCACTGATTTTGACAAAGCTAGCTGGTCCAGGGCTCCTCTTGTCTCTGCCTCCCCAGTGCTTAGATTACAGATGAGTGCTGCTGTGCCTGGCGTTTTACTAGGTGCTGAGGATCTGAACGCATTTCTTCCTGATTGTATGGTAAATACTTTACCCACTGAGCCATATACCCAGCTCTTACAAATGCATTTTTAAGGATATTTTCATTGTAGAATTTTACAAGTATCTTCTTGATCAGTGACAGCATTGTTCAAATTTGTTTAGGGCTCTCCAGAATAGTTTCAAGAGAAAATGACTCATTTGAAAGAAAATCTCAGTTTTTGAATACATATTTAGTTTTTGCTGATTATCATCTTTTATAGTAGTAGGTCATAAATGAAGACTTAAAATAGTATTAAATTATGTGAATAAATATACAAGATTATTCTTTAGGTTTTTCAGTGAAAATAATGGAAAGATAATTTTGAAAGTCAGCCTTCTGAATAATTATGTTCCCACTTTTCGGGGCTGAATTCTGCTAGAAGTTTCTTAGGTTTTTAATTGGTTGGCACTTTCTTTCTTGCTTATTATTAGTTTATATGATTGGAAAAGAGGCCAAGAATTTGAAGACTATGCATATTTTTATTGATGTACCAAAGTAAGAAAATATTTTAAAGGTTGTAGGTTTTGTTTTTGACCTTAAATCCACAGTTGGTTTCTTACATTTCTTACATTTCTTACTTTTAGAATGTGCAGTCAGTCTAGTCTATCCTTCACAAAGAAACAACTAAAATCCTTTTTATTATTACTGTATATGCAGGCATGTGTGCCATGGTGCCTAGGTGGAGATCAGAAGACAATGTTGTGGAATTAGTTCTTTCCTTCTGTCTTTACATAGGGCTAAGGATTGAACTCAGGTCACCAGGCTTATGCAGCAAATATTTTTACCTGCTAAGCCATCTTATCAGGCCTGATGGTTTTTCAAAAAAATTTAAATCAGACTTAAATTATGGGATGGAGAAGAGATTGTATTTGTTTTTTAAGTATCTTGTGCTTTACTGTGATCTCTGTCTACATGGGTATTTGTTACTGTAGTTAGGGGTCAGTAAGTTTGGATTGTTTTACTTTTGTCAATGAAAAATATATTACACCTCTGAAATAAAAGGCTTGAAACTTGTCGAAGGGGATACTATCCTTGAGCTACATTTGGTACTTTTGATCCAATTTGCTTGGTTTGCACCTGGTTTGGCTGCTAATTGTCTCACGGCCTGGCCTGTATAGAGGCTTCATTCTTTGAGTTAACACTGCTCACATTGTTCTGCAGCCTCTCTGTCAATAGCAATTGTAGTGGTTCTTTTTGCCTCTATGAGATAGTATGGTTTCACTTGCATTGGGTGACTATTAAGTTCATTTTATAATCTAAACAATAACGTATATTTAGCAAAGTGATATTCATCAGTATTTGAGATTATACATGGTAAAACTTGTAGTGCAGAATGTGGCATAAGACTAAGCCATTACCAATTTTTATGCATGTGTTTAAATAATTATGCCTTTCACACAAATTAATCTCATTTATACCAAGACTAAGAATATTTTTTCAAATAGATTTTATTTATTTGTATTTCTCTTATTTATTTGCTTGTTTAATATAACAGAATTAAAATGAAACAAACAAAACAAGCCATATTTAATTTTTCAAGTTGATTTAAAGTGACTTTTAATTTATATATGAAGTGTTTGGTGTGATTAATGAAGTAAAATACAATCCACAGTTAAGAGGACAAATGTAAACCACACAACTCTCACCTCTTCTCACATTAAGTAATCACTGAGCACTTACTGATGCTATCACAGTTGCACTCTGGTGTGCTTCCTTCTTGTATGGTGATTACCTAAGTGTTCTCAGTTTCTTCTTCTTTTGTACTTCAGTGACCTTTAAATAGTTTAGACCATTTTTATGAATTTATTATCTTTGGAAGTATTGTCAACTCAGGTCTTCTTAAACATGTGATTTGCTTCTTGCTCTTCAGCCTAATGTGGTTATTTTTATTTAAAATGGCTTCCTGTAATATTGTCATTTTCTTTGTGACCCAATTGCTTAATTGTGCTGTAAATAACTTTTTGTGATGGTTAATCTTATTACTTAGGAGATCTCTAGGTATGTGTTTGAAGGTATTTACAGAGATGTAATTTAGCTGAGGAGAGAAAATTCACTCTAAATGGGTTGGGGTCTGGAAGCAAAAAGGGAAAAAGGAGGAAGTTAGCTGAGTGCTGGCATACATACATTTTTTGTTACCTTCCTTTGGAGGTAGTATGACCAGCTGTCCTGTGCCTGCTACAGTGGACTATGTCTCTTCAAACCGTGAGCCAAAATAAATCCTCCCTAGAGCTGGTATTCTGTCAGAGTGCAGTAAAAGTAACCATTTACACTCTTACATTAAAAAGCCCTAGTATAAAAGAAGAAATAATATCTATGTGTCAGAAATTTAGTTTGATTTCAGACCTTAATTTTTAATCACATTTGGTTACAAATAACATTTAAATTATTTATTATTGTGTGTATCCATCCATGCATGTGCTTGAACATAGTGTGGTATTTGGATATGGGTACACATGCCACAGTGTATGTGTAGAGTTTAGAGCACAACTTTGTGGAGTCAATTTTTTCCTTCCACTTTTATGTAGTGATCAAATTCAGGTTGCTGTGCTTGTGTAGCAAGCCTTTCTACCCATTGAGCCATCCTGGAGGTTTGTTTGTTTGTTTTTAAAGAGTTTATGTTTTAAGTATTTTAATGTAGATTTTGAGTATACATCATTGAATTTTATATATTTATTAAATGTATTTAACTTATTTTTAGTGAATGTAATTAGTAATGTTTGCAGTGAAATAGGAATGCTTCACTTTGCTCTCCCCCTGCTGCTGCTGAATTGCATGGAGGTGGAGGCTCAGTGCCTTCAAGATTTGGCCTCACATGTAATCCACCACTCTGACAGAGGAAGGCATTGCTGCAGAAGGTGTAGTGAACATCAGTATTGCTCTACAAGAGGTGCTGAAGACCATCCCCACCATGATGCCTAGCTTGTGGCATCTGTGAAGCTGCCAAAGCCTTAGACAAGCACCAAGCCCATCTTTGTGGTTGCATCCAGTTGTGATGAGCCTATGGATGTCAAGTTGGTGTAGGCACTTGTGTTGAGCACCAGATAAACCTAATTAAAGTTGACGACAACAAGAAGCTAGGGGAATGGGTAGACCCCTGTAAAACTGATAGAAAGGGGAAGCCACAGAAAGTGGTTGGTTGCACTTGGGTAGTGGTTAAGGACTATGGCAAAGAATCTCTAGCCAAGGATGTCATCGAAGAGTACTTCAAACACAAGAAATGAATAAGTAAAAATTTCTGCTCATTTAAAAAAATGCTTCACTTTTTTCAGTCATCCTCACTAGAATTACAAGTTGAGTAAACAAATTTTATAGCATAGGGCCATTTCTATTCCAAATTGGGCTAATGTTAGAAGAGTCACAACAGGTCCAGTTAATATTCCAGAGCTCTTGGCTTTACTGTTACTTTTCTACTTTTTTCTTTATTTTCTTACTTCCTATTTATTTTATTTTAGGGGCCTTAAAATCATTTTTAAGGGACATTCTGGTTATCATTGATACTACACTTTCTAAGTGGAATTTCAACTCTACTTTTTTCCCCTTTGTTTTGTTGTTGTTGTTTTGCTTTTTCCCACTTACTTTGTAGCAGCTCTTTGATCGGCTCTTTTCAGCGTAAAATGTTTTATGTATTTCTTGTGTCAGTGAAGGAGTTGTAAGAATTTTTTGTAAACCTGATTTAGAGGACACCCAGTTTGTCTTTTCATGAAACATTTTACCCTCAATAATAGCAGTGTAGACTAAGAACATTTTTTCTACTAGCCCAGTGTGTGCTTGGGACAGCAAATCAAAAGAGACATTTCAGTTTATTTTAGTCTCTCATATCTCTAATTTACTTTTCATATCTTCGTTTTGGCTGAAGTTTCTTTTTAAGCCTTGATAAAAAAAGACAACCAACAGATGGGTAGCTTTAGATAGTATTTTATGTGAAGTTGAGTTAAAAGTAAAAGTTAGCTGTAACAGCTGTAGTTCAAATTATGAGAGATTTCAGTGGTGATGAGGGGACTTTAGGGTTGCATGTAGTGGGTAGCCATTCCAACCTTGATCTGGAAGTTCCAACCCCCATTGAGGCTTCGGTAACTGTCACGCCTATAAGGCGGGGCCAAGAGAGGACCTTGAAGACCTGAGATCCGGATGTGCTGTCTTCTCTTGTTTCCTGGACCCTGGACGCTGGAGATAGACCGAGCAGAGTTCTCCAGAGAACACCACCGGACTGTGCTGCGTCTTTCCCAGACCCTGCAACCTACCTATCCCTTCATTTGTAAGTTACGCCACTAAATAAATCTCCCTTTTAACTACGTGGAGTGGCCTTAATAATTTCACCAATAGTTGCAGAGATGGCTTAGTCAATAAAGTACTTGCTGTGCAAGCATTTGATCCCTGACACCCACAAATAAATCTGGGTGCAGGACTACATGCTTGTAATCCTATCAATGGAGCTCACTAGCCAGCCATTTTAGATGAGTTGGTGAGCCCAAGGTTTAGAGAGACCCTGTCTCAGAAAAATGAAGTGGAAAGTGATTGAAGAAGACATCCAGTATCCACTTCTGTCATCCACATGCACAGGTGCACATACACATTGTATATACACATGCACATGCATGCACACATGTGCATACATACAGACAATATACCTAAATATGGGGATCATAGATAAAATCATATATGAATAGTGTAGGTTTTATTGATAAATGTGGACAGGTTTTATAGAGAAGAAATCTTTCCTGTTTAATATTGGAAGAGTCGTTTGCTTTCTGTAGGTATTGAAGCTCTTCATACTCATTTCTGGTTTCAGGTCTAGTGATTGTCATTTTGTTGCAATGATATATCTCCTTAATAGTATGTTTTTTTAATCATCTTGTTGGTGAGAATAGAAGCATAGTTGTTAGTTCATGTATGGATTTGCACTTGTTTTTTATTGTTTTGTTTTGTTTTTTGGTTTTTCGAGACAAGGTTTCTCTGTGCAGTTTTGCGCCGTTCCTGGAACTCGCTTTGGAGACCAGGCTGGCCTCGAACTCACAGAGATCCGCCTGCCTCTGCCTCCCGAGTGCTGGGACTAAAGGCGTGCGCCACCACCGCCCGGCTGCACTTGTTTTTTAAAAAAATGTATATCCTAACTTTTTCAAAAGGGTCTTTACATAGATCTTTGGACATGTGTGTTTTTGGGCTCCTAAAATCTACACTATATTAAGCAACTTCAGACTTATTTTATAAGCTTAGTCTTTCCTTGAAAATTTTTATCATTAAAAGGCAAACATAGGGCCTTAGTGTTTCTTGTTCCTGTCAACTGCCTCTTATTTACTGAGTTACTGTGTGTAAGAGACTATGTAAAGACATTATATGTGTGTTAGTTTAAACTGATTGTACTGGCTGTTTTTTTGTGTCAACTAGACACGAGCTAGAGTCATGCGAGGAAGGAGCCTCAGTTGAGGAAATGACTCTATGAGATCTAGCTGTAAGGCATTTTGTTATTTAGTGATCAGTTGGGGAGGGCCCAGCCCATGGTGGGTGGTGTCATCCCTGGGCTGTTGGTCCTGGTTCTATAAGAAGGTGGGCTGAGCAAGCCATGGGAAGCAAGCTAGTAAGCAGCACCCCTCAATGGCGTCTGCATCAGCTTCTCCTTCCAGGATCCTTCCCTGTTTGAGTTCCTGCCCTGACTTCCTTCATGATGAACAGCAGTGCTGAAGTCTAAGCTGTAGATGTAACAGTCTTATTAAATAAGAAACACAGAGCCAAATGCAGAGTTAAAAGCCCAAGAGGTCAGAGCAGTAGCTAAGAGCTGATACTAAAACCACCTTCTTACCACCCACTGTCGCTGCCGTCCTTCCAATGAGAAAAAGACTGACTTTCTGTGTACCTGTCTTTTATTGACTTTCTGTTCTGCCTTCTCATTGGTTGTAAACCCAACTGTAGCTAGAGTTTTCCTGCCTTGCCCACAGTCAGGACAAATCTTTGTCACCTGCCAGTCCCACAGCAGCTCAGACCCAACCAAGTAAACACAGAGACTTATATTGCTTATAAAGTGTATGGCCGTGGCAGACTTCTTGCTAACTGTTCTTATAGCTTAAATTAATCCATTTCTATAAATCTATACCTTGCCACGTGGCTTGTGGCTTGCCGGAATCTTTTCATGCTGCTTGTCAGGGTGGTGGCTGGCAGGTAGCGGGTCATTCTGCCTTCCTGTTCTTTTATTTCTCCTTTCTGCCTATACTTCCTGCCTAGCCACGGCCAATCAGGTTTTATTTATTGACCAATTAGAGCAACACACTTGCCATAAAGACCATTCCCCAGTACAGCCAAGTGCAGACCATCTCAGACACCTGCACTCAGGCCCGTGGTCCTAATCATCCTCTATGCGGACTTGCTGGGTAAAGCCATGAGGAACCCAAGAACGGGCTCCCACAGGACATACAGAACATCCCACAGCACCCAACCACATGACCTCATCACTGCCTGTCTATACAGACCTCCAGGTCTTCTATGGTTGGTATTGAGATTAAAGGCGTGTGTCTCCATGCTGGTAGTGTCCTTGAACACACAGAGATCTGCCTGTCATGTGATCGGGATTAAGAGCGTGTGCTACCACTGCCAGACTTCTGCAATGGCTTGCTATTAGCTCTGACCCCCAGGCAATTTTATTTATTAACATACAAATAAAATCACATTTCAGCACAAATAAAATATCACCATACTAAGCCAAATAAACCCTTTCCTCCCCAACTTACTTTTTGGTCATGGTGTTTTGTCATAGCAATAGAAGTCCTAAGACACTGACCAACAGACTGGTCATATGTCATATGGATTTTATCACCCCATATTTTATAGATTCATTCATTTTTTTCAGCTACTATACATTTGATTGCAGATCAGCCACTCTTATCTACTAGCCTCAGCTAGAAAAGAATAAAACACAGTCTGAATTTTCATCAAGAATAAGGAAGAATGGAATAGATAAAAGAACATTTAGTGGCTTAATATGGAGAAAGAGAGGGAAAGTTATGACTTGCATATAGTTTTATATTTTCCCCAAAAGGAGGGAAAAAACCCCACACCACCACAACAAAATAATAGGAATCAACAGACACTGCTCACTGATAACTCTGAATATCAGTGGTCTCGATTCCCTAATGAAAAGACATAAACTAACAGAATGGATTCGAAACTCAGGATCCATTCTTCTGTTACATCCAAGAAGCACACCTTAACTTAGATATCACCTCAAGGTAAAAGGAGGGACAAAGATATTCCAAGAAAATGGACCTAAGAAACAAGCCAATGTAGCCATTTTAATATCTGACAAAATAGACTTCAACCCAAAACTCCTCAAAAGAGATAGAGGACACTACATACTCATTGAGGAAAAATCCACCAAGAGGATATTGCAGTTCTTTATATCTAGGCACCAAACACAAGGGGACCCAAGTTCATAAAAGAAACACTATTACACCTTAAATCACATATTGACCTTTACACAGCTATAGTGGGTGACTTCAGTACCCCACTCTTACCTATAGACAGGTCATCCAGACAAAACTTAAAACAGAAATGTTGGCGAGCTAACTGATGTTATAAACCAAATGGACCTAACACAAAAGAATATACCTTGTTCTCAGCAGCTTTCTCCAAAATTGACAACGTTCTTGGACACAAAGTAAGTCTCAATGGATGTAAGAAAATTGAAATAATACCCTGTATCCTATTTGACACCATGAATTAAAGCTGGATATCAACAACAATAGAACAACAGAAATCTTGCAAATTCATGGAAACTGAGCAACTCACTACTGAATGAAAAATGTGTCAAGACAGAAACTGAGAAATTACTTTCTAGTATTGAATGAAAATGAATACACACATTTCCAATATTAGACACAATGAAAGCTGTTCTGAGAGGAAAGTTCATAGCAATAAGTGCCTACATAAAAAATTGGAGAGAGCTTATACTAGTAACTTAACAGTACACTTGAAAGCTCTGGAACAAAAAGAAGAAATCACACCCAAAAGAAATAGATGGCAAGAAATAATCAAACTCAGGGCTGAAATCAGTAAAATAGAAGTGTGTGCGCATGCGCACACAGGCACACACACATGTGAATCAATGAAACAGAGTTGGTTCTTTGAGATAATGAGTAAAATTGTCAAACCCTTAGCCAGTTTATCTAAAAGATGGAGAGAGCAGATCCAAATGAACAAAATTAGAGATGAAAATGGGGACATAACAGATATCTAGGGAAATCTAGAGACTTTCGTTGTTTTGTTTTTTTGGAGACAGGGTTTCTCTGTGTAGCTTTGTGCCTTTCCTGGAACTCACTTGGTAGCCTAGGCTGACCTCGAACTTATAGAGATCAGCCTGGCTCTGCCTCCCGAGTGCTGGGATTAAAGGCGTGCACCACCACCACCTGGTTATCCAATTAGTTTTACAAGGCCAATTACTGTGATACCCAGACCCAACAAAGAAAGAGAATTACAGACTAATTTCCCTTATGAACATAGATCAGTGATTCACAGCTTGTGGGTCGTGACCTGTTTGGGGATCATCACAGCATGATGAACTGTATTAAAGGGTTGCAGCATTAGGAAGGTTGAGAACCACTGACATAGATGCAAAAATCTCAATAAAATACTTGCAAACAGAATCCAAGAATGCATCAAAAAACGAAACAAAAACAAAAACAAAAACCCTCATCCACTATGAACAAGTAAGATTCATCTCAGAAATGCAGGGATGGCTCAGCATACATAAACCAGTAAATGTCATCCACTATATAAACAAACTGAAAGCAAAAACCACATGATCATCTTATTAGGCCTTTGACAGAATTCAACACCCCTTCATGATAAAAGAGCTAGAGAGATTAGGGATGCAAGGGACATGCCTCAACATAATAAAAGCAGTTCACAGCAAGCCCATAGCTAACATCAACTTAAATGGAGAGAAACTCAAAGCAATTCCACTGAAATCAGGACCACAGCAAGGTTGTCCACTCTTCAGACCTATTCAATATAGTACTGTAAGTCTTACCTAGAGCAAGAAGACTACTGAAGGAGATCAAGGGAATACAAGTTGGAAAGGAAGTCAAGTGTCTTTATTTGCAGATGATATGATAATATACATTAGTGACCCTAAACATTCCACTGGGAAACTCTTACAGCTGGTAAACACTTTCAGCAAAGTAGCTGGATACAAGATTAACTCACCACTTTCAAATGACAGTTTTTTTCTTTCTTTTTTTTAAAAAATAGATTTATTTATTTTTATGTATGAGTGCTCTATCTGCATGTGCAACTTTATGCCAGAAGAGGGCATCAGATCCTACTGTAGATGATTGTGAGCCACCAGGTGGTTGCTGGGAATTGAACACAGGACCTCTGGAAGAGCAAGCAGTGCTCTTAACTGCTAAGCCATCTCTTCAGCCCTTAAGTGACAGTTTTTGAAGTGAGTTTGCATTGTTATTCCTGGAGCTGTTGATGAATTGCTCATCCATTTTCTTCAACTAAGTCCCACTTGTGAAAGGTTCAGATTAGCCTCCAAACCAGCACTACTAAAGAGAACCAAGTGATGGAACACACAGTTCTGTGGGGAACATTTTACATCTAGCCTGGATATTTTGAGCATTGGATATCTCTGCTTGTAGAAGAATGAAATACCATCTTATCTCAAATTATTTATATAATCAATTTAAAATGAATTGGTGACTTAAATGTCAGACCCCCAAACTATAAAACTTCTAGAAGAAAGCATAGTGGAAACATTTAACGACTGGTTTGAGCAGGGAAATTTTGGATTAGGCCTAAAATGCACATGCAGCAAAAACAAATGCTAATGAATGAGCTTTTGTCAAATTCAAAAGCTGCTTGCTGTATAGCAAAGGGAAATAACAGACTGAAGATGTAACCTACAGAATGGGAGAAAATACTCGAAAACTATATATGTAACAAAGAACTATTATCAGGAGTATGAAAAGAACACACTAGCAAAGAAGCAAATATTTTGAAATGGAACAAAAGATTCAAGTAGACATTTCTCAAAGGAAAACTAAAGATGCCAGGCAAATTAGCATGTGAAAAATACTCAACATCACAAATCATCAGGGAAATGCAAACCAAAACCATAGTGTGCTATCATACCCCTGTTAGAATGGGTATTATTAAGAAGAAAAATATAAGTGGATAGGTGTTCGATGTAGACCATCCTGGACAGTGTTTCATCACAAAGTCATCAGCCTGTAGAATCTCTGAGTGTTGTGCTGATGGGAGCCCTTATATGTGTTTCTTTCTTCCAGTGTTTTGAGGCAGGAAACTGTGAGCGATGTTCTGACATATACATAGTGAAGCACTTGAGACAAGAAGACCTACATATAAGAGGTTGTTCAGTGACTGTAAACAACCAGACTTGAAACAAGAACAGTATTTCTCCCAATGAAATATTTGGTTGTGTGTTTTTGTTTTTGTTTTTGTTTTTTAAACTTATGTTGTGTGGTAGCCATTCCAGCTTTGGTCTGGAAGTTCCAACCCCCATTGAGGTTTTGGTAACTGTCACGCCCACAAGGCGGGGCTAAGAGAGGGCCCGAGGTGCCGTGCTCTCTTGCTGCTGGGAGCCGGGATGCTAGAGGTGAACAGAAGAGAGTTCTCCAGAGAACATTGCTGGACTACTGCTGCGTCTTTCCCAGAACCTCAACCTACCTATTCCTTCATTTGTAAGTTACGCCATTAAATAAATTTCCTTTTAACTACATGGAGTGGCCTTAATAATTTAACCAATATCTGGCGCTCAACTCAGGCCCTAATCATCCTCTATGTGGACCTGCTGGGTAAAGCCACGAGGAACCCAAGAACGGGCTCCCACAGGACATACAGAACATCCCACAGCATGTTGTAATTTTGATGTGACTTGTGGTTGTGGTGGCAGGTGTAAAGAATAAATAAAATTGACTCTCAAGTATTTGAAAAATGCTCAGTATCATTATTGTTAGATAAATGCAGATCAAGTCTACAGTATGATGCCATGTTATTCCAATTAGAAGATATTATAAACAGACAAAAAATAACAAAAAATGCTACTGTTGTGGAGAAAAAAAGCAACTCTTATGTACTGTTGGTAGGAATGTAAATTAGTACAGCTATTATGGAGAACAGTTTGGAGATTCCTCAGAAAGCTATAAAATTAGAATTACCATATGATTCAGTTATTCCTGTATTTGGTTGCTATCCAAAGGAGATGAAGTCAGTGTAACAGAGAGTTTCATGTATGCACATGTTTATTGCTGCACTATTCATAATAGCTAAAATAAGGATTCTACCTCACCAACAAATGAATGGATAAAGAAATGTTTTTTTGCATTTCACCACACTGTACTAAAAACTACACTTGAAATTACACCCAACTATAATATCTAGATTGTACAATAAATTAATTTCTGTTCTTAAAAAAAAGAAATGTGTTTTGTATTCATGATAGAATATTATTACAATGACTGGATCAAAGTCCTTTCGTTGGCAATACAGTGAATAGAGCTAGAGGACATCATGGTATATGAAGTAATCTAGACACAGAAAGACATTTACTGCCCACTCTTTCTCATATTTAGAAGTTAAAAAAAGTTAACCTGAGGCCGGGCGGAGGTGGTGGTGGTGGTGCACGCCTTTAATCTCAGCACTTGGGAGGCAGAGGCAGGTGGATCTCTGTGAGTTCGAGGCCAGCCTGGACTACCAAGTGAGTCCCAGGAAAGGCGCAAAGTTACACAGAGAAACCCTGTCTCGAAAAACCAAAAAAAAAAAAAAAGTTAACCTGAAAAATCGAAGTTATTGCCAGGGACTGGGATGTATATATTGGGGTAAAAGATGGGGGAAAAAAAAGGTTAGATTTTTATCACTGCACACCATATGCATGTATGGAAATACTACACTCTACCTCAGTAGTATTAGTTAATTCATGCTAATAAATAAAAAGAAAATGTGATAACTGAAGTTCAGTGAGTGCAATGCATGATCCTAAGAGTGATCGCATTTGAGGAGATGATAATACCTTTTTGTTTTTCTTTTTTTGGTTTTTCAAGACAGGGTTTCTCTGTGTAGACCAGGCTGGCCTTGAACTCAGAGATTCACCTGCCTCCTTCCAAGGCGTGTGTCCACGTCCCTCCCCACCCCCAGCTGATAATACTTTTTTGAAGCTATTTAGATCAGTGTTTGCCAGGGTTGTGGGGAAAGAAGGTTTGGGAAAAGGTTGACTGCAGGGGAACATGACATTTTAAATTTTGCTCATGTAGTGTTAATAAATGAATAAACACTATACTTTTAAGGTTCTACCTAGCATTTTGTGTTACCAATATTCCAGATTTAGGTGGTCCAGTGTGTAGTTGGAGCCTATTTTAATTTGCAACTCCTTAATCAGTTGACTAACGACTGTCTTTTGATCTATCATTCATCATCTGTATATCTTATTTGGTGAGATGTCTAGCTTTATCTTTCATCTATCTTTAAATTTGATTTCCTCTCTTCCCCTTCATTCTACTCCCATCATTTCTTCTTTCTTTCCCTCCTTTTTTCCCCCCTTTCTTTTCCCATACCTGGTTGGCTGATTATTTTCTTCATGTTGAGTTGTGTGCATTCTTTATATATATTTAAGGTAATGGTATTTACATATATATTTGAGGTAATGGTATTTTATCAGATATGTTCATTGTAAAGATTTTCTCCTTCTCAATAGCCTATCTTACTTGCTTTGTTTTTCATAGGGCCAAAACTTGACATTTTTATGTAGTCTAGCTTATCAGTTATTAATGAACCATGCTTTTGATTTTACATCTAAAAAGTCAGATATCATTACAGATGGTTGTGAGCCACCATGTAGTTGCTGGGAATTGAACCCAGGACCTCTGGAAGAACAGCCAATGCTCTTAACCTCTGAGTGATCTCTCCAGCCCTATTCCTATTATTCTTAGATTTGGTCTTTTCATAGTGTCCCAGATTTTCTGGATGTTTTGTGTCAGGAATCTTTTAAATTTAACATTTTCTTTGACCAATGTATCTATTTCTTCTATTATGTCTTCAATGCCTGAGATTCTCTCTTCCATCTCTTGTATTCTGTTGGTGATGCTTGATCTGTAGTTCCTGTTCTCTTACCTAGATTTTTCATTTCCAGAATTCCTTCTGTTTGTGTTTTCTTTATTGCTTCTATTTCTATTTTCAGGTCTTGAACAGTTTTATTTGTTTCCTTCAACTATTTGTTTATTCTTGGCTTTCTTTAAGGGATTTATTGATTTCTTCTAATTTTTTGATTGTCTTTTCCTCAATTTCTTTAAGGGAATTATTAATTTCCTCTTTAAAGACCTCTGTCATCTTCAGAAAGTTGGTTTTAAGGTTGTTTTCTTATGCTTAGCTGTGTTGGAATATTCAGGGCTTGCTGTAGTAGGATAGCTGGGCTCTGGTGGTAACTATTGCCTTGGCAGTTGTTGATTGTGTTCTTAGCTGGCCTCTAGGCATCTGGGTTTAGAGTGATTATAGGTCTAGGTGCTGCTTTCTGAATTCATCTTTGTTGGATGAGTGTTTTGTTCCTTGGTTTCTGTATCCTCTTTGGTCTTTGGGCAGGTAGGGCCTCTGATTGAGCAGGGAGTCTCTGCCCAAGTTGTGATCTGGGACACAGAAACAAGGAGGATGGTGGGATTAAGGACAGGGTGGAGGATACCAACAGAGTAGGGTGCCCACAGGTGGGTGGCCTACCTGGGCTTCTGGTGGCTAGTGTGACCTCTGGTTGAGTAGTGGGGTCTCTGCCTGAGTTGGGGGTTGGGCTGAGTGTATATGTATATAATTTATTTATTTTCCCAAGTTGATACCAGTTGTTCTTGTAGGATTTGCTAAAAAAAAAAAAAACACCTTTTCCTATTGTGTTGCCATTGCTTCTTTGTCAAGGGTCAGTTGAAGTCTGTGTGGGTCTGTTTATGGATTTTATTTTTTGTTCGGTAGATTGTTTGCCTATTTTTTCCCCAGTACCCCACAACTTTGAATACTGTAGCTTTAGAGCATTCATGGCTTTATGTATGTATGTATGTATGTATGTATGTATGTATTCATTCATTCATTCATTCATTTGCAAGGTTTTTAGAGAGACTCATTCTGCCACGTGGTGTCTCAATATATTCCTGTTAGGTGTAGTAAGATTATGTTTTTTTTTTAAAGGTTTTTTTTTTTTTTAAAACAGGGTTTCTTTGTATATCCTTGGATGTCCTGGAACTAGCTCTGTAGACCAGGCTGGCCTCAACCCCACAGAGATCTGCCTGCCTTTGTTTCCCAAGTGCTGAAGATTATCTAAAATGATCAATGAAGAAATTGAGACTCAGTTTGTGAAACTAATTACTGAAATTTATTGTTTTAGCTGTTGTTACTAAAAGAAGCAGAATTTCTGTTCTTTTGTAGTCTATTGTTTTCACGTGAGAAATTTAGATTTTTTCCCCCTTTCATAGCACTGTCATGAGATTTGAAGATTAGTACATGGAAAATGCCCTCAATTCCAATATGTAAAATTAATAACAGAAGTTCTCAGTTAATAGTAGCTGTTATTTATACTCTTCACTTTCATTTTCCTTTTGTATGTACTTTTCTTAGTTTATACTTTTACATGCTGTTTCCTCTCAAACACTAGTGAACTATGTAGCAAAACTCTGAAAATAATAGATTAGAATTGAGAAAGATTGGCAATAAAATTTTCTTTGCTTGAAAATTATACTTCTGTTGGGTAATTGAAATCTTCTTAGTTTTGCTGTATATAAATGCTGAAAGGGAAAAAGATTGATTTCTCTGTAATAGTAGGGATACTGACTTTAGCAACTGAACAGAAACAATAACAACCAACAAATAAGTGAATAGTATAGTATGCTGCATGGGAGAGTAAATGAATCAAGAACAGTCTGGACTGTATTTCCTATCTGCCATAAAAACCAAAACTGAATA
This sequence comes from Peromyscus maniculatus bairdii, assembly GCF_049852395.1. Classification (NCBI taxonomy): domain Eukaryota; kingdom Metazoa; phylum Chordata; class Mammalia; order Rodentia; family Cricetidae; genus Peromyscus; species Peromyscus maniculatus. Next base: position 105,205,969 of record NC_134858.1, on the reverse strand, counting down.
AAGATAAAAACCTATTCCTTCAAGAGTAAGCTACTAGCACCTCAATGTAGATCCTAATGAAGCCAAAGTATAGTAAGGAAAATATCACATTCATCTGCTTTTTCTAAAATAACTATTATGCCTTTTATAGAATGACAGTAACATTATTTTAATATCTTTTTAGGTTGGTACAGAGGAGTTTCAACAAAGAAGCCTAATGTGAAGGTAATGGAGAGTTTATCATTGTGTTCCTCAATGTGTAGGATTTGCCTCATATATTATTAACAGTCATAACAGCTGTTTTCTAGTTCATCTTTAATCCTTTATATAGTAGCTGCAGTCATCTTTTTGGCAGAATTGTGTACGAGTCTTCTAAGGCTCAGGCAGTATTAATATGACTTTTCAAATATCACAGAAAATGCAAATGTGGTTATAGTTATATGCTTATCTTGAAGAAGCCTAGTCATACCTTTAAGTACGTTTTCTTCGAGATTTGACAAAAACTAAATTGACTTATTTATAGTTTTAGTGCTGTGGAACCACATCTATTTAGATGAATTTATGGCTAAGATGCAAAGTGGGGAAAATGAAAATATGCTTAACTGGGCATTTCTTGGTTGATATTAAAAATTTTGTTAAAATGTGAACTTAAATAAGACTGCATTGAATACTGATGTTATATATCAAATTTTTTGTGTTCAGTCCATTATTACTATTAACTTAATAAAACAATATATATTTTAATTATCAGTTATATCTAGAAACATTTTTAATGTTTCATTATTATTATATTATTATTTATTATTTTTTATATGCTGACCACAGTTTCCCCTCCCTTCTCTTCTCCCAGGCCCTCCTACCTGCTTCCCCTATGTACCACCCTTTCCATCCACTCCTCCTATGTTTTTATTCAGAAAAGGGCAGGCCTCCCAGCGATATTAACCAAACATGGCATATCAAGTTGCAGTAAGACTATGCACCTCCCCTTGTATTAAGGATGGGCAATAACAAAGACTATTGGGGTCCATCCCCTTATAGTCCCCAGGGTTCCAAAAGAGATGCTACCAGTGGTGAGGGTTGTTGAATGAATCTAAGTACACAGAGTTCTTTAGTCCATTCACTTTATTCTTCTAAGTCAAAATCTCCCAGTGCTGTGGGGGTACCAGTATATATATATACTTACAAACAGTAATACTTTGACAATGCAATGCCAGATTTTCTGGGTCATAAGATCCACACAAAGAGCAGTGTTTGTCAGCTTCATTTGCAACCCAAAAGGGGAGTGATTAAAGGAGGTGGGGTCAACTAAGGGCTAAAATCGGTTAGTAGATCAAAAAGGGAAATTTATGTGCTCAAACTATATTTTTAGAAGTGGTTAGGTAAAATGTTGGGAGTTTTATGTCACCAAGTCATGGGTAAAATACAACTGCCTTTTTTTTTCTTTTCCTTTGGATCCGTATCTGTCTCAGTGTTTTCTGGCAGGGTCGGGGTAGCTAGGCAGCCTGTGTCACAGCTTGATGTACCTGGAGTGTAAAAACCCTTTTGTTCTGAGTAATTGTTAAAGTCTAGAGATACCACTTGGGCTATGGGAGAAAGGAGAGTTTAATTTGCATAAGAAACAAGGCTTTATACCTAATGTCTGCCTGGCCTTGCCAGTTGTCTCCATATGGATATTTACATTATTTTTAGGAGACTAGCAGGTGGTCTGGATGTTTATCTATCTGCAGTCTGTCCTTGGATGTTTGAGAGGTCTCTCAGATAAAATGCTTTTGTCTGGAGATGGCCCTGGCCCTGAAGAGTTGTTAAAGAGATAATTACAGAAGGCAGATATCTGATTCAAATGCTAAAAAATGGAAACAAATGCCTGGAAAAGAGAAGTCTTGCCTGTGTGACTGTTGTCAACACAGTTGGGGGAAGTTATCCAAATACCTTAATTGTGTAGGGAAAAACTGTGCCCAATGAATGATCAAACACACTATTCTTAGAAAGAGAATTAATGGAAAAGCTACATTAGCACACAAGAAATTCATTGTAGGAAATGGCTAATATTCAAAAGCCAATATCACCAAGACTCCTTAAGTCTTAGCTTTATCCTCTGGAAGGGCGCTTGGCTTCTTCCAGGTGTTAGCTTTGCCATAGTCAGCTGAATTCCTACTTCATATTTCTGTGGCTCTTGGTAGGGCAAGGCAAACCCAATACGAGGAGTAAGGTCCCAAAAACCTGTAAAAGAGTGAGAGAGAGGCCCTGCTCCCACTCTTGAGACCCACAAGAAGACCAAGATACATAACTGTAACATATATGCAGAGGGCTTAGGTCAGTCCCATTCAGGCTCTCTGGTTGTTGGTTCAGGCCTTGTCAGCCCCTATGAGTCCAGGTTAGTTGATTCTATGGATTTTCATGTGATATCCTTGACCCCTTTGGGCTCCTACAATCCTTCCTCTTCCTCTTCTGAAGGATTGCCTGAGATATGCCTAATGTTTAGTTGTGGGTCTCTGAACTGTTTCTATCAGTTGCTGGATGAAGCCTCTCTGATGACAGTTGGGTTAGGCACCAGTCTATGTGTATAGGTGGATATCATTAGGCATCATTACATTGATTTTCTTTGAAATTCGTGTTTGGTTCTATCCTAGGTCTCTGGGCCATCAATCCTTTGGGTCCTAGCACTCAGGCAGTGTCAGGGGTGGGCTCCCTCTCATGGCATGAGTCTCAGGCTGGACTGGTCATTGGTTGGCCATTCTCACAATTTCTGTGCCACGTTTACCTCAGCACATCTTGTAAGCAGGACAAATTGTGGGTCGAAGGTTATGCAGCTGAGTTGGTATCTCAATTCCTCCACTAGAAGTTCTTGCCTGGTTATAGGAGATCGCCAGTTCAGGCTATGTATCCCCTATTGCTAGGAGTTTTAGCTAGGGTCACCCTTGTAGATTCCTGGGAGTTTGCATTGTACCTAGGTTTCAACCTGATCCTGAAATGCCCTCCTTTTATAGTTGCCTCTTCCAGGACTCTTCCCTCTCTATCCCCCTCTACCCCCACTTGGTCCCTCCTGTTACCATTTCCATCTGTTCCCAGTCTACCAGCAAAATATATTTTATTTTCCCTTTCCAGGCAGATCCAAGTGTCCCCCTTAAGCCCTTCTGGTTACCTAGCCTTTCTGGATCTGTGGCTTGTAGCATGGTTATTCTTTGCCTTGTAGCCAATATTCACTTATAAGTGAGTACATACCATATTTGTCTTTCTGGGTTTGGGCTGCCTCACTCAGGATGCTGCTTTTTTTTTTTCAAGTTCCATCTATCTACTTACTCTTTCATAATTAATACTGTTTACATTTCTTACCTTTTGGTAGCCTAATATTGGAAGTATTGTGCTTTTTCTTATGTTAAAAAAGTATCAGCATTATTATATTATTTTCATTAAAAATTTATTGAGAGTTTTAGGCATTAGTTTGCTAGTAGAATAATTCATTTTACTATGTTTTAAGGCAAATTTCATGATGATATCATTTTAACAGCTGAGTAATACTCTATTGTGTAAATGTACCACATTTTCTTTATCTATTCTAGATGTTGAGGGACATCTAGGTTGTTTCCAGTTTGAGGCTATTATGAATAAAGCTATTGTGAACATAGTTGAGTAAGTGTCCTTGTGATAGGATGGAGTGTCCTTTGGGTATATGTATGCCTAGGAGTGTGATAGCTTGGTCTTGAGGTATATCGATTCCCAATTTTCTGAGAAACTGCCATATTGATTTCCAAAGTTTGCACTCACATCAGTGATGGTGGAGTGTTCTCCTTGCTCGACAACCTCTCCATCATGAGCTATCACTTATGTTTTTGATCTTAGCCATTCTGACAGGTACAAGATGGAATTCAAAGTTGTTTTAATTTACATTTCCCTGATGGCTAAGGCTGTTGAACATTTCTTTAAGTGTTTCTTGACCATTTGAGATTCCTCTGTTGAAAATTCTCTGTTTAGATCTGTACCCCACTTTTTAATTGGGTTATTGGGGGTTTTAAGGCAATTACTAGAAGAAAAACAGCACATTCAAGTTTTTATTCAGCACTACTAGGCCTTTTCATTGTTGGCATGACATTTTGGTCTGGGCAGTTATTTGCTATAAGAAACCATCTTGTGTGATATGAGATATTTAGCATCACATATGGTCTCTCTCCACAAGAAGCCTTATCACCTCCACCCCTGTCTGTTTTCCCCCAATATTGAAAGACTGAAAATGAATGCAAGATATTACCAATGTTATGTGGCCAAAATTCTCTTTAATGGAGAACCACTTCTCAAAGGTGAATTTCCCCATATATTTCTAAACTTGCTACACTACAGATTTTATTTTTCTCTAAGATGCTTATATGAGAATATTTTCTGTATTTATTTTGGATGTGAAATCTGAAATATTAATGGAAAGCAGTAATTAGTGATGTTACATGCTTTTTATTTGTATTTATTACTTGTGGACTTGGCAACCCCTTTGCCTTGCTTCCAGTACTACTAACTAATGATTGCTATGCAAACTGTGAATAATGACACCTTTAAAATGTTAATATAGTCGATCTCAGTCCTGGGGAGGGGGTGGCCTTGATCTAGAGGTGTTGGGAATGGGGGGTGGGCTGGGGGGAAGGGGAGGGGGGCAGGAAGGGGGAGAACAAGGGAATCTGTGGCTGTTATGTAGAATTGAATAGTATTGTAAAATAAAAAAAATATAATAAAAAAATAAAATCAGCACCTTATGAAACCTCAAAAAAATGTTAATATAGTTTTTTTTTTTGTGTGTGTGTGCTTATGTATGGAAGCTAGAGGACCACCTTGGGTTTGTTCCTTAGGTGCTGTCTACATTTTATTTTATTATTTTATTTTATGTTTTTGAGACAGTGTCTTTCACTGGCTTGGAATTCCATGTAGTTGTGAGAATGGCTGGCAAGAGAATCCCAAGAATCTACTTGCTCAGCCTCTTCAGCTCTGAGATTACAAGTGTGCCACTGTACCCAGCTGTTTTCATGTATGTTCTGAGGATCAAACTTAGGTCCATGTATTTGCAAGTCAGGCACTTTACATATATTGAGTTTTCTCCCCAGCCCTAAACGTAATTATTTTGGTTAGTTGTTCATTGATAATAAAGTACTTCAAATTATCATGAATTAAATGAATAACCATTTTATCTGTCATGATACTATGGTTCGATAGGGTGAGCTGACTATTATTTTAATGCTTGTAAGATTACTTATAGCTTGCCGGGCGGTGGTGGCGCACGCCTTTAATCCCAGCACTCGGGAGGCAGAGCCAGGCGGATCTCTGTGAGTTCGAGGCCAGCCTGGGCTACCAAGTGAGCTCCAGGAAAGGCGCAAAGCTACGCAGAGAAACCCTGTCTCGAAAAACCAAAAAAAAAAAAAAAAAAAAAAAAAATTACTTATAGCTCTAGTTGTCTGGCTGTCTTGGCAGATGGCTCCCTCTCTCTAGAGCTGACCCTGTTGGTGGGGGCTCAGGTGAGTTGAGCCTGTATGTGAGAGAGCTGGAGAGCTGTCCCCTCTCCCTCCCTCATATGCCATGGAATGGCAAGGGTAAGGGAATTTGTGCCCTCTTCCCACCTGCCACCTGTGACAGGCAGGAGAACCAACCTCAGGCATGAGAATGGAAGCTCTGGCCCTGCACCTCACCTGGGCAAAACAGTAGAGTTGGCCCTGTGGTGTGAGTGTGGGTGAGCTGGACCTGACGGTGTGAGAGCAGGAGTACTGGCCCTGCTCCTTGCTGTCTGCTACATTGGGTACTACTGGGGCACTGCTGGAGGGCTTACCCCGGTAGTGATGTTTAGGGAAAGCTGGCAAGCTGACCAACCCGTCTACCACCCTGGCCCAGTACCAGGACTAAGAGGTAGCCTACCCTAACACCCACCTCATCTATGAACTGCTGGAGCATGTGAAGGGGCCAGACCTGCAGATCCAAAGCTGCAGGATCTCCATGACACAAAGTAACAGGATATCCAAGAGGAGTCCCAGTGAAGGCCCAGTAAGAGGGTGTAGCAGAAGCCAGAGATACCAAGCCAGACCAAAGACTCATTGCAATGAACTCTTACAAGTAGAGATGTGCGGACTAAAGGGTGTATTGTGTGACTCACTGGGCCACATAATAGTTTCCATGCCAATATTTTTGTTTTGTTTGTTTGTTCATTTGTTTTTGATTTTATTTTTAAATTTTGTTTTGGGGAGGGGGTTGCAAGGACAGAGGGTGGAAGCAAGGGGATAGGGAGGTGAATGGGATCAGGATGCATGATGTGAAATCCACAAAGAATCAAAAGAAGTAAAAAAAAAAAAAGATTTGGAATGATACATTGTACATTAATTCAAAACTTAGTAACAAAACAGTTAATTCAGTGACTACTTTCTTCACTCTGATATCAAAATACTAGTAATGGAATCAAGTTAGAAAGGTGGCACAGATCCCAAATATCAAGATAAATAGCATATGATATAAATGATAGCCTTCCATTGTTTTCTAACAGCTCTTATGTATTCATATTTTAGCTTTTGGCAGTTTGGTCATGATTCTAAAAGTAATGTGCAAATAGAAACTCCCTAAATTAGCTGTTCATGTTTGAACCACTGAATTATGATAATTGGGTTTCTCCACATAGTCTTAGAGTCTCCCTTCTTCTACATTTTTAACTGACTTCTCCAAAAAGGTAACTATATTTATTTTAGAATTACAAAAAGTGCTCAGACTCCTATACCTGTTTCTAAATTCTTTTCATTATGATATAGTTATTTGGATTTTGTGAGAGAGCTATTTTGTGTTCAATTTGACAGCCAATTGAACAGAAAAGTTACACTAAGCAGTGTTATAACTTTTTGTGTGTGTGTCTAAATCAAATTTCATTACTTTCTTTACACAAATGTAGTATTGCTGTGATTGTGTATTTTGATAATTTCAACTTTCTACTAGATGTTAGGTGACTGTAGCATTTACTAGCAATAAGTACTTGTATCTTAAGTTTGAATGGTATGCCCTTTCAAAACACATTAAAAACAGTTTAGTTTTGCTTTTCAACAAAGTTCATACACAGTCTGAATAAAACATGGAATCATGCCTATAATATGCTCAATGCTTAAAACATACATTAGAAACATTCAAGAAACAATTTCTTACATCTGATGTAATGATATATGTGAGAGTTGTGCTTTCATCATGTTTTAGGTCTGGGACTCTGATAAATGTAGATTTATACATTTATTTCATTTAAAAAAGGGATTATCTGAAAATTTCTCTGAATTACGTAAAAATTTCTTCATTTCTGTCATAGCAAATAAGATTCAAGACTTCTCTTTTTTTGTAGTTACTTGGGATTGAATTCAGAGCTTCAGGCAGGCTAGGCAAGTACCCAACTCCAGCCCAAGATTCTTTTTTTTTTTTTTTTTTTTTTTTCCGAGACAGGGTTTCTCTGTGTAGTTTTGTGCCTTTCCTGGAACTCACTCTGTAGACCAGGCTGGCCTCGAACTCACAGAGATCCGCCTGCCTCTGCCTCCTGAGTGCTGGGATTAAAGGCGTGCGTCACCACCGCTCGGCGAGCCCAAGATTCTTAACTCCTGATTAATACAAACATAATCAGTGTATTATTAAGTTAGTATTAACCTTCCTTTAATGGGTAATATGTGCACATGTGTGTGGAGGACAGAAGAAAACCTTGGGTTCGTTTGCTGGACTATTTAGTAGAAAATTTCAAATGTTCCCGAAGTACCCATTTTATTTTATTTTCATTTTTCTTTATGAAGAAATTTTCTACTTACTGTACATACTATCCACAAACCCCCCTCCTCCCCTCTCCAACCCCCTAGTTCTCTTTCCCAAGCCACCCCTCAACCCCACATTCCTCAAATCGAGTCAGCAGAGCCCAGCACACTGAGCCTAGGCAGGTCCAAGCCCCTTCCCACTGCACCAAGGCTGTGCAAGGTGTCACACCACATGCACCAGATTCCCAGAAGCCTACCCATACACCAGGGACAGATCCCGATCCCCCTGCCTTGGTGCCCCCCAAACAGTTTGAGCCAAACAACTGTCTTCCATATCCAGAGGGCCTAGTCCAGTCCCATGGGGGCTCCGTAGCCACCAGTCCACAGGTCATGGGTTTCCACTAGTGTGGCCGGTCATCTCTGCACATCCTCCCATCATGATCTCAATGTCCCTCGCCTACAGTATCTCTCCTCTCTCTCATCAATTGGATTCCTGGAGCTCAGTTTGGTGCCTGGCCATGGATCTCTGTATCTGCCTCCATCTGTCACTGGACAAAGGCTCTATGATGACAGCTAGGTTATTTGCTAGGCTGGTCACCAGAGTAGAATGGTCCAGGAACCGTCTGGACCGTGCCAGCAGACCAAGGTGGGGTCAACCTTGTGGATTCTTGAGAGCCTCCCCAGCACCCTGTCTCTTCCTATTCCTATGATGTCCTCATCTATCATGGTATTTTCCTCCCTGCCCTCCCACTCTGTCCCTGTTCCAGCTTGATCCTCCCATTTCCCTATGTTATCTTCCCCCACTCCTTGCCCTCTGCCACCCCCCCTATATCCAGTCTGCTCATGTAGATCTTATCCACTTCTCCTTCACAAGGTCATCCATGTGTCCCTCTTAGGGTCTTTTCCTGTTATCTAGCCTCTCTGGAGTTGTGGGTTGCAGTGTGGCCGTCCCTTCCCTCCCATTTAGTATCCACTTATGAGTAAGTACACACTATGTTTGTTCTTCTGAGTCTGGGTTATCTCACTCAAGATGATATTTTCTAGATCCATCCATTTGCCTGCAAATTTCATGATATCATTGTTTTTTTTTACTGCTGAGTAGTACTCCATTGTATATATGTGCTACATTTTCTTTATCCATTCTTGAGTTCAGGGGCATCTAGGTTGTTTCCAGGTTCTGGCTATTATGAATAATGCTGATATGACCATAGTTGAGCATGTGTCCTTGTGGTGAGATTGAGCATTCCTTGGGTGTATGTGGTGGTATTGTGTTCCCCAAAATATTGTGTACCTTAATAAATTTATCTGGGGTCAGAGAACAGACAGCCACTAGATACAAAGGCTAGAAAATGGTGGCACTCACACCTTTAATCCTAGCATTCCAGAGATAGAAATCCCTCTGGATCTCTGTGAGTTCAAGGCCACATTGGAAATAGCTAAGCATGGTGACACACGCCTTTAATCCCAGAAAGCCAGCCTTTAATCCCAGGGAGTGGTGGTAGAAAGCAAAAAGATATATAAGGTGTGAGGACCAGAAACTAGAAGATTTTGGCTGGTTAAGCATTCAGGCTTTTGAGCAGTAATTCAGCTGAGACCCATTCCGGATGAGGACTCAGAAGCTTCCAGTCTGAGGAAACAGGATCAACTGAGGAACTGGTGAGGTGAGATAGCTGTGGCTTGTTCTGTCTCTCTGATCTACCAGCATTGACCCCAATAACTGGCCTCGGGTTTGATTTTATTAATAAGAACTTTTAAGATTCCTGCTACAGGTGTATGCCCAAGAGTGGTATAACTGGGTCTTGAGGAAGACTTATTTTCGATTTTCTGAGAAACCGCCATACTGATTTCCAGAGTGGCTGTACAAGTTTGCTTTCCCACTAACAGTGGAGGAGTGTTCCCCTTTTTCCACATCCTCTCCAATGTAAACTGTCTTCAGTGTTTTTGATCTTAGCCATTCTGACAGGTGTAAGATGATATCTCAGAGTTGTTTTGATTTTCATTTCCCTGATGACTAAAGATGTTGAGCAATTCCTTAAATGCCTTTCAGCCATTTGAGATTCTTCTGTTGAGAATTGTCTGTTAAGCTCTGTAGCCCATTTTTAAATTGGATTGTTCAGTATTTTGATGTCTAGCTTTTTGAGTTCTTTATATATTTTGGAGATCAGCCCACTGTCAGATGTGGGGTTGGTGAAGATCTTTTCCCATTCTGTAGGCTGTCATTTGGTCTTATTGACCATGTCCTTTACTCTACAAAGCTTCTTAGTTTCAGGAGGTCCCATTTATTAATTGTTGCTCTCAGTGTCTGTGCTACTGGTGTTATATTTAGGAAGTGGTTCCTATGCCAATGTGTTCCAGACTACTTCCTACTTTCTCTTCTATCAAGTTCAGTGTAACTGGATTTATGTTGTGGTCTTTGATATGCTTGGACTTGAGTTTTGTGCATGGCGACAGATATGGATCTATTTGCAATCTTCTACATGTTGACATCCAGTTATGCCAGCACCATTTGTTGAAGATGCTTTCTTTTTCCCATGGTACAGTTTTGGCCTCTTTGTCGAAAATCATATGTTCATAGGTGTGTGAATTAATGTCAGGGTCTTCAATTCGATTCCATTGGTTCACATGTTGGTTTTTATGCCAGTACCAAGCTGTTTTTATTACTATAGCTCTATAGTAGAGCTTAAGAACAAGGATCATGATGCCTCCAGAGGTTGCTTTATTATATAGGATTCTTTTAGCTATCCTAGGTTTTTTTTTTTTTTGAAGTACCTATTTTATATATGACTTACAGCATTATTGCATCAGCCACAAAATCCTCTCCATTTAGACATTGTTTATGCATCTTTCATTTCATTATCTTTCGTCTGTTACTGAAAGTTTATATGAACGGTACCTACCTACTTAATATAGAAAGATCATGTATACACCTGAATCATCCACTCTTGACCATGTGCTGTCATGTAAACACTAAGAATGTTAAATTGTATCAGTAATTACTTCAAAATTTAAAAAAAATATTTTATATGTATGTCTTTTTGTTTGCATGTTTGTCTGTGCTTTGCATACTTGTTACCTGTGGAGGTGAGAAGAGGACATTAGATTCACTGGAACTGGAGTTACAGATGGTTGTGAGCTGCCATGTGGGTTCTTGGAATTGAACCCAGGTGCTTTAGAAGATCAACCAGTGCTCTTAACCACTGAGTTATCTGTCTAGCTCCTAATAAATACTTTTTACAAATAAATAATAAATAGATAAATATCAAAATTTTCAATGCAGAGGTGTGTAGCTAGAGTTTTCTTGCCTTACCCACAGTCAGGACAAATCTCTGTCACCCGCCAGTCCCATAGCCGCTCAGACCCAACCAAGTAAACACAGAGACTTATATTGCTTACAAACTGTACGACCGTGGCAGGCTTCTTGCTAACTGTTCTTATAGCTTAAATTAATCCATTTCCATAAATCTATACCTTGCCACGTGGGTCATGGCTTACCGGCGTCTTCACATGCTGCTTGTCATGGTGGCAGCTGGCAGTGACTCCTTCCGCCTTCCTGTTCTTTCTTCTCTCCTCTCTGTTAGTCCCGCCTATACTTCCTGCCTAGCTACTGGCCAATCAGTGTTTTATTTATTGACCAATCAGACTATCCCATAGCAGAGGTGTACATTGAATATAACTCTCCAAAATTAATCTCTTTCCAGCTTAAATGTGTACATAAATAAATTACTTATTTTGGTTATTCTGTGTCAGCAATATCTAAAGAGTAAATGTCTTAGTAGTAGTTACTAGTGTGAGTCTTATTTTTATTTAGACTTTTAAAAATTAATTTTTTTTTTTTGAGATGGGGTCTTTCTGTGTAGCCCTGGCTGTCCTGGAACTCATTCTGTAGACTAGACTGGCCTCGAATTCATAGGGATCTTCTTGCCTCTGCCTCCTGAGTGCTAATATTAAAAGGCATGTGCCACTACACCACCACACCTAGATAAAAAAGTAAGTTTTTTTAATTAAAACCTAAATATATAATTTCCCCCTTTCCTCCAGCCCCTTCCATGTCCTTCCTACCTCCTCTCAAATTCATAGCCTTTTTTCTTTAATTACTATTGTTATACTGAAATATATACATATATATGTTTATAGACTTGTTTTATTGTGATTATTTTTCCATATTCATTCTATCAATATTTTTTACACTTTGCATTCTCTGATGTTTTCCAAGTTATATATTTTGGACAAAGAACTTTTAATATTTATACATTTGCCTTCTATTGTTGAATAAAGTTTGAGTGAAAACTAAAGGCTTTGGGCATTTTCTTCAAGCATACATTCTCTTAGATAGAGTAAAAGACTGATAGTAATGCCTGTCAGCTGGCTCTTTCCCAGTCACACAGAAATTTTAATTAGAGGCTGGGGAGATGGCTCATTGGTCAGGTGCTTATTGTGCAATCTGATGACCTGAATTTAGATCCCTGAACCCACGTAAAAAGCCAGAAGCAGTAGTGCACATGCCTGTAAACCCAGTGTACTCCTACTGGGAGATGGGGGCGCGAAAGAGTGTTTCTGGAAGATTGGCACACACAACAGTGAATAAGAGAAACAAACAGTGAAAGGCCAAGCCTGTGACACCTGATGTCATCTGACATCTACATGTGCTCTGTGGCAGAGAGAGAGAGAGAGAGAGAGAGAGAGAGATCGAGATCACAATCACTAATAGGTGAGGCTCTTCTAGTGTAACAGAACTGAATCTTTGGGTGCCAAAGACTTATGGATTTAGTTGACATGCTTATAGCTCCATGTTCCGAGGACTAGTAGCTTGTGGTGCTAGATTATAGGCCAGTGTCTTTTGCTCAGGTTGCAACTTTATTTTTCTAGACTTTGATTGCAAGAGACCTTTAATTGGTAGCTAGTATAAACCTCATCTTAAAAAAGTATATCTGTGTGTTTTCAGAAGACAACTTATGGGAGTCAGTTCTCTCCTTCCACCATGTGGGTCCTCGAGAGAACTCAGATTATCTGTCAGACTTGGTGTCAAGTGCCTTTACCTACTGAGCTATCTGTCCTGTCTTCAGCTTTTAGCAGTAGGTAGTGGCAGCAGCACTCATTATCAGCTACTGTCATAGTTTCCAAAGCCCTGGGTGATAGACCCATGGCTTCTAACAGCAGTTAGTATGTATTTCTTGGGCTTTGGGTGTCAAGATCCTAGAGTTTGGCAATTCCTTGGAATTCTTCCAGTAATCATTGCCCCAGATCTCTTGCCTTTGGCTCTGCATAGCCATTTCTGTACTTGTACCATTTTTGTCCTTTTGGGTATCTCTTTCTCACCATTTCTGCCACTGACCTTTCTCTGGAACTTTTTAGTTACTTTCTTGCCAGTCTTCTGTTTCTGTTACTACTACTGCTACTCTGGCTGTTGCCGTCATTGCCACTTGCCATTGCTACCACCCATTTTTCTTTTGTCTTTTTCTTTTCTATCAGCTGAGCCTTTATTTTATGATAAAAATCCAGATCCCATCAGGAAGAAGCCTTTTATTATGCCTAATTTTGCAACACCAGGGCCAATACGGGTGTCTTTCAGATAGTGTGTTTATATAGTCAGGAGAGGGTAACCATTCATGCAAATGAAGGATTGTAGTTACGCTAATCAGAATTCTTTAGCTGGACCACTGAGGGAAGTGCTCCCTCTCGTGTAGTATGATGAAAATGACTGTAGTCTTCTGGAGTGCTGCTTTCTAAGCAAGGTGTCTGGAGTGGTTATTCTTCAGCCATGTTATGGTTGTAATGGCCCTCTACATCTGTTGGAGTGTTCTCAGAGTGGCTATGAGTATTACTGCTCAGATAGGAAAGGTATCCTGGCAGTTGGGAGCCAAGGAATACTACAAAGTCATACCATACAACAAATCTCACACACACAAGAGATTTGTTGGGAGGGAAAAACCCAGGAGGGTGGTTGCCTCTGCTCAGGTGAGATGCAGCGGAGAACTCAACAGAAGACAGTGTTATATGGCATTTCTTGTGGGTGGAGCTTTCCAGAATGGCTTGAGAATGGAGGGATTATGTGGCCTGATCTTGGGGCAAGCTCAGAGATTGTTGGGATTTTTTTTTTTTTCTGTAGGGCATGATGTGACCATTGTCTCACCTCTGGGTTTTGGGAATGACTGTTACAGCCATTAGAGAAGTCTGGGGGCAGGGCCTGGCCCTTGGACCACCTCAGGGGTGGGACCTGGTTATTGGAGCTCCTCAGGAGAGGGAAAGCCACTTCTGCCACCCAAGTCGGTATGACTAGCCAACAGTGATTGTGTCTAAAACAGCCACTAAGAAGACAGTTTTAGCAAGTTGACAGTAAGGATTTCTTGGCTGACAGTTGATCTCATTTATTTATAACATAATTTTTTGTTGATTCTTTGGAAATTTCACACCATGCACCCCGGTCCCACCTACTTCCCAGTTCCTCTGCATCCACCCTTCATCCTTGTAGTGTTCCCCCGAACTGGAAAATTCAAAAGGCAATAAAAAAACCCAAAAACAACCAAGTAAAATATTAATCAAAAAACAAACCCATAAAAAACAAAAGAGAAAACAACAAACAAACCAAAAACACTTTGCTTTTCCATTTTTCCTGCCTCTCTGTCACCTCTTCATTTGTCTTAGTGACATTGGTAACTGTGGTATGTCACACAGTAGACCCTTTTGTCCAAAAAGCTTTACTTGCAAATGTTTGTTGTGTAATGAGTTGTTGGTTACGTTCCAGGCCTCTGGCTTCTGGTACACCATCAATACTCTACCCTCACTGAAACTCCTCTCAGATATCCTGGGGTGGTCTTGAGTCATAGCGATCCTGTAGCTATGGTTCTGCAGGACCAGTCCCTTCATGAGCTCCAGCATGTCAAAGCATATACTGAAGAGGGAAAAACTAACAGTTCCAAGAGTTGATATTTACTTCCATTTTGTAATTTTAACAAGCATCCTTCATACACTAATTATCAACAGATGCCTAGAATTACATGAGTTAGGAAAGGGGCCTTATAGAATATTTTGTATGGTAGAAAAATTTACAAGGCATATTCAAGAAACAACAAATAATGCAAGCCAACTAGAGTACAATGTTAAGAGAATGATGGTTAGTATGAAAGGAAAAGTAAGTCACATTCATGTTTAGTGTATTATATGCCAACGAGTACAGAGAATGGTAAGATCTTTAGTCTTCTCGATGCTAACAGGGACTCCATGATTCAGCAGAGCTGCGTGTGTGCTATTGTCACACAGTAGTTTAACTTTCTGTCACTGTAATGAAGTACACAAGATAATTAGCTTAATAAAGAGGTTTATTTTGGCACATAGTTTTAGATCTTCAAGTCCATGATCAGGCAGCCTATTCCATTGAGCTGTTCAGATGGTTGTGCTAAATGGCAATGGCCAGGGAGCATATGGCCAAGCACTTTATACATCATATGAGCCAGAAAGCAAAGCAGGGAAGTCAGAACACCAGAATCTCCCATGGGTTCTTGCCCTCAATGACCTCCCAGGGGCTTTACTTTCTGAAGAACTGGTTGCCCCCCAGTAGTGCCACCCTGAGGACTTCAACACAAGAAGGGACAAAAAAGCCATAGAACACAGTATAAGACTTACAAGAGAAACTGTTATTAAAGATACATAATGATGACTTTATAGATGCTTTCTGAAGTGTACTCTACAGTACTGTAGTGAGTATAACTGGGGAACGATGACTCAAGGTTGTGTGGTACAGTTTAGCATTGTTAACTAGTGTAAAGTACTGGGTGGGAAGTGCGTTGTTCATTTTCTGAGACAGGGTCGTTCTATTTAGCTCAAGCTAGCCTCAAATTCAGTGGGTAACCCAGGCTGAACGCAAAATTTAGAATCCCTGCACAGGTACAGTTAAACATCATTGGAACTGGTAGTTTATTGTTGAGATTTCCTTAAGCCTTTATTGTAAGCACCTTTTTTGTGCTTTCTGTGTATCATTTTGATGGGGTCCTTTTTCTCTGAGTAGAAATTTTGTGTAGGTGGGGAGTTCTTTTGCCGGCCTTTGGCAGCTTTTATATCCCTTGGCATTTGACAGTGGTGAGTGATAGCAGCAGACAATTTTATAGCTCTCTAATTTTATAGCTCTTGTTTAAGGTAAAGGTACTAGGACCCTTAACTATATGGTAATAAGTATTGCAGCTCTTGTTCGGGCATAGCTTACAAAAGTCACATCTCTTACAGAGGTCTGGGAAGTTGGAATTCCTTAGCCCTTGCTAATGTAGTTATTTAATAAACCTAGATATTGAGATTCAGCTTTTGTTGCCTTCATCTCTCATGGTTCAGCCTCTTATGTGGCTATTAAAGCAGCTAGCAGCTCCACTGCTGCCTTTCCACCATCTCTGCTGATGTTGCTTCCTTTGTGATTCATCTCAGCTTTCTCTATTAAAATGAGGCAAGAAAAGCTCTTGATACCGAATGCTGTGTATGTGCCATCCCCCTTCCCTCAGAAGACATGGGTTATTAAATGAAAATTTCTGTGCCAGGTGTGTGATACTGCCTCACAAGTTATTAGTCAGGGAGGCTCCAAAGTTTGATTTGCATTTCCCCATGGGGAATCTATTAAACAAGCTTTAAAATAGTAACAACAGCCAAATCACACCTGAGATGCTGAGACCCTGGAATTGGGTCCTTGAGGCTATGTGCCACAGTAGTTGGAGTAATTCCAGAATAACTCTTTCAGTGTGTGTGGGGGTGACAACTAGTAGTCACTCAGTCCACAAGGTGGGGTGGTGCCTTACTAGTCCCAATCTGGGGCTGGAACTCTGTTAAGTTCCTAGAAAGCTGCTGATCTCTATTACATTATGAAAGCTTAGAAATGGTGGTTCTGCTGTTAGCAAAGGAAGCAGCAGCAGCAACAACAGTGCAAATCAACCCAGTGGCAAGAGAGAGAATGAACTTCCTCTAAAGTACCCTTTTCCATGTTGGCTCCTACCAGAAAGTGCTACCCACAGTTGGGTTGAGTCTTCCCACAATAATCAGGACAGTTCTTCAGGTGAGACTCCCTACTCAAGAGATTCTAATTTGTGGCAAATTGACATTAAAACCAGATAAAATAATAGCTAAGGATATTAAACTTTTTTCCATATTTTTATTGGCCATCGGTTTTTCTTTTTTAGGAAAAGATTTATTTACTTTTGTTTCATGTGTATATATGAGTGCTTGCATGTATTTATGTGTACCATGTGCATGACTGGTGTTCATGGAGGCCAGAAGAGTATCAGAGCTCCTTGAACTGGAGTTACAGATGGTTGTGAGCTGCCATGTGGGTGTTAGGAGCTGAATCCAGGTTCTCTAGAAGAGCAGCAAGTGCTCTTGATTGTTGAGTTGTCTCTCTAGGCCCATGTTCTTCCCCTTCTCCTTCTCTTGCCCCCCTTTTTTTTTCTTTTGATTTTTTGAGACAGGATTTCTCTGTGTAACAGCCTTGGCTGTCATGGAACTTGCTCTGTAGACCAGACTGGCTTTTAACTCACAGAGTTGCCTCTGCATCCAGAGTACTTGGATTAAAGGTGTGTGCCACCACCATCCTGCACCTTTTTTCTTCTTTTGAGAGCTGTTTACTCAATTCACTTACCTGTTTATTGATTAAATTGATTGGGGTGATTTTTTTGTGTGTATTTCATTTTTGGGGTTATATATCTATATATATCTTAATATATTCTTGTTATTAATTTCATATGAGATGAATCTGGCAAAGATTTTCTTCATTATGTAGGCTCTTTCTTCACTGGTAACTGTTTCCTTTGCTGAATAGAGGCTTTTAACTTTATTTATTTATTAGGTTTTTCTTACTTTTTCTTTAAGACAGGATCTTGTCCTGGCTGTTTTGGAACTCACTACGTAGACCAGACTGGCCTCAAACTCAGAGATCCACCTGCCTCTGCCTCCCAAGTGCTGGAATTAAGGGTGTGTTCCACAACACCTGGCTATTTTTATTAGTTTTTAAAGATTAATATACAAAGTAATGATATTTCACCATAGGATCCTCATACATACTTTAAAAAAAATTTTATCCTTTGACAATTTCTTACCTGTATATTATGTATCTTAATAGTATCAACTTAACTGGCCCTTCCCCCTCTCTTGGACCTTCCCATTTTCTTCATCTCCTCTTCCTTCTCCTCCTCTACTCCTTTTTTTCAATAACCTGTTGAGCCAGTTATTGCTGCTTGCATTCAAATAGAAGTGAAACCACTCACCAGAATATGGGCAACCTACCAGAGCCACACCCCCAAAGAAATATGACCCTCCCTCCCAGTAGCCATGGCCAATAGCTCTTTGGCTAACAGTGGGGCCTCATAAATTCTTCCCCCACTCATGCTTGAATGTTGATTGGCTTGATCTTGTACAGGTCTTGTGCATATAAGAGAAAAAACCAAGATAGTTATTTTTCTAGGATACTTCACTAAGATATAATGTCCAGGTCTATCCATTTTCTGTGCATGTCATGATTTCATTTTCCTTTATGGCACAATAAAATTTAATTGTTATATAATATATCACATTTTCATTATTCAGTCATCTTTTATGGACATTGTGGTAGTTTGAATGTAAATGGCTTCCATAGGCTCATAGGAAGTGCCACTATTAGTAGATATGGCTTTGTTGGAGTAGGTATGGCCTTGTTAGAGGAAGTATGTCACTGTGAGGGTGGGCTTTGAGGTCTCATAGGCTCAAGTCATGCCCAGAGCCTCAGTTCACTTCTGGTTGCCTTTGGATCAAAAACATAGAATTCTCAGTTCCATCTCCAGCACCATGTCTGCCTGCACACCACCGTATCCCACCATGGTGATAATGGACTGAACCTCTGAACTGTAAGACACCCAATTAAATGTTTTCCTTTAAAAGAGTTGCTGTGGTCATGATGTCTCTTCATAGCAATAGAAACCCTAACTGAGATAGAAATTGGTAGCAGGGACTGGGGTGTTGCTGTGATGGGCCTGATCATGTTTTTGTTTGGAGTAATTTGAACTTTGGTACTTTGGGTTGGGAAAGCAGTGGAATGTTCTAAGCACTGTTTAATTGGCCATACTAATGTATGGAAGACAGTGGTGCTGAAATGGTTTGGACTGTGGGGGGCTGGCTCAAGAGGTTTCAGAGGAGACTAATTTTACTATGCTGCCTAGAGATCATTCTTGTGATAAGCTGGTGAAGAAAGTGGCTGCTTTTTGCCTTTGTCTGAAGAGTTGCCTGAGGCCAAAGTGAAGTTTTGCATTAATTCTGCTGGCAGAGGAAATCTCAACACAGCTAGTATAGACTCTGTCATGTGGTTATTAGTGTTAACTCTAATGAAGATATGTAATAAAAAGGAACAAGCTGAGGAGAAAAGGAGCTAGGGAATGGAAGAGGAATGGAGCTAAATCCTGTGTTCAGAGAAATAAACAGATTAAGAAATATACTAAAGGGAGTGATGACCTCAGGGCAAGATCACAGCCAGCTAAATTTCTAACTTGTGAAAAGGAATTAAAGAAAAACCTAGAGGCAGATGTGTTGGCACACACCTTTATTCCCAGCATTTGGAAGGCAGAGGCTGGCAGATCTCTGTTTGAGACCATCCTGGTCTACAGAGCAAGTTCAAGGACTGCCAAACTTAGGCAGTGAAGGTAACCATCAAAAACAAAGTTGGTGAAGATGTAATTGAACGAGTGGAGCATGTTTCAACCCCAGCAAGCAACAAACCTTTGTAGCTTCAGTCACATGGTTCTGGCTTTAGAGTTAAGGAGAGCAGAAAGGGGTTATGGAGTTTGCCTCTGTGACTAAGGAAAGCCACTGAGGCCAGGCATGTGTCATGGGTGTCCCTGAAGGCCTAGACAGGTTATTTTGTGAAGCTGTGAAGTTGAAGCCTGGATTGTCTTGGAGACCCTAAGATGTTGGAGATGCTAGTGCTATGGGATACCTGCTGAGGAAAACTGCTAACAGGGAGTGGGACCAGCTTAAGAGAAAGAAGTATGTTGCAGTCAACAAAGGTGAATGGAGTTGGAGATCTAAAGAGCATCTTGACATCAGACATGGAGATGCAGAGTTTGGAGTTTGTTCAGATGGTTTTTGGTCTTACTTTGGTCCAGTATTTGCCCCGGCCAGCGGGGTCTTCAAGGGAGGGCCAGCAAATGAGAGGGACAAGAGACACAAAGAATGAGAGCAAGACAGGACATCTGATCAAGCTCCAAAATTTTATTTTTCTCTCAAGGCAAATATAGGTAGGCAAAGGGGCTTGCAAGCAGGAAGGGACTTAGTAATGGGGGTTGCGAGCAGGAAGGGACTTAATTATGGGCTGTTCAGCCAGCAGGAAATGTTGCTCTGAGGGTTATCTATCTACCCTTGTCTAACTGCCTAATTGCTTAACTGCAGCGCGGTCACCTGATATCTGAGAAGAGGTTCTGGTATCTGTGGGAAGAGGTTCTGGTGCTGTGGAGACTTAAGCAAGGCCTAGATCTAAGAAAAGAGGAGAGAAACTCAAATATGGCAGCATGTGTGTCAAGGGTCGCTTAGGCTTATGGCTCCTGTCAGTATTTCCTTACCATACTCCCTTCCCTACGTTTTGGGATGTTAATGAATATCTTGTGCCATTATATGTTGGAAGTATGTGATCTGTTTTTTTTTTTTTTTTTTTTTTTTTTTTTACTTTATTGAAGACGACATTTAAGAGATTGCATGAATCTCAGAAGAGACTAAACTTTGGACTTTAAAACATTTTTGAGACTGTGATAGCCTATGGGGACTTTTGAAGTTGGGCTAAATGAATATTACATTATGTTATTCCAACAGCCTTATGGGGGCCAGGGAGTAGATTCTGGTAGTTTGAACGTAATTGGCCACCATATGCTCATAGAGAGTGGCATTATTGGGAGGTGTGGCTTTGTTTGAGTAGGTGTGTCCTTGTTGGAGGAAGTGTGTCAATGTAGGGGATAGGCTTTGAATTCTCATATGTGCTCAAGCCACACCCAATGTCTCAGTTTACTTCCTGTTGCCTGTGGATCAAAGATGTAGAATTCACAGCTCTTGTCTCCAGCACCTTGTCTGCCTGAACACCACCGTGTCCCACCATGATGATAATAGACTGAACCTCTGAACTGTAAGACACCGAATTAAATGTTTTTCTTTATAAGAGTTGCCATGGTCATGGTGTCTTTTCACAGCAATAGAAACCCTAACTAAGAGACATGTAGGTTGGTTCTCCTGTTAATGTGAATAGTGCATCAGTAAACATAGGCGTGTAAGTATATCTATAGTAGGACTTAATAATCCTTTGTGCATATTCCTAGGAGAAGTATAGTTTGACAATATGTTAGTTCCATTTTTAGCTTTTGGAGAGATTTACATACTGATTTTAATAGTGTTGCACAAGTTTGCATTCTTGACAGCAGTAAATATGGGTTCCTATTTTCCTTTGTCCTCAACATCATTTTTTGACTCTTGTTTTCTTGATGATAGTTATTTTGGCCAGGGTAAAATGCAGTCTTAAAGAGTTACATTTTATATTTCTCTAATGCATAAAGCTGTTAAACACTTTTCAAATATTCATTGGCCACATGTTTTTCTTCTTTGGTAACTGTCTTTTTGGTTCATTAGTCCATTTATTGATCAGAAGACTTAGTTTTTGCTGTTTGATTTTTGTAGTTTTTTTTAAATACATACCTAAGTATTATATTAGTTCCTTATCTGAGATATAGCAGGCAACGATTTTCTCCTGTTCTGTAGTCAGTCCCTTCAGTCTGGATTGCTTTACTTACTGTGAAGAAGCTTTTGGATGCCATGTAATCCCATTTGTCATTTTTTTTTTTTTAAGGAATGTTGTGTCTTTCTGAGGTCATTGTAGTTCTCTGAGTTGATGCATCTTTACAGTTCAATGAGGAATTTCACTCATATTTTGATGGGGATTGCATTGAATCTTTAGAATTCTTCTAGTAATTTTATTCACAGTATTAAATTGAGTTAGTCTCTAAGCATGAAATGTTTTTATTTTCTAGTGACTGTATCAGTATCACTATTAAATGTTTTAGAGTTTTTTTTTTTAAATCTCCCCAATAAGGTTTATATTCCCAGCTTAAAAAAAACATTTATCTTGTCATTTATGTTTATTTTTGTGCCTATGTGTGTATACATACATGGGTGCCAGTGCTCATAGAACCTAGAAGAGGGCATTAGATTCCCAGGAGCTTGACTTAAAGGATGTTATGAGCCCCCTGACATGAAGAGAACCAGACTCCATTCCTCTGCAAGAACACTCTTAAGTATGGAGTCTTTTCTCCAGCCTCCTATTTTTTTTAAAGCTATTGAAAATGAATTATTTTTCCTAATTTCTTTCTTCATCACTTTAGTATTGATATATAGAAAAACTACTGATTTTTTTAATGTTGCTTTTAGTATTTTGCTGCATGCTGAAAGTATCAGACCTAAGAGTTTTCTGGTGACATCCATAGCATCCTTTAAGTATAAGATCATGTCATCTGCAAAGAGAATGATTTACCATCTTCCTGTCCTATTTGTATCCCCCTTTTTTTTCTGTCTTATGGGTCTAGCTAAAGTTCTGAGCACTATATTAAGAGTGGGCCCCTTTTTGTCATTTCATATTTTGGAGAAAATGCTCTCAGTTTCTCCATTTAGTATAATGTTAGCTTATAGACTTGTAATATGTAGTCATTATTATTTTTTCTATTAGTCTACGTTTTCCCCC
This sequence comes from Peromyscus maniculatus bairdii, assembly GCF_049852395.1. NCBI lineage: Eukaryota > Metazoa > Chordata > Mammalia > Rodentia > Cricetidae > Peromyscus > Peromyscus maniculatus. Next base: position 105,183,553 of record NC_134858.1, on the reverse strand, counting down.
TTTTTAAAGAAAATTTTTCATTCATTTTACACACCAATCAAAGATCCCCCTCTTCTCTCCTCCCTCCTCCTGCCTCCTGCACCTCCCCCCCAACTCACTTCCCTCTCCCATCCACAAGAAGGCAAGACCTCCAGTGGGGAGGCACATCCAGTAGAGGCAAGTTCAAGCCCTTCCCCCTGCCTCAAGACTGCACAAAGTGTCCCATCTTAGGTAGTGGGCTCTAAAAAGCCTGCTCATGCACCAGAGATGGATTCTGATCCTACCGCCAGGGGTCCCCCAAGTAGATCAAGCTACACAACTGTCTAGCCATGCAGAGAGCCTAGTCCAGTCCCATGTATTGCCCCAGAGATCAGACCGCTGAATACCCTGTCATCACAGAGCTTTTCTCTGATGACTGGTGGAAGCAGATGCAGAGATCCACAGCCAATCACCAGACAGAGCTCCAGGAGTCAGTCAGAGAAAGAAGAGGGATTCTATGAGCAAGTGCATCAGGATCATGATGAGGAAACATGCAGCCATTAATATTTTGAGTTATGTTCCTTCTAATCCTAATTTTGGAGGATTTTATTATGAAATAATATTGCATTTTTGTCAAAAGGCTTTTCTGTATCTGTTGAGGTGATTGTTATTTCTGTCCTTACATCTTTTTGTATAGTGTATTACATTTATTACTTTGCATATGTTGACCCAATCTTGCATCTCAGAGATGAAGCCATAATGTAAGATATTAATTAATATGATCTTAAATTTGCTGTTTGAATATTTTGTTGAGAATTTTTAAATCTATGTTAATTAGGTAAACTGGGCTATAGTATCTAGTTTTGGTATCTAGATAAAAATAAATATCAGAGAAGGTTCCCTAGGTCTCTTAGAAGAATGTATATATATATATATATATACATATATATATATTTTTTTTTTGGTTTTTCGAGACAGGGTTTCTCTGTGTAGCTTTGCGCCTTTCCTGGAGCTCACTTGGTAGCCCAGGCTGGCCTCGAACTCACAGAGATCCACCTGGCTCTGCCTCCCGAGTGCTGGGATTAAAGGTGTATATTTTTTTTTTAAGTTAGATGTGCTGAATCCAATGAGTCTATTGTATGATTATTTAAAGCTGACATCTCTTTACTGGTTTAAGATGCAAGGACCTACCTAAGGCTCTTAGTGAGACAGTGAAGCCTCCCAATATTATTACATCAATATTTATCTGACATTTAATGTGCTTTAGTGTTTGTTTATGCTACTGGGAAACCCTTACATTTATTAGAAATTTTTTTTACAATCATAACATCCTGATGAATTGTTCCCTTTATTAATATGTAGTTTCCTTCTTTATTTCTTCTATCTAGATTTTCTTGGAGGGTATTTTATCATACATGAGAGCTTCATTTAGTTGTTTTTGCATGCAGTTGTATAGTCTAAGTCTTTATATTCTCTCATATTTAATATTCTTTGTCAGTGTACAGGTCATCTTTTGTTATGAGCCGTTATGTAAAATGAATTACTATAGCTAAGTTGCTGATAGCCTTATATATTATTGGTTGGCATAATTTATTATATTCTAGGTTAAAGGATAATAGTATCTAGGTTATTCATGTTTTATTTGAAGGAATTTTATTAGGAGAAATTGAAATGGTTGGAAAACTGAAATGGCTTTTTAAAAAGAATGTATTTCTGTGTTGGTAAGGATACCTGTCACTAAACCTGACCGCCTGAGTTCAAGCCTCAGCAACCACATAGTAGGAGACAAGAGACTCCCACAAATTGTCCCTTGACCTCCATAAATGCTGCACACACACACACACATACACACACACACACACACACACACACACACACACACACACACACAAAATTATTTTTTACTAAATGAAAATAGTTTTAAAAGAGTACAAGCAGAACTATTTGTAAAATCTTCCAAACTTGTGCATTCTTTTTGATTTTTTACAATTTTTTTCTTTTTAAAATTTTACTTTTATTTTTATTATTTAAAACAATTTTTAAATTTAAATGTATTTTGTTTATATTCTTCCCCTCCCTTAAGTTTTCTACCCACCCCAATTTTTTTTTCGTGTTTTTTAAGAGGTTTTCTATTCATTTTACATATCAACCACAGATTCCCCTGTCCTTCTTCCTCCCACCCCCCAGCCTTCTCTCTCAATCCACCCCCCATTCCCACCTTCTCCAAGGCAAGGTCTCCTATTGGGCGTCAGCAGAGCCTGGTACATTCAGTTGAGGCAGGTCCAAGCCCCTCCTCCCTGCACCAAGGCTGTGCAAAGTGTTTAATAAAGATTTTTCTTTCCTTTTACATATCAACCCCCGAGCTCCCTCCTCCTTCTCCCACTCCCCCCCCCCACCTACCCCTACCCCACCCCTAACCACTCCTCATAGAGGGTAAGGCCTCCCTTGGGTAGTCAACACAGGCTGTCATATCAAGTTGGGCCTGGACCTAGCTCCTCCCCCCTGCATCAAGGCATTACACTATAGGGAATGGGCTCTAAAAAGTCAGTTCGTGTACCCAGAATAAGTCCTGGTCCCATTGCAAGGGGACCCACAAACACATCAAGCCAGAGAACTTTCACCCACATTCAGAGGGCCTAGTGTGTTCCTATGCAGGCTCCCCAGCTGTCAGTCCAGAGTCCATGAGCTCCCACTAGCTTGGGTCAGCTATTTCTGTGGTTTTTCCCATCATGATTCTGACCCCCCTTGCTCTTACAATCTTTCCTCTTTTTCTTCAGCTGAACTCCAGTATTTTGGCTAAGTGCTTGGCTGTGGGTCTTTGCATCTGCTTCCATCAGTCACTGGATATAGGTTCTATGATGACAATTAGGGTGGACACCAGTCTGAGTGCAGGGGAAGGCTAGTTCAAGCACCCTGTCCACCATTGCTATAAGTCTTAGCTGAGGACAATCTTGTGAGTTCCTGGGGTTTTCCCTAGCTGCAGATTTTTCCTCATCCCCTTAATGGTACACTCTGTCAAGATATCTCTTTTATTGTTCTTACTCCCCATCTCTCCCCCATGTTCCCACCTCCCATCCCCTCCCCTCTATTCCCTCCTCCCAGTTTACCCAGGATCTTAACCCTTTCCTCTTCCTGGGGCGATCCATGTGTGTCCCTCTTAGTGTCCTCCTCTTTACCTAGCTTCTCTGGGGTTGTGGATTGTAGCCTGGTTATCCTTTGCTTTGTGTCTAATATTCACTTATGAGTGAGTACATACCATGCCAAACTGGTACATTCTTAAATGAATCTAAATATTAGTGAGAGTCTTAAAATTGTTTCTGTAACTCAAAGCTAGATAACTGTAAGTTATTGATAAGATGATGATGTGGGTTTTGAACACAAATGACCTGTATATAGTACTATAGCTTGTGAGTCATTTCATAGATTATTTCTACTTTATAATTATTTAACATTTTATTTATGAAGTATTTAAGGCTGTAGTTTTTTCCTGAGGATACAATCTAGTTATAGATGGTCATAAAATCCCAACCTAATGCTCTTCCTTCAACTCTGTATTCTTGATGTGCAAAGTGGTTGTTTTAATAGAATATTTACTACATTTCCATTCTCTTTGAATATATATATATATGTGATATTAATCACAATTTATATTTTGTTAACTGGACTTTTTGTTTGTTTTACAGGGAATCTTTCCTGCGAATTATATTCATTTGAAAAAGGCAATTGTCAGTAATAGAGGGTAAGTAATTAGCCTAAGTTAATTTATAATTATTAGGGGTTGCAGAGGAAGTCTGACTTGGTTCATAGTTTATATAAAATATTGACAGGATTTTTAAAAATATGCATTTATTGTTATATAGAATCCCAAGCTCTAATTTTTTAAATCGTATTTTGGATAAATACCCTTAGCTGTAAATTTTGTCAAAGCAGTAACATATATAGTGTCTTTTATAAGTATATTAGGTACGACTTTGGGAATTATTATTTATAGACTAGGTATTAGAGATAAATTTGTCATTTCACTCTTACATGTCAAAGTGAAGGAAACTTTTAAAATCTTTATAAGTAGAGATTCAAAAAATTTAAAGGTATACCTTATGGATAGAAAATTTATTATGCAAAATGAATATATTATGCACACATTTGAAAAACAAAAATTAGTTTTTTTGTTTTGTTTGTTTTTGAGACAGGGTTTCACTATTAACCTTCACTGGCCTGGCACTTGTTATGTAAACCAGGGTGGTCTCAATTTACAGAGACCTGCCTGTTTCTGCCTCCAGAGTGCTGGAATTAAAGGCATGTGCCACCACAGTTTAGTGTTTTTATGGAATTCCTAAATGTATGAATGAGTGAGTCTCTGATTCTTGTACCATTTCTTGGACTCTTTTTCTTCTGTTTGTTTTGTCCAGTTCCAATGTGTTTTGTTTTATCTTACTATATTTTATTTCATTATTATCCATTAAAAGCCTGTTTATTTTTTTTTAATTTTATAATTTGATTTAATTTTACATATCAGCCATGGAATCCCCTGTCCTCCCTCCTCTCATCCCCCCACCTTCCTCCCATCCCACTCCCCATTCCCATCTCCTCCAGGGCAAGGACTCCCCTGGGGATTCATCTCAACCTGGTAGATTCAGTCCAGGCAGGTTCAGTCCTCTCCTCCCAGGCTGAGCAAAATGTCCCTGCATAGGACCCAGGTTCCAAACAGCCAGCTCATGCACTAAGGACAGGTCCAGGTCCCACTGCCTGGGGGCCTCCCAAACAGATCAAGCTAATCAACTGTCTCACTTATCCAGAGGGCCTGATCCAGTTGGGGGCTCCTCAGCTATTGGTTCATAGTTCATGTGTTTCCACTAGTTTGGCTGTTTGTCCCTGTGCTTTTTCCAATCTTGGTCTCAACAATTCTCGCTCATACAATCCCTCCCTCCTCTTTCTTGCTGATTGGATTCCTGGAGCTCCACCTGGGGCCTAGCCGTGGATCTCTGCATCTGCTTCCATCAGTCATTGGATGAGATTTTTAGCATGACAGGGTATTTGGCCATCCTATCACCAGAGTAGGTCAGTTCGGGCTTTCTCTCAATCATTGCCAGTAGTCTATTGTGGAGGTATCTTTGTGGATTTCTGGGGACCTCTCTAGCATTTTGCTTCTTCCTATTCCCATGGGGTCTTCATTTATCATGGTCTCTTTTTCCTTGTTCTCCCTCTCTGTTCTTGATCCAGCTGGGATCTCCTGCTCCCCTAAGCTCTCTTTCCCCCGACCCTTGCCCTTTATTACCCCCCCCCCCCCCCCGCCATGTCCAGGTTGCTCATGTAGATCTCATCCATTTCTCTGTCATTGGGCGATCGCTGTGTCTGTTCATTTTTTATTTTAAAGGGTATGAATCTGGATGGGAGGGAGGTGGGGAGAAATTGGGAAGAGTACAGAGAGGGAAAACTGTAATCAGAATATATTATGTGAGAAAAAAATCTATTTTCAATAAAACAAAAAATTTTAAATAAAATCTTTAAAAAGACATTTTACACAACAACAAAAGAAAAAAAATAATTTTTACAGAAAAGAAATGAGAAATAAATATACCAAATACTAACACTGATTGTTTCACATGTTGAGAGTTCTTTTTAAGGTAATTGTTGTTGTCATGTCATATTTTATAGTTATTAAAGTTTTAAAAATTCATTTTAAAGTGTAAAATTTAAGTAGTGTTTACTTTTCAACTAAGAAAGCTTTTGACTGGAGAGTAAGCATCAGAGTACGTAGTCATTTAAAGTTCAGTCATGAAGATATAAACTACATTAGTAAAAGTATGATGTGGAATTTAATGTAGGAAATTATTTGTGCTCATGTTTAAAGGGTGAAAAACAAAAGAGGAAATAATGATACCAACCAAATAATGATAACAACAGATACCAGTCCACTCAAGTGGCTGGGATACAAAGTATAGTAAGATGGGATACCAGATCCTAGGAACCCGAGGAAATGGGTCTTGAGACATTGGAGCTCCATGAGAACGGGAGATAACAGGGCTACTGGTGGTATTTATGAGTAATGTGGCAATAAGGGCACTCTGTCAGTGCCAAAGAGAACTGGATGCTAAAGCCAATTCTCATCAGTAGAGAATTGTTTATAGGAACAGTAAGAAACACATTTTTTCCCTTGATATCTTTCTAATGTCTGCAGCTTTGACAAAGGAGGTTGTGCGACAAAGTTCATGTGCTCAGCCTTAAGATTATGCTCAGAAAGTTAGGTTTGGAAGTGGTAATTATTAGCAAATCACTAGTCTGACTTCCAAGGTAAAATTTGTTTTTGGGAAGTATAAGAATTACAATATTATGACATAAATAAACTATTAAAATAATTCTTTATCCCCCCCCCCTTTTTCTTTGTGTGTTGGGAAGTAAACCCAGAGCTCTGTGTGTGATAAATACTCTACCATTGAGCCACATCTAGAGTCCCTGACATGTTTCTTATTCGTCCCTCTTTCCTTTTTATGAAATGAACATACCCTAGTATGTAGGTGTGTAAACTTGAAAATCCTACATTACAGAATCTTTGAAGACATAACCTGCCACTTCAAATTTTTAAGTAAGGACTATCAAAGTATTAACACTATGTAGAAGTTGTATGAGGAAAATGGTGTATCTAGACTCACAATGGGGAAAGTATAGATCTTAGAAGTTATAAAAATATATTTCCGAGTTGAAATGGCCTGTGGCAAAACATAAAAATGATATTCTTGATCTGTAGCGCTATGATCTGTAACAGAGCTGAAACTGTGCAGAAGCACCATGGGAGTGAGGTAAGGAAGGACTTACAGAGAATATGTAGTGATACAGAAATAGAGTGTCTCAGAAAATACAAGACAATGCTTTCCCACGATAAGTGACTCATCTTGAGTTCAGGAACCATGTGTCTCATTTTTAACAACTGTGAAGGCTTGGGAGACAATTTGGTAGCAGAAGGATACACACCTGAATTCTGTTTGCTTAGGGAAAGCAGAAGGGCTATAGCTATGCAGAGAATTACTCAGAACAGTCGTATTTGTTGAATGTCCTCTTTCTCTGTGGGAGCATAGTGCAAAGGTCTTTGCATAAATCATAGAAAGCTACCTAGAATTAACTGTTTTATCTAGATGTGTAGCAGGGTTATTATACAGAATGGAAGTTATAAAACCCAGATAAAGTATGGGAAAAAAAAAAACCTGCCTGCAGGAACTGGAGAACAACTCACATAGACAGGATCTTTAAAGGTTCTTTTGCTTTTTTTTTTTTTTTAAACTTTGTTTTTTGAGATGGGGATTTCTCTAGCCCTGGTTGGCTTTGTTTTCTTTTGGTAAGGATCTTTAAAGGCGATGGTCCATGAAGGAACAGAGGTACACAGGAAGAATTCATGTTTATTTTGGCTTTTTTTTCTTCCAGAAAATTTCAGTTTGTCATCTGTGGTGGAACAGAGCCCAGGAAGACAATGATAGTTTTTTTTGGCATCAGCAAGATGGTGGAATAAGTGCTTACTTTGGCAGCACATACAGTAAAATTGGAACAATACAAAGATTAGCATAACCACTGTGCAAGGATGACACACACATTCATGAAGTGTTCATATTTTAAAAGAGATAAAAGGTAGAAAGGAAACCCCATCCCTCATCCTTTGCAGAAACACTGATTTAACAATCACATATACAGCAATATATTTTTATAAGTGATATAGAATCCAATAAAAATAATGCAGGACTCCACAGAGTACAAAACAGGAAACAGCCACTTTTGAAACCTTTAAGAAGAATCTCATTTCCCCAATCATCCCTTTCTTCATGATAGCTAAGACAGAATTTACATCAGTTGATCTATACCACTAAAGCAATATAAAATGAGCAGAATATACTTAATATCTTTAGCATTTCTGGGCACTGCCCAAGTGACATATCTTAACCCACTTTACTGCAACTGCTGAAGTTACCTGCATAAACTTTCAGAGGCAACTAAACAAAGGAGTGGCAACAGACTGAAGCTTGCACAGCTCTGTAAGACTACGAATAGTGCAAAATCAAGACTTCTTCCCAGATGGGGTAAAGAAGAGGGTAACAGGCAACTAGTGTCCCAGCCTTTCAGTTCAGTGTTTTAGAAGAAAGCGATGTGCAGCTAGCTCCTTGTGAACTGTATAGTTCTGTGAGATTGAGAAAGAGCATACAATCAGAGGGTTTTTTTTTTTTTCCTCAGAGGGAGAGAAGAGCAGAGTGCCTTGGTCTTTTCAGTATACTACCCTAGGGAAAAGAGATGAGTGATTTACTGTGGCTGTTTATGAGTATGAACAAATTGCAAGGAGACTCATAATCTTGAGACTCTCAGGAAGAATGGAGGAATAATACATATCCATAGAAAAGATTTGAGAGGTTCCCAGATTCTCAGATGGATTGATTGGTAAAAACCTTTCCCTGTTAAAGCCAGTCCATAAGGACCAAGGGAGACAGCTGTTTTTATTTTTCATTTTGCTGATAGAAAAAGTCAAATTTACAAGAAATATGAAGAGTCAAGTGATATGATGTCTTGTAACTGATGCTAAAAAATGAAATTCTATGAATTACCTGACAAAGAATTTAAAATATCTTTTAAAAAGTGAAATATAAGAAAATAGATACAGATAAGGTAATTAGAGAAGTAATGTCTGAACAGCATAATCAACAAATAAAGAGAAACCACAAGGGAAAAGTAAATAAGAACTTAACATAGTTCTGGAGCTGAAGAATATCACACTTGAGTTGATATTCATTCAATAGAATAACATTTTTAATATAATAAGAGAAATACTTGGTGAAATAATTGGTAGATATGCAAAATGATCTGTGCATGGGACAAAGAGAATAAGTGAAAAAAGCCTGTGAAGTTTATGGGAACATTATATGCAATATGTAATTACCAGAAGGAGAAATGAGAGAGAAATGGACAAAAATTTGAAAGAAACAATGACTGAAGACTTTTCAAATCTAAGGAGGGAAATGGACATCAATTATTAAAGCCCAAAGCACACTATTTAGATAAATTAATATCTAGATCAATGCATGTTGTAACCTGACTGTCATGAGTCAAAGACAGATATTTTGAAAGGAACAAAAGAAAAAGGAACTTGTGTACAAGGAAGCTTTATAAGATAAGGCAGATTTCTCAGTAGAGGCTTTTCAGAACAGAAGAGAATGAAATGATGAATTTCGCATACCATCGGAACAAACCATTTAGTAAAAATATTGTGCCTAGTAAAATGATCCTTTAAAGATAAGAGAGAAGGATTTTCTTATACAAATAGTAGCAGAGGTAATTTATCGCAAGTAGACTTGCCTAGCAAGACATACAAGGAAAGAGTTCTTTAAGTTGGAGCAAAAAGGGTGCTTGCTATATGGCATAAAAGAAAATTAAAGTATAGAATTTATGGGTGAAGGCAAAGATAGAAACATAAGACATGGATATTATTAAGGTAGTATATAAATCACTTGTAATTTTAATATAAAATTAAAAGACAATTATTAAGAGTAATTATAGTTGCAAAATTTATCAGTGAATACATACTGGTGTTAGTGGTGATGTCAGTGACAAAAATTTGGGGAAAGAATTATAGAATTTTTGTATGCAAATAAAACTATAAACTTACAGGCTGAGGAAATGGCTCATCAGGTAGCATGAGAATCTAATTTCAAATCCCTGGCACCTATATTAAAAAGCCAGGCATGGTCATGTGTACCTGTAACCCCTATGCTGCCTGGGATAGACAGGAGGATCTTTGGAGCATGTTGGCTTATAGAAACCCAGCCTCAAGAGAATAAGGTAGAGCACGATAGAGTAGGACACATGATGTCTTTCTCTGTTCTTCACATGGGTACATACATACCCTCCTACATGTATATGCCCCTTCTCTTACACACACACACACACACACACACACACACACACACACACACACACACACACACACTATTAGCTTAGCATAGATGATTATAAGATGCATTATATAAGCATTGTGGAAACCACAAAGAAAATATGTACAGAAATTTAGAAGTGGTCTAGGCTAAATATAACTTTGTAGTAAAGTGGTTGCCTGGCATGCAAAAGCCCTGTATTCAGTCCCCACCACTGGAAAATATCAGAGAAAAATATAAACGAAGATTATAATAATAGTTCTTGTAGGGCACTATGTTAGCTTAGATGCAGATGTTCATTAGGGTGATAGAAAGTGGTAAAGTGCTGTATCAATTTTGGCATTTGAACTGATAGAATATTCTCTCTCTCTCTCTCTCTCTCTCTCTCTCTCTCTCTCGCTCTCGCTCTCGCTCTCGCTCTCGCTCTCGCTCTCGCTCTCGCTCTCTCTCCAGGGTTTCTCTGTGTAACGGCCTTAGCTGTCCTAGAACTCACTTTATAGACTAGACTGGCCTCGAACTCATAGAGATCCACCTGCCTCTGCCTCCAGAGTGCTAGGATTAAAGGCATGTGCCTCCACTACTCCAGGCTAATTTTCCAATAGCACATATGTGTTATAGATAAAAGAAGATGTGACTTTTTCAACTAAGGATGTAGTCATCATCATCAGGGAGATGTGTAGTTTGGAAGGGATATGTTTTCAAGAAGACATAAAATACTGCAGTCTTGATTATATTGTATTTGAAGAGGTACAGATTTAAGTGGAGTTGTAAGTTAGGCAGTTGTCTGTCTGAATGTGAAGTTGTGTAAAGTGTTGGATGTCAATAATTTTCTATTATTTTAAAGCTAACGGCTGGTTGAAAACAAGGAGTTAATATAGCTAGAGATGAACAAAGTGAAGACAGATTCTAGAGAACTATAGCATTTCAATTTAGGTGAAAGAGGAGAATTTTTAATAAGGTATGGAAAGTTGTAGCCAGTGAGGTACATGGAGACAAGAAACATTTTTTAGAAGTGAAGAACAGAAAACATTTCAGAGAAGAACCAGTTAAATATATGTGGTAATGTTGATGTTGAATAGAATGAAACCTGGAAGTATGACTAGCATATTTGGCAACAGGAAATTGTTGCAGATTTTGAAGAGAGTGATTTTGATCAAAACAGAAGAGTGAAGGAAGCTTGACTGAGAACAAGAAAAGAGTAAGTAGAGTAGAGTGTAATGACCAGTTCTTAATAGTTTTTAAAATTTTAGTTAAATGATAATTACAGCAATTCTCCCCTTCTTTTTCCTCCTTCTAACCACTCCCATGTCTAGCCCCTTAATCCCTCTCAAATTTGTGGCCTCTTTTTCTTTGATTATCATTCTCACACATACATATATCAAACACATAAACATATAAATATAATTTGGTAAATAAATCCATTTAGTGTTGCTTGTATGCATATGATTTCAGGACTGACCACTTGGTCCTGGATAATCAATTAGGAGGCCTGTCCCTGGGGAAGACTTAATTCTTCCTCTTCCAGCATTTGTTAGTTGCCTGTAGTTCTTTGTCAAAGGGTGGTACCTCTTTAATATTTTTTCCCTTCCATGTTATCCTGTCTATTAGTGTTGTCATTGTTTGGGTCTCTTTAGGTAGGCATATTGTTGAGGTATCATGGGTATAGCTTCCCTGTCATTTCCAGGAGACACAGTCTCATATCAAACTTCCTGTTCATCTGGTTCTTATTCTGTCCCTTCATTTATGATGTTCTCTGAGCCTTAGGTATGGGAATTGAGTTGTAGATGTATTAATTGGAGCAGTCAAATTCAAATTTTGATACATATAATTGCCATAGAATCTGCCTGCTTTCCATGTTTTATAAATCTGCCTTTAACATCTTCTACCTATAGTTAAGAGATAGAGATATAAAAATTGATTGCTTCTGAGGAGGGAGAATCATTTTTCTTTAAGGGTGTGGCTCATGGTAGGTTGACCATACTCGAGTGGATGGACCCACACAAAATAATATGAACAATATGAACAATGCAATTGAAGTCAATGGGCTATTGAATTTTTTAAAAGAATACACAAAATTAGGGGTTAGGGGGAGGTAAGGGTAAATCTGGGAGTTAAGGTGGGAATGTATATATATTTATTTTATATTTTATCTTTAATTGGGAATCCATTGCTATAAGCTAATATCTGCTATGACATAATGCAAATCCTGGTCCTGATACAGAAACACTAGGAATATGATCAAGGTATATTTTATGAAATTCTTAAAGAATTAAAAAATATTCTTAAAAAGCAACAACAAAAAATGACCTTGTACTGATGATGGCCCTTTAGAACTGTCTAACCCAATACTTCCTCATATTGTAGCTAAGTAATGTTATCTAGACACAGAAACTCTCCTGAGGAGCTTCCCTAATTCTGCCTTTTTGAGTGGTGGCCTTTTTTTTGTGAAAGGTCTGTCTCCAGTAGGATTTCCTCTGCAACCTGGTAATGTGCTACTTAATCAAACTCTCTGTATTCTGCTGTTCTGTGTCCATGAATTTTTCCTTAGTCACCCTGAAGTTCTGAAACTCCCTACAAAATGTTAGTTTCTTAGTGAAATTGTTTAAAAAAAAATAGCAACTGCAGCTGGATTTTTTGTTGTTGTTTTGGGTTTTTGTTTATTTGTTTTTTTGTTTTTTAAGACCAGGTTTCTTTGTGTAGTAGTCTTGGCTGTCCTGGAACTAACTCTGTACACCAGGCTGGCCTCAATTCTAAATTAAGAAGTGTGGACTGGTGGCTGTGGAGCCCCCATGGGACTGGACTAGGCCCTCTGGATACGGAAGACAGTTGTTTGGCTCTAACTGTTTGGGCGGCACCCATGCAAGGGCATCGGGATCTGTCCCTGGTGTATGGGCAGGCTTCTGGGAATCTGGTGCATGTGGTGTGACGCCTTGCACAGCCTTGGTGCAGTGGGAAGGGGCTTGGACCTGCCTAGGCTCAGTGTGCTGGGCTCTGCTGACTCCCTATGGGAGACCTTGATTTGGGGGATGTGGAGATGTAGGGTGGCTTGGGAAAGAGGGCTGGGGGGTGGGAGGAGGGGGGACCTGTGGGTGGTTTGTGGAGTGAGTAGAAAATTTCTTAACAAAGAAAAATGAAAAAAAAAAAAAAAAGAATTCTAACGTTGAAATTTGCATGGGTTTTTGTAGAATAAAGCCTAGAAAACTAAATGTAGATTGAGTAGTGATCTTAATGTGATTACAGGAGGTGTGGGGTCCCACAGAGGTTTCCTAGTGAGATCTGAGCTTGCTTTACTCAGCAGGGCTGCATTAGGGGATGGCTTGACCATGTGCATGGTTACCAGGTGTTTGGAAGAGTCTGTACTTGGCTGTGCCAGGGAGAGGTCTTTTGCCCTACCCCTTGATATCCCTATAAAAAGCCCCTTTGAAGAAACAAAAGGGGATAATTGATACAGGTCCTCCCAAAGCTATCCCATGTTTCTGTCTGTCTTCTCCACACTATCTTTCTACATAAATATTTCTTATTCCTCTTTCCTCAAGAGTACCCTGGGAAAAAGTGGGAGCTGGCCTCTCATAGATGGCACCAGAACTAGGGACATAACTAGGGACTTGGCAAAAGGAGAGTAGGGGACATTGTGAGAGCATGGCGTCATGCCCACTAATGATTAAAAGTAAAGGCAATGCTATTCTATTTTCAGGAGTAAAATTGTATATAGATAAAGCAAAGTGGCTGAAAAAAAGCCGAATCGAGAAGTTAGGCTGCAGTGAGTCTCTCTCTGTGTCTAGATTTCTTTTTTTTTCTCTCTTTTAATTTCTATCTATTAAATTAAGTAAAAATATAGGGTTAGGTATAGGAATATTGGGTAAGAGGAAACTTAGGATAGGAATAGAATTTCCCTAGTGCTGAAATGGGGCAGGGAAATAGTAAGCAGATCTTCAAAGATTCACTTATAGAAAGCTTAAAAACTGGAGGGGTTAAGGTGGAACCATAACAAGTACGGAGATTTTTGGAGTTCATAGAGGAACTGTGTCCTTGGTTCTCTGACTATGGGAATCTGAACACAGACTCCTGGAGGAGAATCAGAGCAGAAATACAAAAATACTATGAAGAAAACAGACCAGAAAAGATTCCGGTGGAAGCTTTTGGCCTGTGTACAGCTTAGATCTGAGTCCTGAGCGGCCAGAGGAAAATTTTCCCTGAGGCAGACAAGGATGAGACAAAACTCTCTGTTCCAATGCCACTGGATAAAAATGCTTGTTGATAACATCGTACAATCAGGGTCAGTTTCCTATAGGCCATGAAGCTGAGTTTAAGGAACAGCAGTCTTGGGAAAAACTTAGTAATTTCTCTTACTCAAAAAACTGGAAGCTCTTCAGGTCTCTTTTTCTTTCTGTAAGGGCAGAATTATATTCACCTGGAAGTGAACATCTATCAGAATGGCAGAGTCATCTGTAATTGCCCTAGCACAAAAATCCCCTGGAGCATTGCAGACTCTCACTGTTGGTGCTGTCTCCTCTTCAAGCCAGCATTCGGGAGGTGGCTAGCAGGAGGAAGAAGAGCGAGACTTAAGTCCCTAGCAGTAGCTGCAATGGCAGCATGAGAAAAGCTGAGGCTGCATTTGGCCATACAAAGGAGGCAGAAAGGAGGACACAAGCCCCTACCCCCAGAACAGAAAGCAGTTAGCAGAGGGCTGAGCTGTGGCCAATGTGTTAGGGACTCTGCAACTTAGGGGGCGGGGTAGACAAGCAGGGACAAAGGGAATCTATCGGGAGGAAATCTCTCTGAAGAGGCTCTGTTTTAAGTACTCTCATTGGTTTTTCACTGACCCAGTGAGGCAGGAGAGTGAGCCCCGAGGGGTTTTCACTTCTGGCACCAAGTGCCAGTCCGTGTGTGTGTGTGGGTGGGCAGGCATGACCCACTCTGGGGACAGTGCCAGGTGGAGAGTTTGATTAAGGAGATACACCTGTCTAACCGTAACACAGGTGTCCTAATGTGAGCTCAGGGAAGAAAAAAACCTTCCATGGTAAAAGAGCAAAAGCTTAATCTTGATTTCAATACAAATACAGAGCCCTTTTAGACCAGGGTGACTCCAGACAAGGCTTTCAAATGTTCTGCTTACTAGAACAGCGAGATGCCCAGAGAAATATCATGTAAATGCATATTCCAATTTCTTTTAAACTCTTAAGGAGTTAAAAACGGCTTGCTGCTGATACAGATACAGTCTAAAATGCTGCTTTTTCCCAAGTGCTGTTAGAAAGCTTACTTTCCAGGTATGGGAAACAGATGAACAAAGCTTGCCTGTCAGGAGGCAATTAAAATGCTAATGTCACTTGTCAGACCACTTTGAGACACTTTAGAAAGCAAAGGACTGAACACTGAGAAGTTGCTTTGGGTGCGGAAAAAGCTTAAGGACGAATAGGGAACCTGGGTTGTGCTTGAGATGTAAGAGGGAAACATTAGGCTAAGAGAAATCTATCAAAGACAAGGCATTGTTGAAAGAACTTATTGCAGTCTTAAGATGCACCTTTAAAAAAATTGAGAAGGGAGAAATTGTAACCTCAGTCAGTCATCAAACGAAGCTTGATGGCTGCCTGAGCGTTTGGTGCAATGTGTGGAACAGAGGAATGTCAGCTCCAATGATGCTCCTCCAGAAGAGCTGGAGTGAGAGCAGTGGAATCAACATCCCTGATATTGAGATTCCATCCTGCAGTCTGGGAAAAGTAGGAGAATAAGGGGCCCCCAGACTGCTGAGGAGTTTGGGACAAAGGTTTTGTCGCCATTTAGTAATGAGACAGAGCCTGTAGCCACACCACTTTTCTTTGCTAGCAGCAAATTAATGTGTGGCCCCTTTAAGAAACAGTTTAAGTCTTACCAGCTAAACAGAAAAGTGGCTCAGTTACTATGGCAGCCATTCTCTCTCTGAGGCAAGGCTTCACCAGGAAAGCTAATTGAAAGTGCTGCTGTAACTGAGTGAAGTTTCAGCAACAGTTATTTGAATAGTGGCACTCAGGGGAGCTACAATAATTAAAGGGACACCCCCCTGGCTGGTGATCATCCACCACTGGGCTCACTTCTGCCGGTTCCAGAATGGTTGAGAGGGCCTGGCGAGAAAGGTGGCTTTGGGGCAGTGGTGTAGTCCTGAGTGTTACAGCCCCCTAGCAGCAAGTGTTACAGCCCCCTAGCAATGACTCTCACTGAATTCTGGGGTCTAGGGAGCTGGATACAAAGACTCTAGAGCCCTTGATGAATTAGGCTCTGACTTCAAATTGCCAGGAAAACTTTCAGGATGATATCAAAGCTGACTGTGAACTTTGAACTATTGGAATGAAGCAATTTTGAGTTCACCTACAAAACTATTTCTAGTTTTTGAGACAGGATTTCTCTGTGTCATTTTGGTGCCTATCCTGGATCTCTTTCTGTAGAGCAGGCTGGCCTCAAACTCATAGAGATGTGCCTTGCTCTGCCTTTCAGGTGCTGGGATTAAAGGTATGCACCACCGTGACCCAGCTCACCTACAGTTTTAACTGTGGTAACTCATGATTTGCATACTCTGTCTTGTTGGAAGAAAATGTAAATAGTTCTGTAAAGAGATCTTTTCTAGATGTTTGCTAAATTTGTAAAGTAGTCCTATAAAGTAGTCCTATAGAATTTACTTTTTAAAAAGTGTAAATATGTATGGTGATATTCATGCTAGTTGTAAATATATATAGTAATTTTCATACTAGAATTATGTAAATTTTTTTTTTTTTTTTTTTTTTGGTTTTTCGAGACAGGGTTTCTCTGTGTAGCTTTGCGCCTTTCCTGGAGCTCACTTGGTAGCCCAGGCTGGCCTCGAACTCACAGAGATCCGCCTGCCTCCGCCTCCCGAGTGCTGGGATTAAAGGCGTGCGCCACCAACGCCCGGCTGAATTATGTAAATTTATTAATGAACCATGATTTGGTGAAGCTAAGGGAATCTTTAAGTTTGATGCAGTTTATTTGATGCATTTGCACTGAGAGTTTTGATTTAGAAAAGAGTTTGGCACAGCTAAGGCTGTTATAGACATCTTAGACCAATTCAAAAAGAACATTCCATCTTTATTATTCTCTACTCCTTTACTGGGGAATGTGGCAGCCCAGGAATTGCTGTGCATGTTCCAACTATTTGCAAGCTCTTAGTAGGGGCCTGAATCAGAGCTGAGTTAGTTTCTGTACCCCCTCTTGCCAGAGGCTGGTAGTCAAAGATGGGCAACTTTCTTCTTGCTAGCTTCCAACCTAAGTCAGAGTATGCCTGATAGAAAGTCTATCTCCATGACTGGTAAGGAAGATTAGTAAAGAAGAATGACCTAAGACAGGCACAGTCTATCTGAAGGGCCTGGAGGGTCCTTTATTATATAAAGAGGGGGGAACTGTAGGGTCTCACAGAGGTTTCCTAGTGAGATCTGAGCTTGCTTTACTCAGCAGGGCTGCATTAGGGGGATGGCTTGACCATGTGCATGGTTACCAGGTGTTTGGAAGAGTCTGCACTTGGCTGTGCTAGAGGGAGGTCTTTTGCCCTGCCCCTTGATATTCCTATACAAAGCGCTTTTGAAGAGACAGAAGGGGCGGGTCCTCCTGAAGCTATCCTGTGTTTCTGTCTGTTTTCTCCATACTATCTTTCTATGTAAATATTTATTTCTCTCTCTTCACGAGTACCCTGGGAAAAAGTGGGAGCTGGCCTCCCACAAGAAGGGGAAATTTTGGTGCCATAATTTGTCTTCATTGGTGTTGGACTTTTAATCAGTTGAAATGTATTTCTGTACCACAATGTAGGCGTCGAAAAAAGTTTCGCTTAATTGTCTTATAACATTAAAAAAAAAGAAAAACATTTTAAAAGCAAACTAAAAATATGACAACTTAACGTTTTCCATGGAAAAATTCCTATATAGCCTATTTAAATAACTTATTAAGCAAATGGAACAAGCTTTTCAGCACAGGCATTATAAATTTTCAAAAAGCAGCTTGCATACTGTAAAACACTGACAGTCAGGGTCATGCTTCCACACAAATGAGCAGTGGTGTAATGCAAATGTGTAGTAGACACTCAGTGCATGCTCTTTAATTGGGAAGTTTTTGCTATAGGCTCATAACTTGCTCTGATAAGACCCCAAATCTTAATCTTGCTGGGAAAAGCACTTAGAACATTTAGATAGCATTCCTGCATAGATTTTGTTATGGAAACAGAAATCAGTTTTTATTCCACTTTTATTTTCCACTAAGGTTTTCCCAGCAGGACCAATTCTTGGGGGATATCACTTCTTATTTAAAGTCTGATAAATTATGGGGCTGGAGAGATGACTTAGTGGTTAAAAACACTGGCTGCTTTTCCAGAGGACTGAGTTTGATTCCAAACAGCTACATTATGGCTAACTCCAGTTACAGGGGATCCAATGCTGCCTTCTGGCTTCTGAAGGCACTGCACATCCACAATGCACAAACACATGCAGGCAAAACACCCATACACATAAAATAAAATAAAATTGTCTTATTAAAAGTGTCTAATAAATTCATTAGTGAATTTATCTGATACTGAGCATCTATTTGTTGGTAGACTTTTAATTATTTCTTTAATTCCATTGCTTATTATTGGTCCATTTAGGTTCTTAGCTGTTTGTTTTGTGGTAGGCCATAGGTTTATAGACATTTGTCCATTTCTTTTAGATTTTCCAATATAGTGGGATATAAGTTTACAATATAGTCTCTAACAATCCTTTGGATTTTAGTGGTACATGTTATAATATCTTCCATTTCATTTGTAATTTTATTCTTTTAGTTGTTTTGGCTAAGGGCTTATCAATTTTTTTATTCTTTTAAAGACCAGTTATTTGTTTCATTAATCCTTTATATCATTATTTTAGTCCTGGTTTTATTAATTTACTACCATGACTTTGACTTTTTTCTTTCTTGGTTTTAAGTTTGGCTTATTTTTGATGTTTTCAATGTCTGTGTGTGTTTGAGTACCCATAGCTCTAAAATTTCCCTATTAGAACCTGCTTAGACTGTATCCCATAGATTCTGGAATATTGTGTCTCCATTTTTGTTTGATTCTATACATTTAAAATTTTCATCTTTGATTTTTTTAATGATTCACCATTCAATTGTGTAATTTTAATTACATGTAGGTGTGTGTGTGTGTGGGGGCGGTTTGTGCATGTGAGTATATTGCCCTTAGAGGGAAGAAGAGAGTGTCAGGTACCCTGGAGCTAGACTTACAGGCTCTTGTGATATGTACAATGTTGGATGTTGGGAACTAAGTTCATGTCCTCGAAGAGCAGAAAGTGCTTTTTAAGAGCTCCCAGAGGCCGGGCGGTGGTGGCGCACGCCTTTAATCCCAGCACTCGGGAGGCAGAGCCAGGCGGATCTCTGTGAGTTCGAGGCCAGCCTGGGCTACCAAGTGAGCTCCAGGAAAGGCGCAAAGCTACGCAGAGAAACCCTGTCTCGAAAAAACCAAAAAAAAAAAAAAAAAAAAAAAAAAGAGCTCCCAGAGTAATTATTTTTAATATTTATTTATTTTGGTTTTTTCGTTTTTCTTTATTAAGAACTTTTCTACTCACTCCACATGCCATCCACAGATTCCCCCTCCTCCCTCCTCCCACCCTCCAGCCCTCTTTCCCAAGCCACCCTACATCTCCAAATCCCCCAAATCAAGGTCTCCCATGGGGAGTCAGCAGAGCCCAGCACACTGAGCCTAGGCAGGTCCAAGCCCCTTCCCACTGCACCAAGGCTGTGCAAGGGGTCACACCACATGTACCAGATTCCCAGAAGCCTACCCATACACCAGGGACAGATCCCGGTCCCCCTGCATGGGTGCCCCCCAAACAGTTTGAGCCAAACAACTGTCTTCCATATCCAGAGGGCCTAGTCCAGTCCCATGGGGGCTCCACAGCCACCAGAACACAGTTCATGGGCTTCCATTAGTGTGGCCGGTCATATCTGCCCATCCTCCCATCATGATCTCAAAGTCCGTTGCCTGCAGAATCCCTTCTCTCTCAATTGGATTCCTGGAGCTCAGTTTGGTGCCTGGCTGTGGATCTCTGCATCTGCCTCCATCAGTCACTGGACAAAGGCTCTATGATGACAGCTAGGTTATTTGCTAGACCGGTCACCAGAGTAGACCAGTCCGGGTACCCTCTGGACCACTGCCAGCAGACCAAGGTGGGGTCATCCTTGTGGATTCCTGAGAGCCTCCCCAGCACCCTGTCTCTTCCTATTCCCATGATGTCCTCATCTATCATGGTATCTTCCTCCCTGCCCTCCCACTCTGTCCTTTTTCCAGCTTGACCCTCCCATTTCTCTTTGTTCCCATCCTCCACTCCTTGCCCTCTGTCACCCTCCACCCCCACCCAGTCCTCTCATGTAGATCTCATCCACTTCTCCTTCACAAGGCCATCCATGTGTCCCTCCTAGGGTCTTTTCCTGTTATCTAACCTCTCTGGAGTTGTGGGTTGCAGTGTGGCCATCCCTTCCCTCCCATTTAGTATCCACTTAAGAGTGAGTACATACTATATTTGTCCTTCTGAGTCTGGGTTACCTCACTCAAGATGATATTTTCTAGATCCATCCATTTGCCTGCAAATTTCATATCTTTTTTTTTTTTAAACTGCTGAGCAGTACTCCATTGTGTATATGTGCCACATTTTCTTTATCCATTCTTAAGTTCAGGGGCATCTAGGTTGTTTCCAGGTTCTGGCTATTATGAATAATGCTGATATGACCATAGTTGAGCATGTGTCCTTGTGGTGAGATTGAGCATTCCTTGGGTATATGCCCAAGAGTGGTATACCTGGGTCTTGAGGAAGACTTATTTTCGATTTTCTGAGAAACCGCCATACTGATTTCCAGAGTGGCTGTACAAGTTTGCATTCCCACCAACAGTGGAGGTGTGTTCCCCTTTCTCCACATCCTCTCCAACATAAGCTGTTTTCAGTGTTTTTGATCTTAGCCATTCTGACAGGTGTAAGATGATATCTTAGAGTTGTTTTGATTTTCATTTCCCTGATGACTAAGGATGTTGAGCAATTCCTTAAATGCCTTTCAGCCATTTGAGATTCTTCTGTTGAGAATTGTCTGTTAAGCTCTGTAGCCCATTTTTAAATTGGATTGTTCAGTATTTTGATGTCTAGCTTTTTGAGTTCTTTATATATTTTGGAGATCAGCCCTCTGTCAGATGTGGGGTTGGTGAAGATCTTTTCCCATTCTGTAGGCTGTCATTTGGTCTTATTGACCATGTCCTTTGCTCTACAAAAGCTTCTCAGTTTCAGGAGGTCCCATTTATTAATTGTTGCTCTCAGTGTCTGTGCTACTGGTGTTATATTTAGGAAGTGGTTCCTATGCCAGTGCGTTCCAGACTGCTTCCTACTTTCTCTTCTATCAAGTTTAGTGTAACTGGATTTATGTTGAGGTCTTTGATATGCTTGGACTTGAGTTTTGTACATGGCGACAGATATGGATCTATTTGCAATCTTCTACATGTTGACATCCAGTTATGCCAGCACCATTTGTTGAAGATGCTTTCTTTTTCCCATGGT